>NW_028318725.1:640915-961373 GCF_062004578.1 Staurois parvus
GATTGTTTTTTTTTCTACACAATTAAACAATTTAATGAACATTTTCCACGAGTGGTGATTAAATATTTTTTGCCAAGGGTTGTACATGATTTGCAGGTGTGAAAGTGATGACATTTCACATTGAAAGAGGAAGTGATGCAACATTATTTTGCTTCCACTGTGTGATGAGACACCTAGTTAACAGGTGGGAAGCCTCACTTTCGTCATTCATTGCGTGAGCTACTAGTAATACGGAGTCACGTCAGAGCTTACTGAGCTTCAAAGAGGGCAAATTGTTGTTGCCCGCTTAGCTGGTGCCTCTGTGACTGAAGTTGCCAACTTATTTACCATATCGCGAGGTACAGTATCAAAGGTTATGACGGCATATAGTTTCCGGGAAAACGTTGTGAGCACTGCTTTGCATAAACTTAGTGGGCTTCTTTCAGCAGAATCATGAAATCATGAAGTCAGTCATGGCAACTGATTACTTAACTAACTGGATGTCAAAAGCAATCACTTGATCCAACACTAATTGAAAAATTGTATGCATTGATCTCTTCAAGTTTATGTCAAAATCAAACAGAGGCCATTACTTGTTACTGATAAACAGCAATTTTGTGGTTTGGTCAATTGGAAAGACACATATAATGCTTCCTTTGAGTTGAAATTAATCAAAATGATCCTAGGAAAAACTTTTTTTTTTTCTACAGAACAACTAACTATTCACTGAAAAAGAACAGAATTTTCTAATGCATCAAATCAGTTTCATATTGTATGGCATGATATCAGGTAAAATGGATTGAAATAGCATTAACAAATGATTGTTTGCAAAATACTGAAATTGAAACAAGGGGAAAAATGAAAAGATCCCAACATGTACATGTAAGATATGACACTTAATACGTCTGTGTGCCAGAATGAGTCCTATATACTAAAAGTTCAGAACTTAAGACATGATACTTTTGAACACTAGGAAAATGTATCTTTGGGATTCCTCTAATGTCAGCAATATATTTGAAAACTGCTTTCTATGTAGTCTATGACAAAATTATCAGATTTAAGATATTATAAAATAAAAGCAGTCAACAACTGAAAAATATTACGATTTCTACTCATGAAACCAAAGCCATAAAATTCACAGCTGACTGATTCATATTGTAGAAGTCTTGTCTACTGACTGTTGGCCAAAATGGCACAGAGCTATCTGCACATATGTTCACTCCTCTCCTACCCTCTTTTCAAGTTTTTCACATAGCAGTCTCTCTTTAGCAGGGCAGTCTGTCAAATGCCAATGCCTCTAACGGGGCTGACACTTACATAGCAATCTCTTACAAAGCACTCTCTCTCCCACAGTGCTATTCCTTTATAATAAGGCCATCTCTCACACTTCAGTAATAGGAAACAGGAAGATATTAAAGAAGACATGTTGTGTTTCATGAAATATGAAACATTTACAGTAGTTGATTTCCAGCTCCATTTGTGCCCAGCATATGCAATATTTATCTGAATCACATCAACCCCATTGACAGGCGACGCACTTATAATGCAGAGCTGAATTTAAGTAAGAAGGAAGAGCGGCAAGGGTTCAGCAGTGTCTGTGAGGCTTTGCTAGATGGTGCTCTGTGTCACCTCGCTTCAGCTTCCTGTACTTGTGTTTTGACAGAAGAGACACAGAAGAGAAGGAGGAGAGTGGGCTAAAGTAATAGGTTTTCAGACAGGTAACTCATTGAGAGTGAAAGGAAAAGGAAATAGGACAGTGTTAGAGAGCATTTTTTGTAAGCTTGACAAGGCTTCATAATGCTTAGCGGCTTGACACTAAAATGCTGCCAGTAAAGCCTTGCTCTGAATACCTTCTACTATTTTTAGTGCAGCAGATATAATCATTTCTTCACTCGAAGGTGATCATGAAACATGCAAAAATTAGAAAGGTCCTGTCAATCTGATTTTTATTCAGCCTGAATACCTTTTTTTTTGTTTTAAAGCTAACCACTTAGCTTCCAACAGCAGCCAATTTTGAGTCTACTAAATTAGTAGCCCTACAGAAATCAATTAATATTTCAAATAAACTACCACATTGCTTGTCATTAGTGGCTGTTTAACAGGTCACAAGTGAATAATATGATTTTTGCACTTATTGTGTACAAACACATAAGCCACACTTTAGGGTTGATTTACTAAAACTAGAGAGTGCAATGCAAAATCTGGTGCAGCTCTGCACAGAAACCAATCAGTTTCTATTTTTTTTTTTGTCAAAGCTTAACTGAAAAAGCTAAGGCAGGCCATAGACAAGCTGTTTATTGGCCGAATTTTTGGCCCATAAACAAAAAATCGATCGTTGCTGGCAGCGATGCTGTCACCAATGTCCACGAAAAACAGCCATTTTTCATGGATTTTCCAGCACGACCGATAAAAGTTAACGAGAAGATCCGTGAAAAACGGCCAACGGTATTGCCCCACTAACGGCGTGAATTTCGGCCTATTTTTCGCGCGGACGAAAATTCGGCCGATAAACGACCCGTCTATGGCCCATAAGGCTAGGGGCTGATGGCTACCATGCACAGCTGCATCAGATTTCATACTCTCCAATTTTAGAAAATCAACCTGTTTATTGGTACCAGATACGTCAAACAGACTCTCACTTTGGTGTCTACGCCCTCTTACACATTTCACCCAATCATAAGTTGCAATACCACAGCCCTAAAGTACTAATCCAAAAGCCTGGTATACATGTTGAGTTTAACAAAAAAAAAACCCAAATCTCACATATCCCTGCATGCATACAATGTGTATTCAGAGATATCTCCCACAGTGCTATTGTAGTCTGATAGAGGAATACAGAATACACAGATCATCACTGCATTGGCTGCTGGTTTTCCAGAATGACCTTTTGACAGAAGCTGGTCGTTAAGATTGGTTTCTGTTGAACAGAGAGGAGTAAACACGTAATGAAAGTCAGCCGCTTCCTGCAGAACCAGCTGACTTTCGATATGTGTGTACCCAGCTTTAAGCAGCAACACATACAGTAATATCTACCACAATAAATCATTAAAGTGGTTGTAAACCTCAGACATTAATATGAGAACAAACCATATTCCTATATAGTGTGTACTTGTCTCAATTAAGAGCACTAAGTGTCATTTCTGTCTGCTGCTTTGTTCCTCTGCTATCAGTATAAGTCACTTCTGACAAGTTTTCCTGACACCAACAGAAAAATGGTGACAGGAGAAGGAGCTCCAGCAGATTGGCAGCCTTGGCTCTGTTCCTGTGAGCCTTCTGGAGGGGAGGTGTCCCTTCCCTATAAATAGCACTCAAAGCTCTCCTCACTGAACTCTGGAGTGTGTAATTTCAACTTTCCACCCCCTTTTTTCTGAACTCTCACACAAGCTTTATAAATTCAGCACTTTGAACAGATGTAGAGAAGACTGCAGTTAGACAGGTACAACTTATGTAGGATGATTAGTTTCATCTCTGTGTATCACCTGAGGACAGTCACTTCAATAGGCATATGTAAGGGATAACCATCACTTTAAACCATCATACAATTCCTTGGCAATACTCATAAAAATGCAGTACATAAATATAGATTGTGGCCTAATAAAAACTATATGCCTTAGATTCCCTCTTGAAATAAAAACAATGATCTATAATATTATTTATATTAATAATGAGAGCCTGTCTCCATCCCTAACTGAACTATCAATGTGCTCTATTATTTGTACTCATAAGGTATTCAAATTAAGAAACATGGACCTGGACAATATTGTTCAATCACATCAGATTTACTTTTTGTCTTCATGGGAGATTTAGGTGGTCAATCTAGGTAAAAAAAAAATGAAAAGCTACAAATACTGTAGCTACTGATTTTCAAAGAATATGCACTTACCAATCCAAGGATCCAGTCCTGTCCTCACCCAAGCTGGTTCTTTGTTAATCTTTGGGACGTTGGCTTTGCTTTGTGAGTGTATCTGCAGTCTGGGATCTGTGACTTGGGGGGTGGATGTACTGCCACTCTGATCACCCAGGCGATCCGAACGGCAGCGGGAGTGGGGAACCAGTCAACACTAGGTACCCGTTCTCAAAAAAAAAAAAAAAAAAAAAAACTTCAAAAGTGTTAGAGAATGGGGGAAGGGAGGAAAAGCGGAATTTCTCTTTTCGCATGAAGTTCTGCTTTAAGCTGGTCACATAATCTCCTCATAGTCCTTCCAATGTACTTGATCGGACATGAAGTTGAAACATTAACCACAAACATGGTTGTACAAAATATTTTATGGGAAATGACTTCCCTGTATTACAGAATACAACCGTTCATGAATCCAATAAAACTGGCAACAGCAGCAACTTGAAGTGCTACATTTAAACAGCCTTCGTATTTAACCAAGTGGTGGTACTTTTTTTTTAATCTTGAAGAGACTGGTTGACAGATATGAGCCTAAGGTAGGTGTACCCAGGGAATAGTTCATTAGGATCAGGAGGAACTGTATCTCTTAGGAAAATATTGGTGGTAGGTTTAAGAGGTACGTTTCTAGAAAGGAATGCGATGTTTGGAATATTGAAAAGGCATATACATATGCAAAGAATATGATATTTTATTGATGAGGGATGGAGAGAGATGATCTCAGAGACATAGATGGAGGACAAGAACCACCACCTGTTTTATTAATCCTAGTACACACTATGAGAAAATCGGACAAACGATCATCCGATTTTCCATGAAAGTAGATATCATGATGTAACCAACAATGGTATTAATGTGTACGAAAATTCTACAGAGGCAAACATTCTTTCTTGTGTACAATTTCCATGTTTGCTGCCACCTTCTTCTGGGTTGTTCTATGCTGCTGATCATGTGTGTTTTTTCTATTCGATTATTATTTCTGCATGATCACTGTGCAAGTTGAGCGAACATCGGATGTGTTCATGTACAATAAAAATGTTCTAGCTTGCACCTTCATCGAACGCACTTATACTAAAGAACTGATAATCAACCGATCGGTCCACGTACAGAATTTTTCTTCCAATTTTCTTATAGTGTGTACCCAGCTTAACAATATAGATGTAAAAATGTGGCATGTCAATACTTTGTAGTTGCCAGTTTTTTCATGCTATTTGTGCTTTAATTTTTTTATATACCATATGGTGGAAGTGATTACTTGGATTCCTATAAACAAATGGAGGTATATAGAAGGTGTGTGGTGGCAGCTTAACAAGGTGCTTATTAACTTGTAGGTTTGCATTTGTTTGTTCTTGGTGGAGGACACAGACAACTTTCCTATTTACTGAGGTGAAGGAGGTTCCAAGCTCTACAAATCTGGTCAGTTCATACCCCAA
Source organism: Staurois parvus (assembly GCF_062004578.1). Taxonomy (NCBI): domain Eukaryota; kingdom Metazoa; phylum Chordata; class Amphibia; order Anura; family Ranidae; genus Staurois; species Staurois parvus. The sequence goes on from NW_028318725.1 coordinate 646,223, forward strand.
ATGGTTTGACATTTGAGTGGGATGTTTCCCACTTTTAAGGTGAATGACACATTGCAGGAGGACCTCTTGAAACGCTTGAAGAGAATATGATATACGGTATATTTTATATATATATATATATATATATATATATATAATATCTTTAAGGTTATTGCCCAGCTTTATATAAGAAATTGTACTATGTTTTAATGATTTTATTGTGATAGTTAACACTTTATGTGATGCTGCTTTAAGATCAGTGCTTTATTACTTTGGCAATGCAGTTTTAGCATTGTTGAAGCTAGGATGCAGTATACAGGGTTTTACCCTCTTTGACTCACACACCTCAGCCTTTGGGCAAAAAAAAAAAAAAAAATCAGGGAGCACAGTCACATCTGATGAGGGATTGAATGTCTACCTGCCCTATCTGTTATCCAAAAAGCTTGTTGCAGTTTAGAACACAGTGGTGTGTGGCTTATGTGTTTGTATGCCTGGAGAGGAGAAGGTGGATCCCTGAGAGCCTGTGCTCCTGCATCCAGCTGCTGTATAGGTTTGCCTGCAGTGGTGTAATTTACTCACATTTGCATTTTGTACTCACCCTAAAAATCCTTTACATTAAGTACTTTGAGGGATACAGGAAGTCATTAACTATTAGATTATACTACTGCTTACAAGAGGATTGGACCATGACAAAACAAAAATATTGTAGGCCAGCCCAGGATAACCCCTCCTACTCCCAGCATTGAGCAATATCACGCACACACAGAGGGGTGGGATATGTGTTCTTCAATGGACTCCAAGAATAGGATTTTATAGTGAGTACAAAAATCCTAGTTTCTTTCTCATCCATCGAGGGACACAAGAAATCCAAAAGCAGTCTAACTATCCACTTGGTTGAACTTACATGGAGGCACCCTTGCAAATCTGGGAAACAATACCCTCATAACGAAAAGCCTAGACCTACTATCGAGTGAGTCTTGAAGTAGTTATAAACCAGCTCTATATTTAAAAGCATGTATTATATTCAATAATACCTTTATTTTACAAGTACTCCCTCTGTTAAGGGTTCATTTACCATTATCTTGGTTACACAGCTCTGTCCATGGGGTGTATGCTTACCCCTAACTTCCGGTCAGAGAGCATGGAACATCTCTCCTCCATGCTGCTGGTAGGACTAAATGTCCTAGGTTCACCCACGCGTACTGGTCTAACCAGACAGGAGATATTGTGATGGCGGAAAGTTGTTATTCTCCCACCTTCCTGACCACTTGCCCATGATATCCTTCATACAAACTTTCTCCAGCCACTCTATGCTGACTACTTTCAGTCAAGTGCTGGTGGGTGGGTACAGCATTCTAAAACTAGCTGAGTAAAGATTGTTTCAGGTAGTTGCCACGTAAAGACCAGCTTAAGTAGAGATATGCATTGAGGAAATGTTTATTTAGAAAATATAAAGAAAAAGTTAAGGAAAAAAAAAAAAACATGTTCATCCTCCCAGGATACTAGCAAAAACTGGAAGTAGGAGAGGTCATCCTGTGATGGCCTATAATGTTTTTGTTTGCCTGTGTCCAATCCTGTAGCTGGCAGAATAACCCTAAAATCAATTATTTCTGTGTCCCTCGATGGACGAGAAGGACATTTTTATTGCCAGAAAAAGAACATATGCATTCCTATTCTGAAACAATAATAGCTGATAAAAAGGATAGAACATTTTGAACTAAAGCTCAATATAATTAGGTTCCAGTGTGGTAAGTCTGAATATTTATTCAACAACACATTCATCTATAAAGATTCTTTTTTATTATACCAACAACATGATTCATTTCAGTTCACTATCAATCAGGGATGTGACCTTTATATCTAATAATCCTTTATTTGACCTTCTGCTGTACATAAAAATTGAAGTGCACTATCACAGTATGATGGGCTTGCAAACGATCAAAATCATTTTGGGATTTTTATATAATTTCCAAGTATGCAGAAAATGTTCCAATTAAATGTGTCTCAGAGTCTAAGTTGAGAAGCTCCATTCTGCATATGAATACTAGCAGTATAAGGGAAAGTGGATCAAGAATGTGCAGGGACGACAGAATTGTGTTGCAGTTTCAGTTCACAGCTGGATGAATAATTTTACCCTGCAATTTATACAATTATATCTCCCCTAAAACAAGCATTGAATCAATACAGTATTAACTGTGTTTAACCCCTTGAATTAAAAAGAAACCCACAGTGCAATAAAGTGTCATGAACTGTAAGAAAGTAAAATCAAACTTTAAAGACAAAGCTTGTTAATACAGAATACATATAAAATATGTACTGTAATTGGATTCAATTGGCGTTCAAAAAACCTGTTCCAAAACAGGTAGCATTCCTGCCTAACACTAACTAGGTTTGAAAATGTCTGCTCCTCCTTCCTGCTACATATGCTGCCTAATCTGTGTAAAAAATGTGTATACTTACTTATTTTCAACCTGCTCTGCTTCAGTGACTTGATCCCCTGTGTCAGTGGGGACCAGCAGAGGGAAGGAGGGAGTACTCGACAATAGCTGTGAATTCCTGGAGCCATGATCTCAATAATAGACTCCCATAAACCAGCCATTGTCTGCACTCTCTCCTCCTTTCTACAGCAGGTGCTGACTTGCACTGGAGAGCTGGAGCAGATCACATGACCAGACCAGAAAGGGCTGAAAACCAAAAGTATACATGTTTTTGTATTTTATTTTATTTTTTGCATGTTTGGAGAAACTTATTGTCAATTGACTCATTACCTTTGCTTGATGTCTATGCCAAACATCAACTACCCTTTCAGTAAAATAATACTTTCTAAGATTAGGTTTGAATTTTCCTCCAGTTATTTTGAGGTCATGTCTCTGTGTTCTTGATCTTGGTTTCATACTGAAAGTACTGTCCTCCTGAACCTTATTCAGTCCCTTAATGTATTTAAAGATTTCAATCAGGTCTGCCCTTTCGCGTCTTTTCTATAGACTGTATACTGTATATTATGTTATTGAAGTCGATCCTGATGTTTTATCCCTCAGACCTTTCGTCATTTTTATTACCCATCTCTGGAATTGTTCTATCTTATCAAGATCTTTTTGTAAGTGCGGTCTCCAAAAGTGAACACAGTATTCTAAATGAGATCTAACCAGGAATTCCTTCCTCCTGTTGGTGGTCCCTCTAGTGATGCATCCTAGAATTCTACTGGCTTTTCAAACTACCTGGCCACACTATCTGCTCATTTTGAAATCATCTTAGAAAAGTACCCCCAAATCATTTTCCTCTGTATTGCTGGCCAACACTGTACCCTCAATGTTGTACTCTCTCAAGGGGTTCTTTTGCTCTAGGTGCATTATTTTACATTTCAACACATAAAATTGCGGTTTCCACTGTTTTGACCAATTTTCCAGCAATACCAATTCATGATCCATGTTACAGGCACCTCCAGGGATATCAACCCTATTGCACACCTTTGTATCATCAGCAAAAAGATATAACTAAAGGGTTGTTGAATAAGGTATTTCACTTACACATAGAATAAATAGAACAGGACCTAGTAAAGAGCCTTGTGGTACACCACTAGTGACTGGTCTCTGTTCTGAGTGAACCCCATTTAAAACATACACTCTGGTATCTATTCTTTAACCAACTTCATATCCACTGAATCACCCAAGGGCTAAGTCCTAGCTTGTACAACTTTTGTATTAGTTAATTGTGTGGAACTGTATCAAATATCTTGCTGAAATCAAGCTATGCTAGGTCCACAGCACCACCCTGGTCCAAAACATTAGTGATATAGTCAAAGAATTCAATAAGATTAGTCTGACATGATCTGCCCTTAGTGAAGCCATACTGCTTTGTGTCCAGCAAGTTGTGTGTTTATAAATGATTAATGATCCTTTTTTTCAGAGGTGATTCCACTAAAGTGTTACTAAACCCACAACAGTAAAATCAGTCTGTAGCAGTAGTAAAGCGTGCTGGTTATACTTGTGGAATCTAAGGGGTTATTCCTCCACATTGTGTAGAAAGGCTGCTTGATCAGGTCTTCTCTGATCTTCCACTTCTTTTACTGTCCCCAATTCATCTGCTGATAGTACAGAGCCCTAGGAGTCACCCTGCAAATGCTCAGTTTAGTGTGTATTGCTAGAGAGTTTTTTCTTGGGAGAGTGCATGTGATCAGCACAGGGCCAATCACCACTGTCCAGACAGAGGGTCAGGGGTTATTCTGCCTCATAGGACAATCAGAGGAGAATGAAAACACCTCCTACAAGCTTTAACCAGTGCTCTGCTGGACACTGATCGAAGTCACGAGACTGCTCTAACTGCTGATGAAAAAAGGTATTTAGCAGTTTATATTTACTAAAATAATTGCATGTCCATGCTCTCTGTACTGTGGGAGACCAGATACAGTGAATGCAGAGTCCTGGGTTTAGTAAAATTTTAACTTGACCACAACCGATATTAAGCTCACTGTCCTGTAATTGCCAGCTTCTACCTTGCTGTTCTTGAGGTCCATTGCTTTATTAAGCTTTAACTGAGCCAGTTCCTTTGCTACCTGTCTCCAGAAATCCTAAAAATGAACAGTCATTACTAGAACCAATACAATTCCCCAGCTTGTTATTGCTAGAATAATTTATTTCTGAAAAGAATGAGCAGAAGTAATCATTTAAATGGTTTGCTACTTCCAGGTCTTCATAAACATAAGTGTTGTGCCCAGTTTCCAGTTTAGTGATCCCATCGCATTTTTTATTTCTATGACTAATGTACCTAAAAAAGGTATTGTCTCCTTTCTTAATAGATTTAGAAAGTTGCTCCTCTTTCTGTGCTTTGGCAGCACTGATGTTTTTGGCCTCCCTTTGTCTATTTTTATACTCTTCTCTGTCAGCTACACCTCCTGTTTCCTGGAATCTTCTATATGCTGATTTATTTTCCTTTACTATCCAACTTACCTCTTTTATGAACCAAATTATTTTTTCTTCTGTTTATTCTTACTAACCTGCCTGACATTTAATCTAGTTGCCTCCAGGATAAAATAAACTTTAACAGTGCCCACTGATCAATAACTCTTGTTTTACTTCAACCTTTCAATTAGTTTTTAGAAATTCTCCCATTTCAGCAAAATGTGTCCTTTTGAAATCTAAAATGTTTGTTTTTGTATATGATTTTCCAGTTCTTGTTTTAAAGGGTAACTCCACTTTTGTGGGAAAATAAATAGCAAACAAAAAATATTATAAAATATATATAAGCGACAAGTCCTATTGTAATTGAATGTTATTAAAAATTATCTTTTCTTTTCAATCTGCAGCGCTATAATTTTCTGTAAAATGCAATATGGCAATTTGGAGGTATTCTTTACACAGATGGTATACAGAATACTCTTAAAAATGTAATTTCTTGCTTGTGTGATTGGCTGATTTTTCCTAGATGTCTGTACTAAGATACAAGTCAGATTTTGGGCATCACCTGCCACAAAAAAGTCATTTTTGGTGAGATACTCCCTAAGGGAAATCATATCTAAAGGGATGCAGACCTTGTCAGGCACTTTCGATTGCAGCATGAAAATCAAGTGTTGCAGCTGGCACACTAATGAGATGATTGACAAGAATTTTCGCTCGGTTTTTGACTCATCTACGATCGGCTTAAGGAAAGATCCCTCTCTGGTTGGAAGGCAGACCCAGAAGATTTCAAGTATTTCCCTTTTTTTTTTTTTTTTATTTATTACTGTTAGCATTTATGCTATTTTTGATATATATGGAAAATCCACCTCCCCTTTTCCCTATTCTGTCATAACTGTGTAGTTGTCTGTATCCCTGGAATAGTTATTTCCCAGTCATTTGAATCAATTAACCATATCTCTGTAATTGCAACAAAGTCCAAGTTGTCCCTAGACATAAGAGCTGCCAGCTCACAAAGCTTCTTGCCTAAAGTACGAGCATTAGTGCACATGATGTGACAAACACTGCTATCTACTGCTTTATTTTTAGCACTAGAAACTTTAACTGAAGTGACTACTCCATCTGCCCAGTGCTTAGCAACACAAACCCTCACAGAGAGAAAATGCCCCTCATCAATTACATCCCTCTGCCTCCATTTCTCAGTTTAAATGCATGTCCAAAAAACTCCTAAATTCCATACAAAGATGTTCAATGCCAAATTAAAAAAGAAGAAAAAAGCGCCACTTACAAAAAACACCAAAGTGTCAGCAGCATATCCCACCCAAAATAAATTTTGGCAACAATAATCCAAATTAAAAGGTATGCGCTAATAACAAACTTATACAAAAGTGTATGTCATCATCCAAAAAACATTAGTGTTTTAAATAAATTAGAGTGTCCAAACATAAATTAGTGTCCAAAAAAATATATATATCTTCAGTGACTTGAACCAATTGTGAGAAATCCACCACCAAAGGAGATTAAATGAACTCACCAGAGCTAATGGCTGGTCAGATTATAAACCAGCAACAGCGCTTGTGCTCTGGGAGCAATGAACCCGATGTCCAAATAGATATGGTGATGTTTCAGATACTTCCAGATAATAATCACAGCCAAACAACTTTGCAGCCCAAGCTCTTATAATGAACTTCTCCACTCTGTCTCATACCTCCATGAGAGCATGCAGTACACTCAGGAACAAAAAAGAGAACATAATGGTGCAATACGTTTTTTTCATTTATCTCTTTAATAAAAAAGGTATAAGGAAACTCACAAACAAGGTGTCCAACAGACACCAGCTTCAATCGCAAAAAAGGGTTGAGATACAGTTAACGCTCACCGCAGATCTCTCCCATACAGCACAGACCAGCAAGGCTCTCTAACATCCACATCAAATAGGCTACGCCCAACCGGTTTCGTCACACCGACGTCATCAAGGGGCGGTACAGATGGGAACGTCACACAGCTCTTATAAATACCACCCTTCATCTACATAGTTTTAACACCCAGCCAATCACTGCGTTCCTAGTCTCCTTAATCACGCCGGCTAGAACAGGTGTTTCCCAATTTAATTATACATATACTCTATTATATAAACAAAAAAGCTAAATATATATACCCTGCAGGTTTGAATCAGCACAATACCGTTCTCCTTCAAAATCACCCACAAAAAAATATAAATATAAAAACATAAATATATGCAGAAAAGCAATATATACCATCCTGTGCATGGCTCTTCAAACCACAGAAAAACCCTTAAAGGGCCATGCACAGAACTTAAAGCACAACTCTTCTCATACACAAAAAAATTAAAAAATAAATTTTTTTTATAAAAATATAAACCAAATTAAAATAAACTATATATAACGATCACTACATGTAATCAATATTTTAAAATATTTATCTTAAAAATTTGTCAAAAAACAATTTAAATCAATATCTATGTTTAAACCTCTTGGTACTAAAGACTCCAATTCATATATCCAAAAAGTCTCCTTTTTTGATATTTCTTTAATCAGATCTGAACCCCTCCAATGACTTTTTACTCTCTCAATTCCATAAAATGTCGCTAAACTCGGATCACTATTGTGTCTTAATTTAAAATGTCTTGAAACACTATGTTTGTCAAACCCTCTCTTTATATTGTTCAAATGTTCATTTATCCTAGTCTTCAACTGTCTCCCTGTTCTTCCAACGTACTGAAAATGACACGGGCATTCCAAAACATAAATCACATGAGAGGAATTACACGAAATAAGTTGTTCGATCTTATATTCTTTCTTAGTTATATTTGAAATAAATTTCTTCCTCTTTATTTTATTCGATCTATTTATCGTTCTACATGCTTTACACCTGTTACAATGAACAAATCCCTTCAAATCGGGAAAAAAATCCACCTCTTTTGGTGGATCTAAAACATTATGCACTAATTTCGTCCTTATAGATCGATTTTTCTTATAAATAAATTTAGGTTTTTTTGGGATGATCTTTTTCAATACCTCATCTTTTAACAAAATCGGCCAATATTTCTTGAAAATACCCTCAATCTCTTTATACTGATTATTAAAGTTGGTAATAAAAGCCATATCAAAGTTGTTATTCTTTATCTTTCTATTAGACAGAAAAGTACTTCTATCCTTTTTATCAATCATTTCCCTTTCTGTTGACAAAAAAGGTTTTTTATATCCTTTCTCAATAAACCGATCGATCAATACATCAGTTTGATCACCAAAATCTTTCCTTAAACTGCAATTCCTTTTAATTCTTGTAAACTGACTTCTTGGGGTATTATATAGCCATTTAGGATGATGTCCACTTGAAACCGGGATATAGCTATTTTTATCAATATCTTTAAAAAAAGTTTTAGTATAAATCTGTCCATCATATTTATATAAGATCAAATCCAAAAAATTAACCTTTTCAAAATCTTTAGTAACAGTAAACTTCAACCCATAACGGTTTTTATTAATATAGTTTAAAAATCCTTCAAGATCTATTTCAGAACCCCTCCAAATTACTATAATATCGTCTATGTAGCGCCTATACAGCGCCACCTGTGGCCATTTTTCAAATATACATTCTTCTTCCCATTTATCCATAACGATATTAGCTACACTGGGAGCATACTTAGCACCCATAGCAACGCCCCTACATTGCTGAAAAAAAGTATTATTATACCAGAAGAAGTTATTCGACATCACAAATTCTAGTAATTCACAAATAAATGCTCTTTGAGTTCTTTTAATATGTGATTTATGTTTCAATGCCCATTTAACTGCTTTCAAACCATCATCTTGTTTAATGCTGGTATATAAGGACTCAACATCAATAGTGACCAAGTAGCAACCTTCAATATTCTCTAAACTCGCCAAAATACCAATAAGTTCTCCACTATCCCTTAAAAAGGAACGATTGTTCTTCACTATCGGTTGTAAAAATGAATCTATGTATTCTCCGACTCGAGAGAAAATAGAATTAATCCCACTCACAATGGGTCTACCAGGGGGTGTTTTTTTATTTTTATGTAATTTGGGTAGGTAGTATATAGTAGGAATTCTTGGATTATTAATACATAAATATCTCGCCTCTTTCTCGTTTAAGACTCCTAAGTCTTTACCTTTATTAATCAGCAGTTTTAATTCACCCTTCAATCTTTTAGTAGGGTTTGATGCAAGAATTTTATATGTATCTTCAACTTTAAGCAATCTATCCATCTCAAGTTCATAATCTTTTTTATTTAAGATAACAATGCTACCACCCTTATCAGCCCCTCTAATAACAATCTCTTTTCTTTTTTCTAAATCTTTAATACCTTGTCCGAGTTCTTTTGAAGTATAATATCTCTTTTTAAGATTCATATCTTTAATTTCAGTCTCAACCATTTTTTTAAAAACATCTAAATATTCATTCCCTGTATTTTTGGGATTAAACGTAGAAGAATTCTTCAGATTACTATGCATGTAGACCTTTGCAGGTACTTTACTGATCCCTTCTTTCTTATTATCTTTATTTTTCTCAAAAAAAATTTTTATATTCAACTTTCTAACGAACTTTTGCAGATCGATAAAAACATCGAATTTACTTACATTTTTTCTGGGTATATATTTTAGCCCTAAATCTAAAACTTTTAGCTCTTTTTCAGTAAGACAAACATCACTTAAATTAAAAATTCCAGTGCCTATAGATCTCTTTTCCTTTTCTTTTCGTTTTCGTTTACCTCCTCTTTTTCCTCTATACCTCCTCCATTGTTTTTCATACCATATGTACCTTTTTGATTCCATCCCCTGTAATTGGGATTGTAATATCTCATCTCTGGGTCCCATCCTCTGCTCGGGTCCTGAAAACCCCCTCTATTGGAAAAATTACCCTGAAAACCTCCTCTCTGAAACCAATTACCTCTAGCTCTCCCCGCTCTCCTATAATTGAAGGTCCCTCTATATACCCTTCCTTTTCCTTCATAATAAGGTCTATGAGTGGGATTATTCAATTCGAGGGTATTCATATCATTTTCATGAAATTTTATCTTTTGCTTTTCTTGGGGAGCATTGGGAGTTTTTTTCTTAACCGAATTTGTATTGACTGTGACTTTTTCTGGTGTAGATTGTCGAGAATCAACTTCTTCAATACTCAAATTTTCTTGCCATTTGTAAACTTTATTACTTTTATAGTCATCTGTATCTCTGTTATATTTTTTTTACTTTTTTATTTTTAGTATCTAGATCAATTTTTGTAATGTATTGTTGAACTACATCTGATCTCTCTTTATATTCAGTAGTGTCCACAAAGCGCAACATAATATCTTTAAGTTCTTTAATCTTTGATTCTACTTTCCTCAATTTCACCTGTCTCCTTTTTATGATTAACTCCAAAAGTTTACTCTCACAGTGGTTGAAAAAACAAAACCATTCTTCCATCAAATCCTTATCCTCTAATCCATCATTAGCAGGTATATCCCATCTAAGTCTTCTAGGTGTAATTTTCTCTTTTAAATATAATTCCAAAGTGTTCACATCCCACCAAATACGAATCTGTTTTTCTAACAAGTGCTTTAAATTTTTTAAATTATCTTCCAATTTCACTCCATTTTTTCCCACTATAGGGTTAAATACTTCAACTAAATCCACCTTTCTTTTTTCCATATACCCAAAGATATCCATGGCAGGTCTTCTTAATCACTTCAAAAAAGTTACAACCAATACCAAATTAAAAAAGCTCTGGTGAGTTCATTTAATCTCCTTTGGTGGTGGATTTCTCACAATTGGTTCAAGTCACTGAAGATATATATATTTTTTTGGACACTAATTTATGTTTGGACACTCTAATTTATTTAAAACACTAATGTTTTTTTGATGATGACATACACTTTTGTATAAGTTTGTTATTAGCGCATACCTTTTAATTTGGATTATTGTTGCCAAAATTTATTTTGGGTGGGATATGCTGCTGACACTTTGGTGTTTTTTGTAAGTGGCGCTTTTTTCTTCTTTTTTAATTTGGTATTGGTTGTAACTTTTTTGAAGTGATTAAGAAGAGCTGCCATGGATATCTTTGGGTATATGGAAAAAAGAAAGGTGGATTTAGTTGAAGTATTTAACCCTATAGGGGGAAAAAATGGAGTGAAATTGGAAGATAATTTAAAAAATTTAAAGCACTTGTTAGAAAAACAGATTCGTATTTGGTGGGATGTGAACACTTTGGAATTATATTTAAAAGAGAAAATTACACCTAGAAGACTTATGCAGGCCATAGATGGGTCGAAAATCGGCCGATTTTTCGGCCGAAAATAAAATCGGCCGATTTTCGGATCGTTAGTGGGCGATTTGGTCGGCCGTTTTTCGGTATTTTGGCCGTTTTTTTTTTTCGGTAAAGTTGGAAAAAAATCGGCCGGTTTTGCCGATCGGCCGATTTTCGCGGCAATTAGTGGGCGAATCGGCCGATTTTTTACCGATAAAAAAACTGCGCATGAGCAGTGACCTGCAAGAGGAAGACAAAAAGAAGAAAAAGAAGAAGAGGATGAGGATGAAGAAGAGGATGAGGATGAAGAAGAAGAGGATGAGGAGGAAGAAGAAGAGGATGAAGAAGAAGAGGATGAGGATGAAGAAGAAGAGGATGAGGATGAAGAAGAAGAGGATGAGGATGAAGAAGAAGAGGATGAGGATGAAGAAGAAGAGGATGAAGAAGAAGAGGATGAGGATGAAGAAGAAGAGGATGAGGATGAAGAAGAAGAGGATGAGGATGAAGAAGAAGAGGATGAGGATGAAGAAGAAGAGGATGAAGAAGAAGAAGAAGAGGATGAGGATGAAGAAGAAGAGGATGAGGATGAAGAAGAAGAGGATGAGGATGAAGAAGAAGAGGATGAGGATGAAGAAGAGGATGAGGATGAAGAAGAAGAGGATGAAGAAGAAGAGGATGAAGAAGAAGAGGATGAAGAAGAAGAGGAAGAGGATGAGGATGAAGAGGATGAGGAGGATGAGGATGAGGATGAGGAGGAAGAGGAAGAGGATGAGGAGGAAGAGGAAGAGGAGGAGGAGGAAGAGGAAGAGGAGGAGGAGGAAGAGGAAGAGGAGGAAGAGGAAGAGGAAGAGGAGGAAGAGGAAGAGGAGGAGGAGGAAGAGGAAGAGGAAGAGGAGGAAGAGGAAGAGGATGAGGAGGAAGAGGATGAGGATGAAGAGGATGAAGAGGAAGAGGATGAAGAGGATGAAGAGGAAGAGGATGAAGAGGATGAAGAGGATGAAGAGGAAGAGGAGGAAGAGGATGAAGAGGAAGAGGAGGAAGAGGATGAAGAGGAAGAGGAGGAAGAGGATGAAGAGGAAGAGGAGGAAGAGGATGAAGAGGAAGAGGAGGAAGAGGATGAAGAGGAAGAGGAGGAAGAGGATGAAGAGGAAGAGGAGGAAGAGGATGAAGAGGAAGAGGAGGAAGAGGATGAAGAGGAAGAGGAGGAAGAGGATGAAGAGGAAGAGGAGGAAGAGGATGAAGAGGAAGAAGAAGAAGTAGGATGAAAATAAGAATAATTCCAGTCCAGCAAAAAGTGTCTCTGCAGAGAGCTCCGCTATTTCTGACAGTTCTCTGACAGTTCCTTGACATTTACAGCGGTTGAAACATTGTATCTATTTGTTTCCGAATAAAAACATCTGTATCCTAAATGGAAATAAATAGATACATTGTTTCAACCGCTGTAAATGTCAAGGAACTGTCAGAAATAGCAGAGCTCTCTTCAGGGACACTTTTTGCTGGCTGTAGAAGGGATGAAAATCGGCCGATTTTTTTTTTTACCATTGATGGCAACGTCGGCCGCTTGAACGACCGAATTTTCGTTTTTTAAAAGAAAAATCTGCCGTTTTTCTCCCCATCTATGGCCTGCATTAGATGGGATATACCTGCTAATGATGGATTAGAGGATAAGGATTTGATGGAAGAATGGTTTTGTTTTTTCAACCACTGTGAGAGTAAACTTTTGGAGTTAATCATAAAAAGGAGACAGGTGAAATTGAGGAAAGTAGAATCAAAGATTAAAGAACTTAAAGATATTATGTTGCGCTTTGTGGACACTACTGAATATAAAGAGAGATCAGATGTAGTTCAACAATACATTACAAAAATTGATCTAGATACTAAAAATAAAAAAGTAAAAAAAATATAACAGAGATACAGATGACTATAAAAGTAATAAAGTTTACAAATGGCAAGAAAATTTGAGTATTGAAGAAGTTGATTCTCGACAATCTACACCAGAAAAAGTCACAGTCAATACAAATTCGGTTAAGAAAAAAACTCCCAATGCTCCCCAAGAAAAGCAAAAGATAAAATTTCATGAAAATGATATGAATACCCTCGAATTGAATAATCCCACTCATAGACCTTATTATGAAGGAAAAGGAAGGGTATATAGAGGGACCTTCAATTATAGGAGAGCGGGGAGAGCTAGAGGTAATTGGTTTCAGAGAGGAGGTTTTCAGGGTAATTTTTCCAATAGAGGGGGTTTTCAGGACCCGAGCAGAGGATGGGACCCAGAGATGAGATATTACAATCCCAATTACAGGGGATGGAATCAAAAAGGTACATATGGTATGAAAAACAATGGAGGAGGTATAGAGGAAAAAGAGGAGGTAAACGAAAACGAAAAGAAAAGGAAAAGAGATCTATAGGCACTGGAATTTTTAATTTAAGTGATGTTTGTCTTACTGAAAAAGAGCTAAAAGTTTTAGATTTAGGGCTAAAATATATACCCAGAAAAAATGTAAGTAAATTCGATGTTTTTATCGATCTGCAAAAGTTCGTTAGAAAGTTGAATATAAAAATTTTTTTTGAGAAAAATAAAGATAATAAGAAAGAAGGGATCAGTAAAGTACCTGCAAAGGTCTACATGCATAGTAATCTGAAGAATTCTTCTACGTTTAATCCCAAAAATACAGGGAATGAATATTTAGATGTTTTTAAAAAAATGGTTGAGACTGAAATTAAAGATATGAATCTTAAAAAGAGATATTATACTTCAAAAGAACTCGGACAAGGTATTAAAGATTTAGAAAAAAGAAAAGAGATTGTTATTAGAGGGGCTGATAAGGGTGGTAGCATTGTTATCTTAAATAAAAAAGATTATGAACTTGAGATGGATAGATTGCTTAAAGTTGAAGATACATATAAAATTCTTGCATCAAACCCTACTAAAAGATTGAAGGGTGAATTAAAACTGCTGATTAATAAAGGTAAAGACTTAGGAGTCTTAAACGAGAAAGAGGCGAGATATTTATGTATTAATAATCCAAGAATTCCTACTATATACTACCTACCCAAATTACATAAAAATAAAAAAACACCCCCTGGTAGACCCATTGTGAGTGGGATTAATTCTATTTTCTCTCGAGTCGGAGAATACATAGATTCATTTTTACAACCGATAGTGAAGAACAATCGTTCCTTTTTAAGGGATAGTGGAGAACTTATTGGTATTTTGGCGAGTTTAGAGAATATTGAAGGTTGCTACTTGGTCACTATTGATGTTGAGTCCTTATATACCAGCATTAAACAAGATGATGGTTTGAAAGCAGTTAAATGGGCATTGAAACATAAATCACATATTAAAAGAACTCAAAGAGCATTTATTTGTGAATTACTAGAATTTGTGATGTCGAATAACTTCTTCTGGTATAATAATACTTTTTTTCAGCAATGTAGGGGCGTTGCTATGGGTGCTAAGTATGCTCCCAGTGTAGCTAATATCGTTATGGATAAATGGGAAGAAGAATGTATATTTGAAAAATGGCCACAGGTGGCGCTGTATAGGCGCTACATAGACGATATTATAGTAATTTGGAGGGGTTCTGAAATAGATCTTGAAGGATTTTTAAACTATATTAATAAAAACCGTTATGGGTTGAAGTTTACTGTTACTAAAGATTTTGAAAAGGTTAATTTTTTGGATTTGATCTTATATAAATATGATGGACAGATTTATACTAAAACTTTTTTTAAAGATATTGATAAAAATAGCTATATCCCGGTTTCAAGTGGACATCATCCTAAATGGCTATATAATACCCCAAGAAGTCAGTTTACAAGAATTAAAAGGAATTGCAGTTTAAGGAAAGATTTTGGTGATCAAACTGATGTATTGATCGATCGGTTTATTGAGAAAGGATATAAAAAACCTTTTTTGTCAACAGAAAGGGAAATGATTGATAAAAAGGATAGAAGTACTTTTCTGTCTAATAGAAAGATAAAGAATAACAACTTTGATATGGCTTTTATTACCAACTTTAATAATCAGTATAAAGAGATTGAGGGTATTTTCAAGAAATATTGGCCGATTTTGTTAAAAGATGAGGTATTGAAAAAGATCATCCCAAAAAAACCTAAATTTATTTATAAGAAAAATCGATCTATAAGGACGAAATTAGTGCATAATGTTTTAGATCCACCAAAAGAGGTGGATTTTTTTCCCGATTTGAAGGGATTTGTTCATTGTAACAGGTGTAAAGCATGTAGAACGATAAATAGATCGAATAAAATAAAGAGGAAGAAATTTATTTCAAATATAACTAAGAAAGAATATAAGATCGAACAACTTATTTCGTGTAATTCCTCTCATGTGATTTATGTTTTGGAATGCCCGTGTCATTTTCAGTACGTTGGAAGAACAGGGAGACAGTTGAAGACTAGGATAAATGAACATTTGAACAATATAAAGAGAGGGTTTGACAAACATAGTGTTTCAAGACATTTTAAATTAAGACACAATAGTGATCCGAGTTTAGCGACATTTTATGGAATTGAGAGAGTAAAAAGTCATTGGAGGGGTTCAGATCTGATTAAAGAAATATCAAAAAAGGAGACTTTTTGGATATATGAATTGGAGTCTTTAGTACCAAGAGGTTTAAACATAGATATTGATTTAAATTGTTTTTTGACAAATTTTTAAGATAAATATTTTAAAATATTGATTACATGTAGTGATCGTTATATATAGTTTATTTTAATTTGGTTTATATTTTTATAAAAAAAATTTATTTTTTAATTTTTTTGTGTATGAGAAGAGTTGTGCTTTAAGTTCTGTGCATGGCCCTTTAAGGGTTTTTCTGTGGTTTGAAGAGCCATGCACAGGATGGTATATATTGCTTTTCTGCATATATTTATGTTTTTATATTTATATTTTTTTGTGGGTGATTTTGAAGGAGAACGGTATTGTGCTGATTCAAACCTGCAGGGTATATATATTTAGCTTTTTTGTTTATATAATAGAGTATATGTATAATTAAATTGGGAAACACCTGTTCTAGCCGGCGTGATTAAGGAGACTAGGAACGCAGTGATTGGCTGGGTGTTAAAACTATGTAGATGAAGGGTGGTATTTATAAGAGCTGTGTGACGTTCCCATCTGTACCGCCCCTTGATGACGTCGGTGTGACGAAACCGGTTGGGCGTAGCCTATTTGATGTGGATGTTAGAGAGCCTTGCTGGTCTGTGCTGTATGGGAGAGATCTGCGGTGAGCGTTAACTGTATCTCAACCCTTTTTTGCGATTGAAGCTGGTGTCTGTTGGACACCTTGTTTGTGAGTTTCCTTATACCTTTTTTATTAAAGAGATAAATGAAAAAAACGTATTGCACCATTATGTTCTCTTTTTTGTTCCTGAGTGTACTGCATGCTCTCATGGAGGTATGAGACAGAGTGGAGAAGTTCATTATAAGAGCTTGGGCTGCAAAGTTGTTTGGCTGTGATTATTATCTGGAAGTATCTGAAACATCACCATATCTATTTGGACATCGGGTTCATTGCTCCCAGAGCACAAGCGCTGTTGCTGGTTTATAATCTGACCAGCCATTAGCTCTGGTGAGTTCATTTAATCTCCTTTGGTGGTGGATTTCTCACAATTGGTTCAAGTCACTGAAGATATATATTTTTTTTTGGACACTAATTTATGTTTGGACACTCTAATTTATTTAAAACACTAATGTTTTTTGGATGATGACATACACTTTTGTATAAGTTTGTTATTAGCGCATACCTTTTAATTTGGATTAAAGATGTTCAATGCCCTTGTGTGAGGGATGCAGACCATCAGCTTAATATCAGATCAACCGCTAGCATCATGACTAACAAACAAAACCTTCAGCTTTGCACCAATCCTGTAATCAAACATTGAACTCTGCTATGCAAAGTACTTTCTCTTGCCCATTATGGACAGGTAAGACGTCTGAAATTGTAAGGGTACAGTCCAACTAGTTAGGTAGCATAGGTAGGAGGAGGGCTGAGGGGACATTTTTAATCACAGGGCAGTAATTCCACTTTAACAGCTATTGTCATGGAGTTTCCACCAGAAGACCATTTTTTTTATCCAATTTAGATTGGATAACTATGTTGCCCATGAAAAAGATGCCATTTTTAAACAGCAAACCACAAATTGGTATCAAAAGCAAAATACAAAAGTTTAATTAAAAGAGTTGACAAAGGAAAACTAAGGCTCCATGCAGGAGGAGCTGGAAAAAATGCTGGAAAAACGCTGGATTAAGAAACACTCAATATGAGCATTTTTTTTTCCCAGTGATTTTCTTCCTGTTGTGTGCCGGAGTTTAGCTGATCAGCTAGTTAAGAAGCAGTGGTTGTAGGGGCCTGCGGGTGGGGGGTTTATTGGAATCTGGAAGCCCCCTTTGTCAAGGTGGCCCCCATATTCCTGCCCTCCCCTATGTGAATGAGTAGGAGGTATCCCAAAAAAGTGGTAAAAGTGAGTAAAAAACACAGAGCCGGTCCAAGTCCATTATTTTAAAAAAAAAAAGTAGATCCAACATCACTCATGATGAATACCATCCGCCGATTCGTCAGCCCCTCAAAAAAAAAAAAAAAGTTCACACCAGATGCTGGCTCCTGCAGTTTGACAGTTCCACCACCTCCCGCCAGCTTGCCCAAGGGGTTTCTCTAGCTATTCACTGGTTGTTCAGGATGCCAGCAACTGTGCTAAAAAAAAAAAAAAAATGCTGGAAACCGGCTCTTAGCAGCAGTTAACAATGTTTAAGAGTGTTCAGTGTTTTTTTTCTGCCAGTAAATTATTGCCAAAAATGCAAAAACTAGAAGAGTTTTTAAGCTGTAAAAACGCTCTAACGCTGAAAAACGCAGCAAAACGCGGTAAATCGCAGCAAACCACCTTTTTTAGACTTTTTTTTGTAAAAAAAAAAAAAACTCGAAAAAACGCAAAATGCGAAAAAACGCCACTAAACGCGAATACAAAAATGCTAAAAAACACTGAAAAACGCTCACGTTTTTAACGTGACTTTACACAGCTAACTTTACCAGCGTTATTGAAACACCCAGTGTGCATGGAGCCTTAAAGATCTGCTTACGTACAAAAAGCTACATAATTTCGGTTGTGTTAGGATAAAATTGGTATTAAACCCAAAGGCAAAAAAAGTAATTTATTGAAGCTTACCAATCCTTAGATGTAGTGGCTACAATAGTTTTCTTTTTTTAGGCTTTTTTACCCCTGTTTTCACCTGGTGAGTTGGCCTGTAACACACTCCCTGTATGAGAGTGCCTACACTCTGGATGAAGGACACAGGGCCACCTTTGGACAGCAGCATTGTCAGCCTGGAGGTAGTGGAGTGTTAGATGTACAGGCAGATTTAGATACACTAACAAATTCAAGCCAAACTCCAACTCCAGTTACACAAGCATTTATAGCAACAGTTTTTTTCTTTTGGGATAAAGGTTTTACATGAATAAATAAAAGCTGTCCACTGTAAGCACCCCTGTCAGCAGAAATGGTTTGTCTCAACCCTCTAACTGCTAAATTTGTAGGACTGTTTGTTCTGTTAAAAAACACCAGACTTACTGGCCAGATCGCCAGATGAAAATAAAAGACAGAAAAGTAAAAAGGAAACGAATGCAGCCATCACATCTAAAAATTGGTAAGCTACAAAATAATAAAAAATTTGCTTTTGCGTTTAATACCACTTTAAAGAAACAAATGCATGCACATCTTAATATCTAAAACAATTTACTTGTATAACAAAATCTATTTATATGCAGTTGCTCAGCAGTAACCCAGGATTTACACCTGAGAAACCTGTAAGATCACTCCTGTGTCATTTGAGATTATCCCATGTATAGTGTCACCACAGATCCATAAATGCACAATAGTTCAGGCAAAACTTGACCCTTAGAGCCCAGTCACACCAGGTGCAACTTGCCATGCACGTTTCAAATCGCATGGCAAGTCGCACCCTGTTGTCCGCAATTAAAGTGGTCATATCAGTGCGATTCCGACTTGGTTGGAGCCGCACTGATTTCTGAAGTAGTGCATGCACTACTTCAGGTGCGATTTGCATAGACACCTGTGTCTTGCAAGCCACAGATGTCTTGCAAGTCGCACCGCGAGTCGGAATGACATACGACTCTGAAATCGTGCGACTTCACTGGAGTCTCATGATCTCAAAGTCAGATCGGTGTGACCGGGGACTTACTCCAGTACTGTTTATTGTAATACCCTTTGTAATATATAATATGTGCTTTGAGCTAGTAAAAAAAAACACAAACATTTACAACACTGAAAAACGCCAAATAGTAAAGTGTGGTATTTGAGCTTGGTTGATTTTCCTATGGGTTTATGTCCAGCAACTAGCAATCCTGTGACCCTGTTATTTCATACATGTATCCATGTCACTTTACCTTTTTCTTTTAAGCTAAAAAAACAAAACAAAACGCAGGAGTGCTAGTGTTTTGTTAGTACATGTAAGGGATAAAAAAGATTGGAAAAAAAACTGTTAAGAGCATTTTAGTAGTGTTTAGAAGCGTTCAGTGTTTTCTTTCTGCCAAAAAATGCTCCCCAAATGTCATGTGCATGTTATTATCAATTATTTAAGAACTCCAATACTCAGCTTTTACAAGTGATGTTTACATTTCTCAAATTGCTACCTATAAACATGTAGCACTTGGATGACCTTACTCTGTATTGTATTTGACAGAGAAATCACTATTATTACATTGCTATGGATTGAAACTATTATTTTCCTTTTCTCCTCATTTTCATTGTTACTCTTATACAATTTCCACATTATAGATATACAGTGAATGTTGCAGACATTACTTCTTTCTTTGCTCCATAATAAGTCTTGCCATAAAAAGATTTTACAATTAGTTATGAAGACTCTCTTGAGCTAAGATATCAAGGCCACAGAGAATATAAAAGTCTCATTAAAGAAAAACACAACAGGCACAGTAAATTGGAAAAAAAGTGAACGCGACAGATAAATATAATCTATTTGTAACATTTCTTAGTATGTGTTTTTTCAGTATATGGAGAAACATAGTTCAGCCAGTGACAAGTAGCTCCACGGTGACAAGCACTTTGTAACAATTACCAGGGAAAAATGATATGTGCTAGTTCGTTATCAGAAGAAAATACACAGAGAACAGCTACATCTTTTCTGTCACTAGCAGTTGCTAAGGAGAAGGTCAATGGTCTGTTCACACCTGTATCTTCTGCAAATTACACTTAACAATGCACTTACTGTTGCTGGAGAGGCGCGGGTTGTGTGACTCACAGAATGGCCTGAGTTTTCCATGGAGTTTCCAATTAGGTAAGTTCCACCAGAGCTGCTAATGATTTGTCCTCCAGAGACCCCCATTTGAATTGCTCCAGTGCCCACCATGTTGTGTGATGAGACCACGGTGGTCACTTGTGCAGATCCACCCTGGGTGTCAAAGTAACTTCCTCCTGTGTTCTGGCTGTACATCTGAGTTTCTGTGTAAGGGTATGTTGTTGTCCGGCTTGAGGGAAAAAAACAAAAAAAACAAACCTAAATCATTGCTTTGAACTTTAACTGTATTAATAAAGTACACAGTTGACAGCTTTTACATATATTCATTTCAGAATTTTTGGACGTGTACCACTATGCAGTACTATTTATTTGTTGCATTCTAAAATACAAAAAGTCTCACAGGGATTGGGGATAGAAATACTGGAGCAGGAGTTTGACATGGACCAGTGGGATAAAGAACTAGTAGGCTTCATGATCAAGAAAAAATCATTCAGGCATTTATAAAAAAAAAATAACATAAATATGTTCCAAATGAATGGCTGTTTTGATCACAATTCAAGCTGCTAGCTTTACAGCATATTCACACCATCTCTTTATATCTGTATGTACTCAATTATCCAAATAAGTTGTATCATATTCAATACAATTTAACACTGACTTGTACATTATTAAATAAAAAAGCTTTATTCTGCAAGCAAGAGAAAAATGGAAGTCCCTGAACCATAATTAACTCCTCTTGTGAATGATAATTGAAAACCATAAATAAGTTGCTCTCTGTTTCATTATTACATTACAAATGACATCCCCTGTTAATTTTCATGACCTCAAGCACAGTTATGAGATCTGCTCTGCAATGTGATAGAAAAACCATGTGAGCACAAAGCCACTGACAAGTCTTTATTCTCTACAGGATGAGAAGGAGGAATAGGTCATCTCTGTGTTTTAATACACGCTTCTGTGCAACCTGTAGCTAGTGAGTGTAAGCGTAAAAGTACAACCTTTATATTCATGGAAGCTATGTACAAACATAGAGAGCTGTGTGTGCTGCAGCTATACAGGATTCATGTGCATGATGTATCTGACTGGTCCTTGGAACATTAATTAGCTGAACATCTGCCACCCAAAAGCCAGATTTAACAAAGCCATGTTTTGTCATGCATATACAAGCCACACAGGGCCAGAATGGAAGTCACCTGCTCTAAGACTTCCCGTAATTGAAGATATCAGTTTACCTAATGCCCAGTCTCAGCACCAATGCATTCTTAAACCCTGGACATTACTGTATTAATGTTTTCCTTTTTTACAGATTAGTTTTTTTTTCTGTCTTGAACAAGAAAGCACAGTTGTACTTAAAGTGATACTAAACACATACTGTTTAACTTACATCATCCCTTCTCTTTCTGAATGTGGATGATGGCACTGTAATTATTTTAACAAAAAAAATAATAAAACAACATCACATCTTAGTATGTTCCCTAATAGATATACAGCTGTCACATGACCCAGCTCTTTCCCAGCCTGTCTGCATGAAAGCAGTGGCAGGAGGAGCTTCTAGTCCTTTGCTCCTCGTCATGTGTTCAAAAAAAAAAAACAAAAAAAAAAACAGCTTTTGGAATACAGAGTAAAACTAAATAATATCAATAGTTTTAAATGGTCATACAAATATATATTTGAATTAATATATTTATTACTTTTTGGCAATAACATGGTGTGGGTGGATTTCTGCCAATAACAGGCAGACAACCCTCCAGCTTGTGTCTTAGAATAGCAGGGAGGTGAAGCCGCCATCAATCAAGATGTGATATCCCACTCCTCATTGTCTTTAGCTGGTTAGTGGGCATGGTGGAGGGAGGGGGGACGGGGGAATGAGCTATCATTTACCACCATGTATACACCCACATGTGTGACTCTATAGTCACATGGGCTGCTCAGAGGGAATGCTCAGAGTAGAAGTACATTGAAAACTGAGCATATACACTAGCTGCCAACACTGCTCTGCAAAATCCCCAGCTGCAGTGGGGACATGGACAGGAGGGGGAGACAGAGAACAGCAGAATCAACCAGTTTTTTTTTTTGCAGAATACAGAAAATGAATTCCATAGTGACTGAGTGAGTATGAACAGCATGTAATACAGCATTTATTGATAGATTTAATGATTTGGGTTTAATGACACTTTAATTTAAATTTTAATAAAGCCACCACTGCTCAGACATTTGTTTGTTTTTAACTAGTTGCCGACCGCAGATAGCCGAATGACGGCTGCACTGCGGCCGGCCAGTTCTGAGCGGACGTCATATGACGCCCCCCCAGAACGCGCTCTCCTGCGCGCCCCAGGGGGCGCGCACCCGGCGATCTCCGTGAACGCTGTGTCCAACGGACACAGCTGATCACGTGATGTGGTAAAAGGCCAATCATACCGGCCTTTTACCACGTGATCAGCGGTGTCCAATGACACGCTGATCACAGGGAAATGCAAGTGCCGGTTCGCGGCTGCACTTTCCTCACGCTGTCAGATCGTGAGGAAAGTACTGCCGAGAACCGGCAGTTGTCAGAGCGGGGATCGGCACCGATCATCAGGGCACTGATGATCAGTGCCCTGATGATCGGTGCCCAGCAGTGCCACCCGCAAGTTCCGCCCACCTGTGCCCAGCAGTGCACCCACTAGCTCCGCCCACCTGTGCCCAGCAGATCACCCACCTGTGCCCAGCAGTGCACCCACCTGTGCCCAGCAGAGCACCCACCTGTGCCACTCTGCAGTGTCACACACCTGTGCCCAGAAGTGCCACCTACCTGTGCCCAACAGTGCCACCCACCTGTGCCCACCAGTGCCACCCACCTGTGTCCACCCACCAGTGCTGCCCACCAGTGCCACCCACCAGTGCAGCCCAGCAGTGCTGCCAGTCAGTGCCACCAGTCAGTCCCCAGCGGTTGTGCCAGTCAGTGCTGCCAGTCAGTGCCCCGCAGTGATGCCAGTCAGTGCCGTCTATCAGTACCCATCATCAGTGTCACCTATCAGTGCCGCCTATCAGTGCTGCATATTAGTGCTGCCTATCCGTGACACCTCATTAGTGCTGCCTATCAGTGCCGCCTATCCGTGCCACCTCATTAGTACTGCCTATCAGTGCCCTTTAGTGCTGCCTATCAGTGCCGCCTATCAGTGTCCATCAGTGCTGCCTCATTAACGCACATCAGTGAAGGAGAAAAATTACCTGTTTGAAAAATTTTATAATAGAAACAAAGAAACTTTTTTTTTTTTTCCAAATTTTTTGCACTTTTTAAATTTATAGCGCAAAAAGTAAAGCACCCAGTGGCGATTAAATAGCACCAAAAGAAAGCTCTATTTGTGAGAAAAAAATGATCAAAATTTCATATGGGTACAATGTTGCATGACCGCGCAATTGTCAATCAAAGTGCGGCAGCGCTGAAAGCTGAAAATTGGCCTGGTAAATAAGGGGGTATAAGTGCCTGGTAGGCAAGTGGTTAATTAGATCAAAATATTGTTTGCAAGGTACTGTATATGAAAGGGGTAATCACCCCACTACTTCGCATAAACCCCATAGAAAGCGTTTCCTTTGTTTATTAAAAGTCAACTTCACTGAAAAAAACAATATTTTACTTTTTATGAGCTGTTGTAGGAAGAGTAGACTTGCACCTTTCTTGCAGAAGCTGTCTACAAACTTTCTCCACAGTTTGTGACCCTTCTGAAGGTTAAATTGTTATACGGTTACATAGGTTAACCAGTTAAACTTGCTCTATAGCAGTTTTACTACTACAGGGTGGACTCCCTCAGCAAAATCATGTATATTTACGTAATCTGCGCTCCCGTCGTGTTCACAGGCAGGGGATACGTGTGTCCGCCGACCCAGCGGTGCTGTGATTAGGTACAGCACCGACCACTCACCAGATTCAGGCCAATGATGTTTGGTCTGGACCTGCTGATCAGTTGTACCAAATCAAAGCTCAGCCTGTGCCTGGGTTTAAAGTACACAGGCACAAGAAATGATGCAATCTTCTCTCCCTGGAGCACATTCCGTTCCAGAGAGAGAAGAAAGCTGATCTACGTGAGTAAAAGCAGTACATACACAGAGTAAAAGCACTGCTAGATCACATTTCACCCTCTGATCTCCCCCCAGTTCACCGCCCTGCCACCAGTGTCATTAGTACAGTGTGCAGATGTTTTTTTTACTGATCACTGTATTAGTGTCACAGGCAACTTCAGATAGCATTGGCATTAGTTAGTGTCCCTCCCAGATAGCGTTAGATTGCCTGCTACTATATCTGTCATTACATTTAACCCTTTGATTGCCAGGAACATGCTCACATACACAATAAACCTCCATTGCTAGTATAGTGTCTAAACAGATTAATATCTTTGATCAGATCAGAACTATACCAGCGTTCACAATAGTATAGTGTCCCCAAAAATGCAGCATTAGCAAGGTCAGCCTTGATACCTGCCAGCACCTGCGTAGATCACGATCACTTGATACATTGCACACAAACCTGCAGGTTAGCAAGATCAGGCTTGATCTCTGCTAGCACTAGCAGGTACATTTTTTTGTAGTGGTTCAAGCAGTCCCTGACAGCAGGTGCTCTTTTTCCCACAAGTCGCATTAGGTACCTATAAATTTAGTGGCCAAAATGCCCAATGAAAGGTACACTAGTGAAGAGGCCTACAGGATTTCGAGTATGTCATATGAGTGTGAAGGGGACACCTCACTGACAGAATCTGCCTCAGAATACGAATCAGTAGAGAGCTGTGGCACCCTGACAGATAGTTCAGACAATGGAGTAGAGGTCCCTGCTAAGGTCAGGCATACTCGACCCCATTCCCAGGTTGCTTAGGTTAGAATTGCATGATGATTCTCATATGCAGCAGAGTGCCAGTACTAGTGCTGCTCTACCTTTTGGTGAACTGGTGAGCACCAGTGGCCTAGTACATCTTTTGCATACCAGCACTTCATTATCACTTGGTGACGTGGTGAGTCTCATAAGTGCAGTACAAGCTTGTGCGGTGGTTAGCACAAGTAGTGTCCTGCAGCCATCAAAAATTCGAACTGAGGCCCGTAGTGTCCGTAGTTTATAGTGTCCTTCTCGATGGGCTTGCAAATCCTGATTGGCAGCTTGCTAATCCTGATTGGCAGCCCAAAAATTCTGCAGCACCTGTACTTCCCCCATTCACTGCCCAACCCGGAATTCAGCTGGAAACAGCATATTTAACTACTCTCCTTGATTTTTTTGGAGCTGTTTTCTCAAGGAAGATCTATATGGACTGATTGTGGACCAAATCAATGTATACACACAATTTATCACAGTCAACCAAAATTCAAACCTGGTTTTGAAAATGGTTTCTGAGTTTAAAAATTTTATTGGGCCTAACCCTCAATATGGGCATTACTAAAAAGAATGAATCACGGTCATATTGGTCCACAGACCCGATTCATCATATGCCCATGTTCTCTGCTACCATGGCCAGGCATAGATATGAGAATATAATGTAATTTATGTATTTCAACGACAATCCACTCTGTCGTCCTCGAGGTGACCCTAAATGATAGGCTCCCCAAAATTCGGCCCCTTCTAAATCATCTTAAGCAGAATTTTTAAGATTTGTATACGCCCCAGCAAATCATTTGCATTGATGAGTCCTTCATTAACTTTCCTGGCCACCTTGCATTCAAACAGTTTCTCCCCAGCAAGCGAGCCAGATATGGGGTCAAAACGTATAAGACCTGTGAGAGGGCAACAGGCTATACACGTAATTTTCAGATATACGAGGGAAAAGATAGTCACGCGGAGACCCTGGATGCCCAGATTACATGGGGGGCAGTGACAAGATAGTTTGGGACTTTTTCCATATGGGGTTCCACTTATACTTGGACAATTTTTATACAAGCTTTCCACTATTTAGACATTTCTACAATCTTGGAATTGGCGCATGTGCTACCCTGCAAACTAATCACTGTGGCTTCCCCCATCTTAAATAAATACCCATCTTAGAAAGGGGTAGAAAGACTCCTTGAAAAATGATGAATTGCTCACAGTGAAGTGGAAGGACAATTATGATGTTTTCTTCCTGTTTTCCACTTACGAAGTGACAACGATTCAAATTTCCATGGCAGCTGGTGTTGTTGAGATGCCCCTCTGTGTTCATGACTATAACCTTAACATGGGAGGGGTGGACTTCAACAACCAGATGATGAAGTCATACCTAGTTTCCAGGAAAGCTAGACTCTGGTTAAAAAAGTGTCTGTATATTTATTTCAATTGGCTCTGTACAACACTTTTGTGCTTTACAAAGCAACTGGACAAAGTGGATCCTTCCTAAAATTTCAGAAAGAGATCATCACGGCCCTTTTGTGTCCAGAAGGTGCTGTGGCCCAAACCCCCAACCCAGATGCAGTATGCCGGCTCCATTAGAGGCATTTTCTTGATGCCATTCCTGGTACCCCCAACCCAAAAGTCACCCCAAAAAAGATGTGTCTGTAGCAGACATGGAATTAAACATGACTCCCCCTTTTTTGTCCTGGCCAACCTTGTGTCTGCCTCCATACTACCACACACTAGTGGAGCATTGTATAGGGTACAGCATGGCAGAGTCTAGGGCACATATTTACACAGGGTCTCGAAAGATGTTAGGTAGTCAGGAAACTGGCTATTGCATTTTGAGAGACACTAAAATTCTGGAAAGTTTACAGTTTGAAAAGTTAAAAAAAGTTAAAAAAAAAAAGATGAAAAAGCCAAAAATAGTTGTCATTTTATTGAGTTACTGTTCTATTGTTACTGTTTTATTGTTAACCATTGTTGTTTTCTTTGTAGGAATGCCATTCAGCTGCAGCACAGATCTGTTTATTCTGACAGCAACAGGGTGTGCTCTCAGAATATATGTCAGTGTGTGCAGCGCTGCTGGATGAGATTTTTCATCCTCAGTTAAAAAAAGAACATATATGCCCAAGTAAGGGGGCCTGGGGCAGCCAGTCAGTGGATTGCTCCTATGCTTTGGCATAAATATTCTATAATGTTTTTTGGCATATAGTTCAATTAAAAAAAAGTGTTTTATTGAGTTACTGTTATATTGTCACTGTTTTATTGTTAACTGTGGCTGTTTTCTTTGCAGGAACGCCATTCAGCTGCAGCACTGATCTGTTTATTCTGACAGCAACTGAGCAACCGGATGTGCCCTCAGAATATACATCAGTGTGTGCAGCGCTGCTGAATGAGATTTCTCATCCTCAATTAAAAAAAAACAAAACATATATGCCCAAGCATGGGGGCCTGGGGTGGTCAGTGGGTGGTCAGGTAGAATCCAATATGCAAGGTGTACTGCATGAAGACAAAGCGCTTAGGGTGTATAAAGATGGCGCCACGCCGGAAGTGCGTCACACATAAGTGCCGTCGACGCGGATGTCCTGATGAAGTCACGAGGTCACGTGACGCAACGTGTCGACAGTACTTACGTGTGACGCACTTCCGGCGTGGCGCCATCTTTATACACCCTAAGCGCTTTTTCTTCATGCAGTACACCTTGCATATTGGATTCTACCTTGATATAAGTTATATACTGGGCTCATTGGATTCTGCCTTGATATGAACTGTATATTGTGCCCATTGGATTCTACCTTGATATATGCTGGACTCCACTTCATGTCATCTTTATCCATGTGAGTGCACTTCTGGCTTATTTTTATATACCATTAAACATTTTACACTATGGAGATATGTTCTCTTTTTGTTCTATGGGTATATGGTTTATGACATCTATGAGAGTGCTACAGCCGCTGGCAGACCGGTTATGTGGAAAAGGTGATCACTGATTATCTGATGACACCATCTGAATAATAGAGGGGTTGCCCTGAGGATCCAGAGGAGTTTTTTGCTTTGTGGCCCTGCAGGGTCATGAAGTAGAGGTGAGAGGCCATTGCAGCCATTCCTTTGGAATCACATTGGGGGTGTTTTTTGACATCTACACCGTGCATGAACAGGAAGATTACTGCACTTATTTATGGACTTTTAACCACCTTATTTAAGATGTGTGTTTCACATAGTGTGTTGTCTGATCCCGTGCTAGGGATCTTTATCAGTGTTTGATACCTTGGCCCTGATTCACTATTGGGCGTGGGCGCATATTTATGGGCTTAAGCCCAATTTTCATGGGCGTCCGTCATTTTTTACCCTGCAACCTAATTCACTATTGAGCAGAGCACATAAGCAGATGCCCAATCTAATTCACAAAAAGACTCACGCCCGAAATCAGACTCACAAAACAGACTTGCTAAGAAGCAAGTCTAAAACCATGAAAAATCACTGCAGAGACATGTTCACTTAGAAATTTGCTTTGCCAAATATCAGGACTTCACTTTAAACAATATCTGCTATTTCCAAAAAAATTAAAAATGTGTTAAAAATCGTTTTTTTCAAGGAAATCGACACAGTAAAAATCTAGAAGCCCGTGCAGTGTCTTTGGCAGATACAACTGAGCATGTGCAGAACACAATTTAGACTTCTGCCATGGGCGTTTGCTTTTTAGCCACTGACTAATAGTGAATCTGATTGTGGATTCCTCTGAGAGCCGGCACTCGCTCGCGTCTATTGTGTTTAATAAACAGCATTAAGCATATCTTCATGTAATCTAACTAGATTTCCTTAGTTCTAGTGATTCTATTTTTGTTTCTTATCCTTTATAATTATTTCTGTAATGATTTTACTTATTTCAAAGGTCTAGATAATATTTATTTTGACAGCTGAATGTAAAAATAAAGGTCCACAATAAAAAAAAAAAAAAAAAAACAGCGTGGGTCCCCCCTCTCATCCATACCAAGCCCTTCAGGTCTGGTATGGATATTAAGGGGGAACTCCACGCTGAAATTAAAAAAAAAAAAACAGCGTGGGTCCCCCTCAATATCCATACCAGACCCTTATCCGAGCATGCAGCCCGGCAGGTCAGGAAAGGGGGGGGACGAGCGAGCGCCCCCCCCCTCCTGAACCATACCAGGCCACATGCCCTCAACATGGGGGGGTGCTTTGAGGCAGGGGGGCTCCCCCCCCCAAAGCACCTTGTCCCCATGTTGATGAGGACAAGGGCCTCTTCCCCACAACCCTGGCCGGTGGTTGTGGGGGTCTGCGGGCGGGGGGCTTATCAGAATCTGGAAGCCCCCTTTAACAAGGGGGCCCCCAGATCCCGGCCCCCCCCCTACGTGAACGAGTCTGCGGTAGATGCTCCCGCAGACTCCTTCACAAAAAAAAAAAGTGTGGTGTAAAAAAAACACAGTACAGGGTCTTTGACAAGTCCTTTATTAAAACAATGTCCCCCGAAGTAGATCCAACGTCAATCACGGCGGCGGCGGCAGGGACCAGAAAAAAGAAAAAAAAAAAAAGGTTCCGCTCCCGTCGGAGGCTTCCAGCCATGTGAAGAAGAGGCTAGCTGACAGTTCTTATATAGGTATGGGGCGGGGCCAGCCGGGCACATCATCCCCGCCCCTTACCTATTTGAGAAATGTCACCCTGTCTCTCCGCTGAGGCTTACTAGCTGAATGCAGGAGACAGTCTGACATTTCTTATATAGCTATGGGGCGGGGCCAGCCGGGGACATCATCCGAGTGACCCGCCCCATGTCACATGCTTGCTGTTCCCGGCTGGCCCCGCCCCATAGCTATATAAGAAATGTCAGACTGTCTCCTGCATTCAGCTAGTTAGCCTCAGTGGAGAGACAGGGTGACATTTCTCAAATAGGTAAGGGGCGGGGATGATGTGCCCGGCTGGCCCCGCCCCATACCTATATAAGAACTGTCAGCTAGCCTCTTCTTCACAAGGCTGGGAGCCTCCGACGGGAGCGGAACCTTTTTTTTTTTTCTTTTTTCGGGTCCCTGCCGCCGCCGCCGTGATTGACGTTGGATCTACTTCGGGGGACATTGTTTTAATAAAGGACTTGTCAAAGACCCTGTACTGTGTTTTTTTTACACCACACTTAGTTTTTTTGTGAAGGAGTCTGCGGGACCATGTACCGCAGACTCGTTCACGTAGGGGGGGGGGGGCGGGATCTGGGGGCCCCCTTGTTAAAGGGGGCTTCCAGATTCTGATAAGCCTCCCGCCCGCAGACCCCCACAACCACCGGCCAGGGTTGTGGGGAAGAGGCCCTTGTCCTCATCAACATGGGGACAAGGTGCTTTGGGGGGGAGCCCCCCCTGCCTCAAAGCACCCCCCCATGTTGAGGGCATGTGGCCTGGTATGGTTCAGGAGGGGGGGGGGGCGCTCGCTCGTCCCCCCCCTTTCCTGACCTGCCGGGCTGCATGCTCGGATAAGGGTCTGGTATGGATATTGAGGGGGACCCACGCTGTTTTTTTTTTAAATTTCAGCGTGGAGTTCCCCCTTAATACCCATACCAGACCTGAAGGGCTTGGTATGGATGAGAGGGGGGACCCACGCTGTTTTTTTTATTATTTATTTAATTCACGGAAATAATTTAAAATTCAGCTGTCAGTGGGAAACCCCGATGACAGCTGAAACATTCCTTCTGTCCCTGCAGAGAGCTCCGCTATTATATTTGACATTAAAAAGTATAGAGACTGCAACATTGTATCCATTTGTATCCATTCCGGATATAGATGTTTTTATTCGGATACAAATAGATACAATGTTGCAACCTTTATACTTTTTAATGTCAAATATAATAGCGCAGCTCTCTGCAGGGACAGAAGTAATTACTTCGCTATTATATTTGCAGGCCGTAGATGGGGCGAAAATCGAACAATTTTTTTGCCATTGGTGGTAACGTCGGCCCATTGAACAACCGATTTTTTTTTTTTTAAAACGGTCAGTTTTCGCCCCATCTAAGGCCTGCATTTTTCTTTTTCTTATTCTTTTTTTTTATTCTTTTTCTTGCAGGTCATGGCTCATGTGCAGATTATTTATCTGTTAAAAGATCAGCCAATTTGCCGATCATTGCAGCTAAAATCGGCCGATCTGCAAAATCGGCCAATTTTTATCCAAATTTACCAATTAAAAAAAGTTGCAAAATCCCCAAAAATGGCTGACCAATTAACCCACTAACGGGCTGAAAATCAGCCGATTTTTTTTGCGGACGATTTTAGACCCATGTAAAGCAGGCCATAGATGGGTCTAAAATCGGCCGATTTTTCTGCCGAAAAGAAAATCGAACGATTTTCGGGCCGTTAGTGGGTTAATTGGTCAGCTGTTTTTCGGGATTTTGGCACATTTTTTTTATCAGTAAATTTGGAACAAAAAATTTTCAACTTTACTGGTAAACAAAATATGCTAAAATCCCAAAAAATGGCTGACCAATTATCCCAATAACGGAAGAGGCTCTTGTCCCCATTAACATGGGGACAAGGTGCTTTGGGGGGGAGCCCCCCTTCCCCAAAGCACCCCCCCATGTTGAGGGCAGGTGGCCTGGTATAGTTCAGGAGGGGGGGCGCTCGCTCGCCCCCCCCTTTCCTGACCTGCCGGGCTGCATGCTCGGATAAGGGTCTGGTATGGATTTTGGGGGGATCCCCAAGCTGTTTTTTTTTATTTCAGCATGGAGTTCCCCCTTAATATCCATACCAGATCCGAAGGGCTTGGTATGGATGGGAGGGGGGACCCCACGCTTTTTTTTTTTTTTTTTACATTCAGCTGTCAGTGGGGAACCCCGCTGACAGTTGAAACATTAACACATGGCTGTCGCTCCTACAATCCCGCATGAGTTATGTTATCAACTCATGCAGCATTTTAGTAGCGAAAACCAATGCAGCGCTCATGTTTCAGCTGTCGGCGGAGTTCCCCACTGACAGTTGATGTAAAAGTATTGCAGGGAATTATAAACAATTTGTAAAAAACCCGGCATGGGGTCCCCCCTCCCATCCATACTAAGCCCTTCGGGTCTCGTATGGATGTTAAGGGGTAACTCCACGCTGAAATTAAATAAAAAACAGCATGGGGTACCCCCCAAAATCCATAACAGATACTTATCTGAGCATGCAGCCCAGCAGGTCAGGAAAGGGGGGGGGGACAAGCGAGCGCCTCCCCCCCTCCTGAACCATACCAGGCCACATGCCCATACCAAATTATTCAAACATTTGTAAACAGACCAATTAACTGAAATGGTTTGGCATTTGTACCCCAAATATGACGTTCCCTGAGGCATTGGTAAACCGAGGTACGCCTGTATTAGTATTGCAATCCTTTGTATTGGGATACATAGAACCATCATACATGTGAATTGGCAACATAGCACAACATTTGTGTCACATTGGAGATATCTGGTAGTTACACTGAACTTGCCCAGGGACCTAAGATTGATTCACAGCACAGAAATACAGGCTGGATTAGCAATGTAGCTCCGTGGATTAGTGGTTAGCACTACTGCCTCACAACTCTAGGGTTGTCGGTTTGAATCCCAACCACGGCAAGGAAGTAGTATGATCTCCGTGTGTGGCTGTCTTCAAATAGATGTTCTGGCGACATCTTTGCTTTCTGTCTAAGTGATCCCTAAAATGTGAATTAGAATGAGGCCTTGTCTGTTGAAACACCTTCAAAGCTGTACCTTATGTGAATGTCATACAATGGGATAAGATAAGAGCCTGGAGCACTAATAGATTTGATAATGATGGTTTACACTCAACCCACTTTTGTGAAGGATTTGGCAAGCAAAGAGCTGACAGAGAGAGAGAAGAGCGAGCCAGTGAGATGAAGAAGAGTGAGCGAGAAAAACATACTGAAGAGTGATAAAGAGAGACATACAGAAGAGTGAGCGAGAGAGAAGAGCGAGCCAGTGAGACAAAGAAGAGTGAGCGAGAGAGAAAAGACTTGGTTGGTGAATCCACACATCAAACTTGTCACAAATACTGGTATGGATTTTTCCACCAAATGCAAAGCAGACCGCACGCCTTCAAAGATTTATTTCCTTTGTTAATTCTCCTGCTTCGCTCACACTATATGCAAATGAAAATTACTGTTTAAGTTGCCAATTTTACTGTGTTTTCTAGAGAATTACTAACTAGTTGTGTTTTCAATTGTGTGTAGCATTGCGATTTCTATTTGAGTCTAGATGTTAAATTGCTAATAAATGGCCAAAATCTTCAAATACCTTTGAACTCTCACTGCAACAAATGGCGTACGTTAATACACTCACATTCATATTCATTATATCCAATATCAGGTACCATGTCAATTCACAAATCGCACCTGAAATTGCACACCCTGGATGCGACTTGTCATGCGATTGGCATGGCCAGCAACTTGCCCTTTGCATGGCAAATTGCACACAATGTTACTGGGGGCCAACACCACTGTCACATCTAATCCGATGCGGCAATTGCCCAACTTACAGTGAAGTTGCACGAGTTCACAATCCAATTGGATGTGAACAGAGCCTACAGTGGCCAATAGGGTGCGACTTGGTCTACGATTTGCAAGTCGCCTGTAATGCCAATTGCATGGCAATCGCAAACAATGTTACTGGGGGCTACCCGGTCACATTAAAGCAGATTTCTAAGTGGTGTTATTGACACCACAGTCACATCATGTGACTTGCATAGAAGTTGCATGATTTCAAAGTTAGGGTACATGGTGATTTCAAGTGCAATTTGCAAGACAATCGACATCGATCTCTCAGCAAATTGCATGAAAAGTAGTGTATTCATTACTCTATTATTACTTGCGGCTCCAACCAAGTTTGAACCACAACAATATGAACGCTCCAATAGCGTGCACATTGAGTGGGACTTGGCATGTGATTTGCACAACATGCAAGTTGTAAATCGTCTGCAAAGTCGCACCCTATTGTCTGCTATTAGAGTGACCACATGGGTGCGTTTCAAACACTGATTTCTATAGTAGTACATGTACTACTTTAGTGGCAATTTGCATAGAGATCTGTGTCAGATGTCTTGAAAATTGCATTAAAATGGTCAACTTTACTGTAAGTCGCAGGATTTGTAAATCAGCTTTGCCCAGAGTGTAATGTTTGGTGATGTTTGATTTCTGGAGTGTTTTGCCAATTGATGGGAAATTCACCATACTAGTCAAATCGATTTGTCATTTTCAGTATTGCATACAAGATGTGGTCATGTGACTGTCTTAACTCATGCGAGAATCTGGAGGGAATTGTGACCATAGTAGCAATAACGGTTCCAATTGGGGTTCCCTTTCACATCCCTGCTCAATGTTCTGTTGTATGCTGCACACGTACATTTCACTGTATATTTCTTTCTGATTTGTGGGGCCTGTATACCAAGGGTTAATGCAGGTAGGAAGCGGATTCATCAGGTGAAAACACTTTCACTGACCAAACTAAGGTCAGTGGTGGGTGTGGCTTCATTGGGTGTGGGGCCTTGTTTGGCACGCTCCAAATACAACCTAGCTTATATAAAGATGTGCAGTAGGGAGTGATTTGGCCTGTTACTAGGCCGGGTGGTTTGTGACTAAGTCCTTGCTTGTAGTGGTTTGGGGGAAGAAGAGATTTTGTGCTGAATTGCCCCAGACACCACTCAGGCTGTGTTTGGAAGTGGGCTGGAAATGTTTGCATATTTTTGGCCTTGTAAAGTGTGTTTGTGTGTTATTGCACAATGATTGTGTTTTTTTCTCTTTGCATTGAAAGCCTCACACATGTCAATCGTTTTGTTTAAAATCTGCTCTTGTTTTAATTTTGCTTGCTTATTTAGACTCCAATGCATTTTTCTGACAAACCTGCTGACAAATGTATGTGTAGGGGATTTGTAGAGGTGGGAGGGGATTTGTAGAGGTGGGAGGGTTTTTTTTCACATGCTTTGTTTTCTTGATATTTTGATCTGAAGACTTTTTTTTTTTGAATGGATCTTCATACTAAGTGATTGTGTAAGTAAATCCTATGTGCATGAAAATGTTACTTGATTCATCTTCCCCTTTGTTTCTTGCTATAACCTGTGCACACACAGTTCACTAGAAGTATCTTTAGATTGTAAGCTCTTATGAGCAGGAGTGTTTTATTTTTGCCACATCAATCCTATTTTTGTGACTCACCAAGATATTGACTGTACCTACTTGTTCCTGCTGACCAAATAAATGACGATATATTTGATCAATAAATATTTGACCGATGTTTTTGTGTTTATTTTATGTTCAATATATGAACAACCTTAATAGTTACTTTGTATACTTATATAATCTGCTCAAATGTAGCTTGTAAGAGCGTGAATATGCAAGTGGGTGCAAACTGGCTTTTTCAAAACCAAAAAAAAAAAACCCACTTGCACCACAATATTGTTATGTACTAATGAATGTCACATTCACTGTGCAGCCAGCTACAGGTTTTCTACAATTCGATTTACAGTAATAAAATAGTCCACACTTTGTTGATTTTTGGCCTTTGGCAACAAATATTAGCCAAGGTTAAAAAAAACAAATCAATAAGAAACACACATTTGCGAAAGCTATCATAGCCGCACATAAAAATGCGCGATTGCAAACAAATAAGCACCAAACAGGTGTCCGCATGGAGCATGAACGGCTATCCTGGAAGTCCGTCATCACGTGCGCGCGCACCCGGAAGTGGTTGTGGGGAGTGTAAGTGGATGAGAAGTGGTTGGAGGTTTTGTGTTGGTTGAAAATTTTGATAACCTTATTGGCATTTGGACATAGCGAGAGCACAGTTCTCAACTGAGGAGATGATCCTTATATGTACAGTAAGTGTGGCCATTGCAAACATGTTTATAACATGTGAGGGACAGGTAATTGCAATTTTGTGGGTGGGGCCTAGCAGAATCTCACTTGGTGCACATGCTACTTATCTGCACATTAGCTCCTGGGTATTGATGGGTCAATGATATTAACCACTTGCCTACTGGGTACTCCTACCCCCTTCCTGTCCTGGCCAATTTTCATCTTTCTGCACTGTTACCCTTTGAATGACAATTGTGCGGTCATGCCACATTGTACCCATCTTAAATTTATATCAGTTTTTTCAGACAAATAGAGCTTTCTTTGGGTGGTATTGACTTGCTGCTGTGTGTTTTACTTTTTGCTTGATAAACCACAAAATAGCTCATAATGAATAAAAGTCTGTTTATATTATAACATTTGGTAAACTGGTAATTTAGCAACACTGATGTGCGTTGATGAGGCAGCACTGGTGGGTGGCACTGCTGGCCACAGGTGGGCGTAACTGTTGGGTGGCACTGGTGGGCACTGATCATCGGGGCCGACCCCTGCTTTGATAACTGCTGGTTCTCGGCAGTACTTTCCACACATTCTGATAGCGTGATGAAAGTGCAGCCAAGACCCGGCAAATGCATTTCCCGGTGATCAGCGTGTCATTGGACATGGCTGATCACATGGTAAAAAGCCGCTGTGATTGGCCTTTACCACATCACGTGATCAGCTGTGTCCTTAGGACACAGCAATCATGGAGAGCGCGTTCTGCCAGGATGTCATATGACACCCTCCCAGAGCTGCCTGGATGCAGTGTAGCGTTATTCGGCTATCTGCGGTCGCCCAATAGGTAACCAGCTAGGCCTTCATGGCTAATCTTTGAATATCTGGACATGTATACTGCGTATAATGCATTACATTCTACAATGTGTTGGTGTACATGGTATTACAGTGTGCAATGCGATGCTGGATTCTGCATGACAGTGGACAGCGTATCACAGTGTGCAATGCGTAGCTCCATCCTGCATGACAGTGTACAGTGCATTACAGTCTACAATGTGTGGGTGTACACGGTATCACAGTGTGCAATGCGTTGCTCCATCCTGCATGATAGTGTACAGTGCATTACAGTCTACAATGTGTGGGTGTACACGGTATTACAGTGTATTACAGTGTGCAATGCGTTGTACACTGCAGTGTGCACTAAAGCATTTTACACTCATGCACTGTACACACTAAAGCATTTTACACTCATGCACTGTACACACTAAAGCATTTTACACTCATGCACTGTACACACTAACGCATTTGACATTTTTAGTGTGCAATGCGTTAGTGTGCAATGCCTTGGACAGTACAATACATGTGCATACCCTGAAAAAGGGTCCTGCACATTTTTGGCCCGGATGCGGTGCAATTTGAGGTGTGCAAAATGTTTGTCTCTAATTGCAACGCACACAAATTGCATGTGATTTGCCCAGGAGTGCGGTGTTAGACCACAATGCATGTATGTGAAGCCAGAATAAAAGGATGTGGATTTTGTCTACTTTTACTTGCGCATGTTAACATTATGTAAGTGCATTTTTCTTCTGTTTAACATGCTATAGAAATGCAACATGCATTTGGATGGAGTGTTTTTGTATGTGCATTTTGGAAGTATTCTAAACACACATTGACCCTAGGGCCACACCATATCTTATGCAGGCCATAGATGGGTCGAAAATTGGCCGATTTTTCGTCCGAAAATAAAATCGGCCGATTTTCGGATCGTTAGTGGGCTATTTGTTCGGCCGTTTTTCGGTATTTTGGCAGATTTTTTTTTTCGGTAAAGTTGGAAAAAAAAACGGCCGAATTTGCCGATCGGCCGATTTTCGCGGCAATGATGGGCAAATTGGCCGATTTTTTACTGATAAAAAATCTGCACATGAGCAGTGACCTGCAAGAGGAAGACAAAAAGAAGAAAAAGAAGAAGAGGATGAAGAAGAGGATGATGATGAAGAAGAAGAAGAGGATGATGATGATGAAGAAGAAGAGGATGATGATGATGAAGAAGAAGAGGATGAAGAAGAAGAAGAAGAGGATGATGATGAAGAAGAAGAAGAGGATGATGATGATGAAGAAGAAGAAGAGGATGATGATGATGATGATGAAGAAGAAGAGGATGATGATGATGAAGAAGAAGAAGAAGAGGATGATGATGATGATGAAGAAGAAGAAGATGAAGAAGAGGATGATGATGAAGAGGATGATGATGATGATGAAGAAGAAGAGGATGATGATGATGATGAAGAAGAAGAGGATGATGATGATGATGATGATGATGATGAAGAAGAGGATGATGATGATGATGAAGAAGAAGAAGAGGATGATGAAGAAGAAGAAGAAGAGGATGATGATGATGAAGAGGATGATGATGAAGAAGAAGAGGATGATGATGAAGAAGAAGAAGAAGAAGAAGAAGAAGAAGAAGATGATGAAGAGGAGGATGATGATGAAGAAGAATAAGAGGATGATGATGAAGAAGAAGAAGAGGATGATGATGATCAAGATGATGAAGAAGAAGAGGATGAAGAAGAAGAGGATGAAGATGATGAAGAAGAAGAGGATGAAGAAGAAGAGGATGATGATGAAAAAGAAGAAGAGGATGATGATGAAGAAGAAGAAGAAGAAGAAGAAGAAGAAGGATGAAAAATGAGAGGAATTCCAGTATGGCAAAAAGTGTCCCTGCAGAGAGCTCCGCTATTTCTTTGACAGTTCCTTGACATTTACAGTGGTTGCAACATTGTATCTATTTGTTTCCGAATAAAAACATCTGTATCCTAAATGGATACAAATAGATACATTGTTGCAACCGCTGTAAATGTCAAGGAACTGTCAAAGAAATAGCGGAGCTCTCTGCAGAGACACTTTTTGCCGGCTGTAGACGGGATGAAAATCGGCCGATTTTTTTTTTACCATTGCTGGCAACGTCGGCCGCTTGAACAACCAATTTTTCATTTTTTAAAAGAAAAATCGGCCGTTTTTCTCCCCGTCTATGGCCTGCATAAGCATTAGTGTGCCTGGGGGAGGGGGAGACCTTTGGCCTTTCCAAACACAGTAGATGCTCCAAGAATGTTTCCTTGAACTCTTGAAATGGTTAAAAAGGAAAGACACTCTAGATAGCCTGCACTGAGAATTGACTGTCATGATGACGTGTCAATGATTATTTGCTCTCATTTTTCAGGAGTGGTACTGCTTGCGGTTGAAGCTGGTAGAAATCCACCTTCACGTCCTCCACTCACCTTCACTCGTGGCCAGTGGATATTTTGTGGCCGCAGGCAAGAACTGGCATCGAGGACCTGCATAATGACCCTGGTATGCCAGAGGTGGTTTGGAAGCAGCACAGCAATTTGACCATCCCTTTCCTCTATGTTGGTTTTAGGGGTGCAGAATTGCTTCTCGTTCGTGAACGGACTGTCACCGGATATCAGAGTCCCCATATTTTCAAGATATGTTTTAGCCATGTTGGCTTATTTTTATGTTATTTTCCAAGTGTGTCGCACCTAACCGCACAGTAGTGTGGTGCCATGCGTATTTGTGGCTGTGAATGGGGCTGTTTTTAATAGACGTGTGTAGGTGCAACAACGTTTTCATCATGGTACCTGCGCACATCTACATAGGGCATTGCATTTCTTTGCTGTGCTGGAAAATGTGTGTTCTTGCATGCGTTTCTGCACCACCAATGGTGTGAACAAGTCCTAAGGGCTGGTTCACACTATAGAAACAGTCTAGATGTGTTCCTGATGGGTTTTTTTCATGCCCTTTTGGCATGCATGTTTAGTGTGTTCCAGTACATTTTGGATGCGTTTTGGACATGTTTACATTGCATTTTTATATCCCTTCCACTTATTTTTTTCTATTTTCTTTGTATTCAATGTAGTTAGGGACATGTGCGTTTTAGTACATTCAAGGACGTTTCAATGTGTTCCAGTACAGTTCTGTGCAGAAACAATGCAGCGTGGTCAACTTTGTTTACAGCACCTGCAATGCACTGAAAATGCAAGTGCTGATGTGAACTATGACATTGACAACCATATAACCTTCTTTCTGTGCGTTTGTGATGCTGAAAAAGCAACTGAAACACATGTAGTGTGAACTGGCCCTAAAGGTTATTAGAGGTCAGGGAACAGGACTGACCAGGAATTGTGAATTCAATCAGACTAGTGGTGAGATACAATCAGCAATTGTATAATAATGTGAGATCTGAGCTGTAGCTGATAGAAAATGAGACACATTCACTTGATCAGTAAATAGATAGTTAAAGAGTGGGGCGGTGATCCATAGATTTGCATATGGGACAGGTGATGGCGGGGTGGGGGAGGGGGTCAAGTTGTATAAGGAGACAGATTTAAAAGAGAAAAATGTTACAATGAAATATACACGGCATGAAACTTGCACATTTCCTAATTGGCAGAAGAGTACATTCATCCACTTTCTAGTCATTAGGCAAAATCATAATTGATTGATCAATATTCCTGGCACTGACACAACCCAGAAAATTGATCTCCATTTTTTAGGATGTAGCCATGACTGGGATTAGAACCCATGACCCAAGTGCTGTAAGTTCTGAGCTCTAACCACTAAACCACCGTGGGAGACACAGTTTGAGTTATAATGTAGAATAGTTCCATTGTTTGAAAATGATAGAGCGAGCGCTGGTCAAATGATATAGACTAGTAAAATGGTATTACACAAGATAAATATAACCACGAACAGTAGTGCATGAACTCGTGAAAGGTCATCCACCCCTGTGACAGTGTACTACACTATTGAGCACCTTTCTGGCTCCTGTGGCTGAGCTAATTCCTCCCCAGGACCATTTGGGCACCCACCCTGATGGATGGATGGATGGAGCTGGATGACTAACCCATAACTGCCAGCATACCGCTGCACCCCCAGATGTGTGGAGTGTATAACCCATGCACATTAATACTTTTGTTCTGGTGAGTGTAGACCAGTCCCAAGGGTGGTTTACCTTTCACGAGTTCATGCACTACTGTCAGTCACGGAGAGACCACACGTGCCATTCATAGGCACTCTCTGAGTTGGTACTCTCACACCAAGGACATTCCATTATTCAGGAATGATTCTATGAACTTATTTTAGCACCATTTACAATATTACATCATTGTTGCAATTCTTTGCACTTTTTGGTTTTTACATGCGTTCATTATTGATCACATGCATTTATAGCGCTGCACTTGTCTTTACCATAGAATAGTTACGTGATTAAAGAGAATGAAGATATATAATTATATTGGGAAATTAGAAGTATATAAATTATTTGAGATATAAGTGTGTAAATGTTTAACATTTGAGTACAGAATGTATGACATTCATTAGTAAATGCATTAGTTTCCTGATCATTTTGGAGACACAGCAAGAAAATAAATAGAAGAAAATAGAAAATTCTAATACAGGTGTACAGGTGTATTTATAACATTCTAAGAATTCTTTTGCCATCATGAAACGCCAATGTAAATAAAGCCCGCGCTTGTGCGCCATCTAGCGAACTTATCCGGTATTGCACCTAAAAATGTGCCAGTGATAGCAAAGTAGTCAATAGACGCTCGTCAATGAGCTTGCTAGACGCTGGTCAGACGACTGATTGATTGACCGGAGTCTGCCTGAATGGTCAGTCTCTGCTATTACACTCACATCTTAGTGAATCAGGGCCCTTGTGTCCCATCTTGGGTACTTGTGGGTCACTATTTATTATATCCCCATAGGGATTGGGATCACGTGTGTTATATGATCACTTTTTTTTGGACCTGTTTTATAGTTCTTTTTTTCTATATTCTTTATTATTTTGTTATTTTATCGCTGCATCATTATTTGTACATGGTATCTGGATCTTATGGTATAGGATAGGATGCTGGCTGCTTTTTAATCATTTTCAATCATTATATTGAATTGTAATTTTATACAAAAGAGCGCAGGGGGATCTTTTTATATAATTTATTCTTCGTCAAGCCGCTCCTGAACAACAAACGTCAGAAGCGTCTTACCTGGGCTAAAGAAAAACAGACCTGGTCTGTTGCTCAGTGGTCCAAAGTCCTCTTTTCTGTTGAGAGCAACTTTTGCATCTCATTTGGAAACCAAGGACCCAAAGTATGGAGGAACAATGGAGAGGTACACACTGCAAAATGCTTGAGGTCGTTTCCACAGTCTGTGTTGATTTGGGGAGCCATGTCATCTGCTGGTGTTGGTCCACTGTGCTTCATTAAGTCCAGGGTCAACGCAGCAGTCTACCACGAGATTTTGCAGCACTTCAGGCTTCCTTCCGCAGACAAGCTTTATGGGGATGCTGACTTCATTTTCCAGCAAGACGTGGCACTTGCCTACACTGCCAAAAACACCAAAACCTGGTTCAATGACCGTGGTATTACTGTGCTTGATTGGCCAGCAAATTCGCCTGACCTGAACCCCATAGAGAATCTATGGGGCATTGCCAAGAGAAAAATGAGAAACATGAGACCGAAAAATGCAGAAGAGCTGAAGGCCACTATTGAAGCATCCTGGTCTTCCAAAACACCTCAGCAGTGCCACAGGCTGATCGCTTCCATGCCACACCGCATTGAGGCAGTAATTGCTGCAAAAGGGGTCCAAACCAAGTACTGAGTACATATGCATACTTATACTTTTCAGAGGTCCGATATTGTTCTATGCACAATCCTTGTTTTATTGATTGCATGTAATATTCTAATTTTATGAGATTGTGGATTTGGGGTTTTCATGAGCTGTAAGCCATAATCATCACAATTATGACAAACCACGGCTTGAACTATCTTGCTTTGCATGTAATGAGTCTCTCATATATTAGTTTCACCTTTTAAGTTGCTGAAATAAATGAACTTTTGAACGATAATCAAATTTTTCGAGTTTCACCTGTGTGTGTGTGTATGTGTATATATATATATATATATATATATATATATATATATATAATGGTTGAGGGTTCAAAGTAATTTTCAAGCAAAAAATACAAATTTTCATGTGCACAAAGAGTGTCAGAAAAAGCTTGGTCTTCAAGTGGTTAGAAGAGTGAGTGATGAGTGGCATAAGCTTCTAATCTAATTGCTGGGCATAAAATGCCAAGATAACAATTATCCCCATCCCAAATGACCCCTTTTTGGAAAGTAGACACTCCAAACTATTTGCTGAGAGGCCATGTTTAGTCAATAGAAGAATTTTTTTTTTTACCACAAGTTTTTTGAAAATGAAATTTTTTTTTTTTTAAACACAGTTGTCACTTAAATGATATATTGCTCACACATGCCATGGGTATATCTGGAATTACTCCCCAAAATACATTCTGCTACTTCCTCCAAGCATGGGGATACCACATGTGAGAGACTGTTTGGCAGTCTAGCCAAGAACAGGACCCCAAAATCCAATAAGCACCTTCAGGCTTTAAAAGGGCTTTATTTCCTTATTACATTTCCTGACTACCTCACAGTTCAGAGGCCCTGAAATGCCAGAATAGAGCAAAACCCCCCAAATTACCCTTTTTTGGAAAGTAAACACCCCAAGCAATCTGATAAGAGACATGGTGAGTATTTTGCAGATTTCTTGTTACCACAAGTTTTTGGAAAATGAAGAAAGAATACGAAAAAAAAATTTCTTTTCTTTTTTCTTTTTCAAAACCTTCTGAGAATAAATAAAATAAATACTCACCATGCCTCTTATTACATTTTTTTTGGGGTCTCTACTTTCCAAAAAGGGATAATTGGGGGGGGGGAACTGTGATAGGTAGGGAGGAAGTGAAATGAGGAAATTGTACACCTTCAGGCTTTCAAAGGGATCATTGGATTTCGAGCTTCTGTATACAGCTAGGCTTCCAAAAAGTCCTGCACATGTGGTATCGCCATACTCCGGAGAATTAGCAAAATATATTTTGGAGTGTAATCCTGCATATACTCAAGGCATGTGTGAGCAATATATCATTTAAATTACAACTTTATGTAAAAAAAAAAATTTGCAAAAACTTGTGGTAAAAAAATAAAGTATTCCATTAACTAAATATGCCTATCAGCAAACAGTCTGGGGTGTCTATTTTCCAAAAAGGGTCACTGGGGGGAGGTTGT
Source organism: Staurois parvus (assembly GCF_062004578.1). Classification (NCBI taxonomy): domain Eukaryota; kingdom Metazoa; phylum Chordata; class Amphibia; order Anura; family Ranidae; genus Staurois; species Staurois parvus. The sequence goes on from NW_028318725.1 coordinate 690,410, forward strand.
GCTATCCTGGAATTTCAGAGCCTCTGAAACTGATAGGTAGTGAGGAAGTGAATGGGTGAAAATAGATACCAAACATTACATGCTTTAAAACTGCACATGCCTCGTGCAATGGTGACAAACTGCATACATTTTTAATATCCATAGGCAACACTTTAAAAGCCTTTACAAGCTACCATTTTTGATTTACAGAGGAGGTCTAGTGCTAGGATTACTGCTCTTTATCGGACGTTCCATACCGACACAGGGTAATGCTCACGCACGCAGGTGAGGGTGCTTTTTTTATTTTAAAAGTTATTTAGATTTTTTCATTATTTTTACACTGTCCCTTTCATATTTTTTTTTTATCACTTTTAATGCTATTATAGGGAATGCAAATATCCCCTATAACAGGGATGTCAAACTGGCTGCCCTCCAGCTGTTGCAAAACTACAAGTCTCATCATGTCTCTGCCTTTGTGACTGTAACTGTCAATCTTGCAATGCCTCATGGGACTTGTAGTTTGCCAACAAATGGAGGGATGCCAGTTTGACACCCGTGCCCTATAACTTCAATAGGCATTGTTATATATTCTTTTTTGAGAAATCTGGGGTCTATCAGACTCTAGATATCTCCTCTGCCCTTACATTATCTAATTTCACCAAGATCGGTGTGATAAGATGCTTTCCCAATTTACAAATGGCGCTGTTTATATTCTGCAAAACTGAAGTGATGAAATGCTCGCAGCTTACGATTTTTTAGACTATAGAGATGATTGGCATCATTCCAGTCTCCAATCAGCTCTATGGTCAGCTGGCATAAACACCAGCTGCATTCTCAGGTTCCCCCGGTGGCATGGGACTGCCCCGTGGAAGGCAGAGGGGAAGGGGGGGGCATTGTCTCCCGCTGCTTGTAAAAGCAATCCTACAGCTAATTAGCCATTAGGATTGCTTTTACATGAAAGCTGATCGCCGGCTGAAAAAAATGATACCAAGATGATGACTACAACTTTAGGCATCATCCTGGTATAACCATGCAAAGTCCAGTGATGTACCGGTACGTCGCTGGTCCTTGTTGGGTATATATGCTATGTTATTTTTTTTTTTTTTTATGCAGCCTGTGGGCTGAATGAAAAAAAGAAAAAAGAGAAGAAATCTCTGCCAGAAAACGTTTGTGGTATGCCCACCATTAGAATATACTGCCCTGCATCCACCCACTTCTAATGGTGGGCACACATTAGGTCGCACAGTGCCACATGTGCCAATTCCAAGATTGTACAAATGTCTAAATAGTGGCATAAATAAAAATTGTCCACATACAAGTGGTACCCCATATAGAAAAAGGATGACACCAAGTCCCAAACTATCTTGCCACTGCTCTCTATGTAGTCTGGGCATCCAGGTTATTTCAAAGACTTGAAAGCAGTGTGCTTCGCCACTCAACATGCTTACCGATCTGGTTGGAATATTGCATACCTTACAATCCACCATATGAGGTCTGATTATTATCCTGACGGGGACCGTGTTGGCTATTCATCATCCATCCACTATTTGGCTATAAAGCTACAGCAAGGAATATTGCATACCTTACAATCCACAATATGAGGTCTGATTATTATTCTGACGGAGACCGTGTTTGCTATTCATCATCCATCCACTATTTGGCTATAGAGCTACAGCATACGGTGAACCCTATTATCTGGAGCTGTTCCAGCTTTCCGTCAATCCGACAGTGGTGAGTGTGGTGTATTACCAACCATCATTATATACTGCTACACACCTCACCTGAAGTTTACCTACTATCTACCAGCTGTACTTCATGCTCTGTATTCGGCCTGTTTGGAGCAATATCTACACATGGGATAACATTATACGTCTCAATGATATATTATTTGATGTATACAACACTGCTTTCAAGTCTTTGAAATGGTTTCATACTGTCCCTTGTTATTTCAAACACTGTATAATTCCATGATTATATCCCATCGTATCCCAATACTGGATATTTCATCAACCTTCATCTATAGCCATTGAATCTTAATCTGATGTTCCCATGTATCAGAGCAACCATTATATCATGACATGTGCTTAGTCATACAAATTGCAATTTTCAGTAGTCAATATGCATAGCCATTTCGTTATCTGACTATAGTCATGATCCATATGCTTTATTATAGTTTCACATAAAACGTTTCAGCACTGTACAAAATCACATACCAGTCCAATGTGATTACCACTGTAATTTACATGTTGCAATCCGGATTGCTTATCTTGCACTGTTTTTAATTATGTGCTCAATGGTTGTATCTACAGATATCACTTTTTTCTCCCAAAATGGGATTAATAAAAATATGTGGTTTTACATATGAGCTATATTTCTGGGGTGGTTATTACCTACTTTGGCAGTTTGCGCTGTGCAACTACAACTCATATGGTTACTTAATTCAATTGGTGGGCACCCACACCGTCAAAAGGGTGTATTCTTTGAGCTCACTATTAGGCTACCCCGCCTATAATTTTGTGGTAATTTTACATTTTTGATTTTCTGTTCTGAGTGGAACGGCTGTATGGTCTTGGCCACTGTGCTGCAGCTCAGTTTCAGGGTCTTGGCAATCTTCTTATAGCCTAGGCTATCTTTATGTAGAGCAACAATTCTTTTTTTCAGATCCTCAGAGAGTTCTTTGCCATGAGGTGCCATGTTGAACTTCCAGAGACCAGTATGAGAGAGTGAGAGCGATAACACCAAATTTAAGACACCTGCTTCCCAACCCAATCACACCAGAGACTTTGTAACACTAATGAGTCACATGACACCAGGAAGGGAAAATGGCTAATTGGGCCCAGTTTGGACATTTTCACTTAGGGGTGTACTCACTTTTGTTGCCAGCGGTTTAGACATTAACGGCTGTGTGTTAAGTTATTGAGGGGACAGCAAATTTACACTGCTATATAAGGGAAAGGATACCACTCTATAACAATAATTGTTATCAGTGAATCAAAAATTGATGCACATCCTTACAATTAAACAACAATAAAATTAGCCATATGGAATAAATAACTTACAAAACCACCAATAGTAGTTAAAAGGAAATGCTTCACTGTGTTTAGAAGGCAAATTTCTTCCATAGCTGAGGCCATCAATTGACATGCCAGGACCACTGGTGCCACATCACTAACGCTGTCATAATAAGATATACATATATCTGTATGATGCTATATATGGATATATGATAAACTACTCCTTTTGTCTGACAGTTTATAAAAATGTTTAGAGATAAATTTATCTCCATTCGGTAGGATAAATTGTTTCTTATATAGCCGATACAGCTAAATATACATTTCCTACTGCTGTTATAGACTAAATAGCATCTACTACGGGGAAAAATATAATCCATCTTGGTTTTTTTCCGATAACTTATGTGTCTAGTAAAAGGACGCACACTATTATGATCTTTATATCCCACAATTTATTTGATGTTTGGCTGTATTTCTAAGATATCATACTACATATAGCATCATGTACACACACACACACACACACACACACACATATATATATATATATATATATATATCTTATTATGACAGTGTTTGTGATGCGGCACCAGTGGTCCTTGCATGTCATTTGATGGCCTCAGCTATGGAAGAAATTTGCCTTCTAAACACAGAGAAGCATTTCCTTTTAACTGTTTTTGGTGGTTATGTAAGTTATGCATTCCATATGGCTAATTTATTGTTGTTTAATTGTAACGGCGTGCATCAATTTTTGATGCATTGATAATTATTGTTATAGTGTGGTATCCTTTCCCTGAAGAAGAATCTGTACTAATGTATTCAAAACGTGTTGGTTCCCAGGCTGAATATATATCTGCAGTCAAACTTGAGGTTGCAAGATGGAAATCAGCTTTTGAGGGATACCAATGGATACATACATGCTAAAATAAAGTTTTGATCTTTTTAACAAATTTCAAGGTTGCCCTAAAAATCCCACAAAAATGTAAGGTTAATATTCTCTTTGTATGAAAATAGGGATGATGGCAACCACACCCTAAGCTATACTGATTGACTTTTCACATTATCAGGGTGGCTAATACACCCATCTTACTACTATTTTTCAATGTGTAACATCGGGTGGATTTGGACAGCTTTTTTTATTTATTTCTTAGGTCTGTAAAATGTAAATGTTTGATGCGTATTTTCCTGTAGCAGTTTACAATGGGGGAATTCCAAGAAGAGGAATGGGAAAATCTCATGTCTGCCTGTTCTTTTTGTTGAAAATCATTTTGATAGCCAGAGTCAGATTTAACCTCTTTATTTAAGAGTTTAAAAAGTTTTAGAGAAAAAAAAATCTTCTCTTCATTGGCATATAAAGTCCTTTGAACGATATACCCATGAAAACATTAATCCTATTGGGCTTAGAGTCCAAATCTTTCCTACATTAGATAATGTGAGTTTGGATTTAAAGAAAAGTTCAGAAGATAAACTTAATGAGTGTTCAAAAAATGTCATATTATTAAGAGAAGAATATCGTAAAAAACAAAAAAAAATTAGATAAAGATATTGAAGCTCTTTATATACAACTAGCACCACTTAAAACCCATACTCAGTACATGATCTTGGAGAGAAAATTGAAGGAAAATTTTAATAAACAGGTTCTTCAAAAGAAAGATAAAAAATATTGGAGAGATAGATTCGCTTTCAGTGAAAATAGAGCATACAAATGGCCTGGAGCTCAAAGATTATGTTTCAGGAGACAAATAATATGAGTATTTATCTGATTCATCGTCTGCTTCTTCCTCTTCTCTTCCTCCCCAGATGGGTCACCCCTTCCAGAAGCGGAAGGGTTCACTATACAGTCAGCATCACGGTGATGTGGATGTGGAACAAAGCACTAAGAAATGTGTAGTTGACTCACAAACTGCACAAATTTCAAAACAGGAAAAAGGTGGTGGGTCATGGAGTCACTCCTCAACGAATGGTTTGTGGAATGATTCAACTGTCAAATTCACTAAGAAATTTCCGGAACATGCACAAAAAATTGATCCGGGAGCTGTCCCCAAGACAAAAAAAAGAGGCTTTTTTTAGACACACCAAACCCGAACACTTCACCCCAAAGCAGGCAAAGGGATAGAACCATACACAAGATGACACAAAAGGAGGATTGAATATCATCAATCTTTCATCATACACACTTTCAAGAGAAGAGGAGAAAGTATTAACATTGGGACTTTTTGTCCCAATAAAAGAATGGATGAATTTGAAATAATTAAAGATATTAATCTTTTTGCACGCAAATTATTTTTTAAAAGTCTATATGTTAAACACACTCATCAAATTGAAAATATTGAGACTAATCTTACAACAGCAGACTTTAAAGCATTGAGAGACCTAACTCTATTATTAGAGGAAAATTAATCCAATAATCAGACTGATGGTTGGGACACTGAAAATTTGTTGTAGCAAAAATGAGAATACACAAGCACAGGATATGAATTTCCGCAAGAGATCTCATATCTTTCCATCACTTGGTCAAAATCAAACTATTGCCCTATTTGTACATCAGGTCACTAAGAAGATTGAATCTTTAAATAATCTGAGCGCAGCTGAAAAAACTGCAGTGAGGTCACTATCAGCTAATACAAAAATAACTATTAAACCTTCTGATAAGGGAGGGAATATTGTCCATATGGACAATCTTATGTATGAAAATATGTGTTTAAAAATTGTTAAAAACAAAACATGCTACAGGAAAATTTCTGTCGCATTGGTAAATTAATTTAACCTACAGTTTTATGAACTAGTGGATCTAGAGCATAGAAATGAAGTCATTCAAAAAGATTTATGGGAATACATTAGAACTAGGCACCCTAGGATGCCAACATTCTATGCACTTCCCAAGATTCACAAAGACATTTATAATCCTCCTGTTAGACCCAATATCTCAGGAAATGGTTGCATCTCAGAAGGTATCAGTCAAGTGATACACCACTATCTTAAACCTCATGTTGTAAGCTTAGCATCTTACAAAAAGATTCTATCCACCTTTTAAAAATTATTGAAAATCTCGATGTACCTCAATCAGCCTACTTATTAACAGTTGATGAGTAATCTCTATAACTGTATTACACATAATAAAGGAATTGGAAGTGGTCAAACAACGGTCTGCAACAATGTGGAGTACATGAATGGAGATTCAATTAATTAATTTTGACTATACTTGACTATATTTTGAATCACAATTTTTTTTGTTTAAAGGCTCCCACTACCTCCAGGTGCAAGGTGTGGCTATGGGGACCTGTTGTGCTCCCTCTTATGCCAACTTGTACCTGGGGGTGTGGGAGCAGGATTTTCTGTCTAGTCAGTCTCTCTCTGAGTTCACACAACATATTATCATCTGGCAAAGATATATAGATGATATATTCTTTATCTGGGATGGTCCTGAAATACTGTTGAAAAAATGTCTTGAGATAATGAATCATAATGATTCAAATCTTTTTTTCACTATGACTTACCATCAAGAGAAAATGAATTTTTTGGACATCAATATCTCTAAGACAATAGGGGGACATCTCGAGAGTAGTCTCTTCAGACAAGAAACTGCTGGCATGCTGATAGTTTTCACCCAGAGCCATTAAAGAAATCTATCCCATAAAGTAAATTTTTACGTATTAAATGAAATTGTACAAACGATAGTGTGTTTCAGAGAGGCTAATGAGCTCATTAGACAATTTTTAACATGAGGTTATAAAAAAAACAGGCCTAAAAAAGGCCTTTAATCCTGAAAAGAATTTGGACAGGCACAGTCTTTTATTTAGTTCTAAATGTCAGAAACAGGCTGATAAAGAAGAGGTCAGATTCATTCTAAAATTCTCTAATGAAAAATATTACAAAAACACTGGACAGTCTTGGCAGAAGATTGGTAAATTGGGGAGTAAGAATCCTTCCATTACCTATAGAAGGGCAGGATCTCTAAAGGACTTTTTTGTACAAAGTGAATATAAAGGAGATCAGAGATGTGCTCCATGCAAATATGTTGGCACTTTCCCTTGTGGAGAATGTGAATACTGTTCCTTACTTAGCAATCAGAAACAATTTATCCTACCGATTGAAGATAAATTTATCTCTAAACATTTTGTAAACTGTCAGACAAAAGGAGTAGTTTATCTTATGTCTTGTGAATGTGAATCTTTTTCTGCAGGTAAAACACGCCAAAAATTTTGGAAATGTATCTACAAACATGTTCATGCTATGAGAATAGGTAATCTTTATGTACCTTTGGGAAGACACGTTGCTAAATGTCAAATACAAAATGCCCAAAGTGATCTTTTCAGCTCTAGACAGAATACATATTCCTATTAGAGGGGGCGACTGGAACCAGATACTATTACAGCAAGAAATGCGCTGGATTAGGTGCCTTGATGCCACTCGCCATCCCGGCTTAAATGAATCCGAAAGCTCCGAATCCGGGAAGTGCATAGACCCTTTTTAGAGGGCTTTGCTTCTGGTAACACAGATTGATACTGTCCTCAATGCGTCCTCCCATTGAATGCTCTACTTCCTCCCAATCAAGGAATTTTCCTGTTCTATTTTGTGCTGCAGGGATTTTCTTGTTAATGTCATTCATTTTTTGTATATGCTTTTTTTCTTTTTGATTAAGTTATGTTTTGCTGTCCATATTATGTAGCAACTTTTTCAAATGTAATGTACATGCTTTCGCTGTGAAGGCTGGCTCTTTCTTCTCCTGGCGGGGCGGTCTTATACTGATGTGCCCGGCACAGAAAGGGTCCCCTAAATTTCTGGGGGACCTGTATTTGTGGCCATAGACAGCAGTGAGGTAAGGTACTCTTTTCCCCTGTTTCTCATGCACTTCTGTGCAGTCCGCAATATTTCTGTGTCGGTCTCCAACATGACGCCTTGTCCAGTCTCCAGAAATATGTAATTCTGGAGTCGGATATGACGTCAATGCGCATGGCGCTTTCATGCCTGCGCAATTGAGATGAATGCCGGGGACCACATAATGGGCACCGTTTTCCTCTCCAGCGGATTTATTCCGCATATGGGAGGAAGTCCATGCATTACACCCATTTTGGACCCTATAAAAGGCCACTTTTAGCACTATTATATACAGCCTTTGCTATATAACCTTACTCTGGGAGGAATCACATTTATTGTGCCCGGCGTTGACCCCCCTGGAAGGTTGTGGTCTGAACAGCAAAACCAAGCTCAACTTGAACACTATTACATTGCCACATAGTTTATGGTCAGTTAAATGTTAGTAATTATTTTGATATTCATTTTATTTTTTAAAAATAGTTTTCAAATTATATAGCCGATACATCTAAATATACATTTCCTACTGCTTTTATAGACTATAACATCTACTATGGGGAAATATATAATCCATCTTGGGTTTTTTTCCCCTAACTTATGTGTCTAGTAAAATTACACACACTATTATGATCTTCATAATCTCACAATTTATTTATTTGATATTTGGCTGTATTTCTAAGATATCATACTATATATAGCATCACACACACACACACACACACACACACACACACACACACACACACACACACATATATATATATCTATATATCTATATCTTATTATGACGGTGTTTGTGATGCAGCACCAGTGGTCCTTGCACGTCATTGATGGCCTCAGCAATGGAAGAAATTAGCCTTCTAAACATAGTGAAGCATTGCCTTTTACCTGTTTTTGGTGGTTATGTAAGTTATGCATTCCATATGGCTAATTTATTGTTGTTTAATTGTAAGGATGTGCATCAATTTTTGATTCATTGATAATTATTGTTAGAGTGGTATCCTTTCCCTGAAGAAGGCTCTGTACTAATGTATTTGAAATGCGTTTGTTCCCAAGCTGAATATATATCTGCAGTCAAACTGCAGCTTGCAAAATAGAAAGCAGCTTTTGAGGCATACCACTGGATACATACTGTATAAACCACAAAACTGTGTAGTAAATGCTTTGTTATAAACCATTGCTTTTGATATTGGTCAAATATGCACTACCTATCTGATATACTTCAATGTGTCAAAACAAAATCAATTTTTTGCTAAAATAAAATGTTGATTTTTTTTAACAAGTTACATTTTGTATATGTTTCAAGGTTGCTCTAAAAATCCCACAAAAATGTAAGGTTAATATTCTCTTTGTATGAAAATAGGGATGATGGCAACCACACTTTAAGCTACACTGATTGACTTGTCACATGAAAAGATATAATAAAATATTTACATAAATGTGAGGTGTGTACTCACTCCTGTAAGATACTGTATGGTCTTAAAACAAAATCTATATATTTTCTGGCATTTTCTTTACGTTTATGATTGCAAGAGACTAATCGGTCTCCCAGATGGTTGGGTCTGATGTTTATGTATTTTTGGTAGTGCATAAAACAGCGCTGAGCAAACCCTTTGGCGCTATATAAATACTGTATAATAATAAAAAGTGGCAAGCATTGGATGGTAGTTAACTCAAATTCCTCTTTGGAAGGAATTTTCTGTGATTTAGCCTCTTCCAAAATGTGTGTTCAGAGTAGTCAGATATTTAAAAAACCACATAATTCTCCTCTTTACTCAAGATATCAGAACACATTTTGAGGTAGGAGTTCTTGATTATTCCTTAATTGTTGCATTGCCTTCTTTTTTTTTATGGGTTTTTACGAAGCTCCAGTATAGGAACGAAACATGTTGAGTTTGATTTCATTTTTGTCTTTTTGATTTGGGAGCACCTTTTTGAGAACTTTTATTTATATATTTTATAGGATGGTGATCAAATAGCTCTACCTACCTCCTTGGTACTCATAGGGAATGTGTGTTTACTGAGATGCTCATTCAATGTGCATTTTAGAAAAATACAACACTAGTTATGAGTTTAGGGTAGCTCATGAGATATAGCAATTAGAGATAGAAAATGGCTGCATTCTCAGGTTCCCTGATGGGATGGGATGGGACAGCCTGAGAAATGGAATTCCTGCAAAGAAAACAATGGTTAACAACAAAACAGTAACAATATAACAGTAATCGTTGTTTTCTGCAGGAACGAAATTCAGCTGCAGCACTGATCTGTTTATTCTGACAGAAACAGGGTGTGCTCTCAGAATATACATCAGTGTGTGCAGCACTGGTGAATGAGATTTCTTATCTGCAGTTAAAAAAAAAAAAAAAAACAAACAAAAAAAACAAAACACATGTATGTCCAAGCATGGGGGCCTGGGGTGGTCAGTGGGTGGATTGCTCCTATGCTTTGGCATATATATTTTTTTATACTTTTGGCAGATATTTCTTCATCCACATCGATCAATGTGAATAGAGGAATCTGTTCTGAACACAGGCTGAATGAAAAAAAAAAAAAGAACATTTCATGTATGCCCAACATTAGAAGTGGGTGGGTGCAGAGCAGAATATTCAGAGATTTCTTCTCTTTTTTTCATTCAGCCCACAGACATTGATTCTGCAGCATCCAGAGAGTCAGATAGTTAAACTTCAGATGGTGAGAGTGATAGACAAAATGATGTAAAAAATTTAGAGGCACTCAAGGTAGGGGGAATGGTAGATGAGGTACAAGTGTACAATCCAAACGCACACGTTCCTGTGTTAAAAATGGCTGTGTGTATATGTGGGTGCTGCAGCAACCGTCGGCTGGAACTGAACAGAATCAGCAAGGGAGAATGTCACCAGCACACCGAGGATCACCAATATGGGTCCAAAAGATTTATTGAACGATCACATAGTTAAAGCAAGGCAATGTTTTGGAATCTCGCAGGACCCCTTCATCAGGCATGTGACCGTATGCCTGATGTCATATACCAGGTCACATGCCTGATAAAGGGGTCCTGCGAGACTACGAAATGTTGCCCTGCTGTAACTATGTGATCGTTCATTCAAACTTTTGGACCCATATTGGTGATCCTTTGTGTGCTAGTGACATTCTCTCTTGCTGGTAGATGAGGTAGACCTCATCATTTCTCACACAATAGTCAGGGAGATTTTTTAGGAAGCCCCATACAACAACTCAGAAACCGAGATCAATGAGGATATACAGGAACCAGAAGACGTACAACTATCATCAGATCACATTGCTGTATTCAAGGTGGTTGTCCTTCGTTCCCAGTCATGGTTTTGATCTTTTTGAGTGGGTCAAGGAGAGTAACCTTTCTGCTAGGAAACTTGCCTTGAGGAAAGAATTCAAGAGCAGACCAGCACAGGTACCACAGATAAAGACATCAAGGGATATTGAGACTTTTGGAATCATTACATAATGAGAGTGAGGGGAGAGATGTGGGAATTGAGGGACCATTTACATCATTAAAAGCTAGGTCCAATTCTACACCCCCTATTCCACAGGGTACTCACATACAATTGTTTGTAAATCTAGTGGAACATGAACTAACCTCCCTCAGTATTAAAATACATCAAAACAAAAGAAAAAGGTCTCACAATCTAACGTATCCTGAATGGCAGGCAATGCAAGAATTAAGGAATAATCAAGAACTTATTATTAAACCCGCAGACAAGGGGGTAATATAGTGTTGATGAATAGAAACTCCTAGCTCAAAATGTGGTATGATATTCTGAGTAAAGAGGAGAATTATGTGGTTTTATCCACAGATCCCAGTCATGAATATCTGGCTACTCTAAAACACATTTTGGAAGAGGCTAAATAACAGAAAATTCTATCCAAAGAGGAATTTGAATTCATCAATATTACCATCCCACGCTTGCCACTTTTTATGCACTACCAAAAATACATAAACATCAGACCCAACCACCTGGGAGACCGATAGTCTCTGGCAATCAAAAACTTACAGAAAATGCCAGCAAATATATGGATTTTGTTTTAAGACCATATGTATAAGAATTATCTTTATATATATATATATATATATATATATATATATATATATATATATATTATGCGTGATTTCATAAACAGATTGGAAGGAATTGTTATAATGGATGAGGTCTAGTTGGTGAGCTTAGATTAGGAAACTTTATACAGTTACATTGTATTGTGCACCTGCAAGTATTTTTTACAAAATTGTGCTATCATCTTTCAATCACATACTAGATTCATATTGCAATTGCTGTGGTTTGTTCTTGAACATAATTTATTTATTTGATGGCAAGATATACAAACAGCAGAGGGGTACCACGATGGGTACTAAATGTGCTCCCACATACGTCAATCTATTCTTGGGCTGGTGGGAAAAAACAGTTGTGTTCACTGACAATATGGAGATCTATACATCCAGAATATTACTCAGAGCTAGGTTCAGATGATGTCTTCATTTTGTGTCAGGGCTCAGATGAAACCTTCCATGATTTTGTGAGAACACTTAATTAACAATTACATTGGTATGTTCTTTAATAGTGAAATCCATAAGGATAGTATTAACTTCTTAGAATTGAACATCACCAGGGATAAGGAAGGAAATATAGGCACTACTACAAAACTCCACGTAATCCCAAGGGGTTCACATACTTTTTCTTGCAACTGTATTTGGAAAAGCAAAGGAAAACCAGAATGTTTGGCTTTTCGGGTAGTACAACAAGCAAAACTTGGCCCAAGGAAAGAAGATCTGGATAAGATTTTACTTACATTCTACATAGATGGCAGACAGGAAGCAGTGCCAATGCGGGCTAACGTTCCTGTTTGTCAGCCCACATCAATGGCTCCTGCATGGCTCAGGCAATAATGTGGTGTTTTACCATGTGACTGCTGTGACCAATCATAGCACTCACATAGTAAACACTAGAAACTGAAAATAAGGATTGGTTTTCTCTGCTCTCAGTGTGAAAGGAGAGAGAAGCGATCCTGTAGTGTGAGTGTACAGCAGCCGGTCAGGCTGCTTGCACACTCCCACACTCTAGTGCCAGCCATCCCAGTGCCCAAGTTTAGTGCCCCAGTGTCCCTGATCACTGCCCTACAATAACAAATAAAGTAATGCAGGGAGGCCCTGTCACCTGTCCCAGTGTGCACAAAACACCCCCATACGCCATACCAATGTTCTGATCACTGTCATACCAGCACCCTGATCACCTCCAAACACCATACCAGCACTCAGATCATCGCCATACCAGCATCCTAATCACCGCCATACCCCATACCAGCATCCTGACCACTCCATATACCATACCAGCATCCTGATCTACACCATACCCCATACCATCACCCTGATTACCACCATACCAGCGTTCTGATCACTGCCATACCCCATACCAGCATTTTGATCACCGTCATACACTATACCAGCATCCTGAGCACAGCCATACCCCATACCAGCATCCTGAGCACCCCCATACCCCATAACAGCATCCTGGCTACTACCATACCAGCGTCCTGATCACCACCATACCTCATGCTAATATCCAGATCAACACCATACCCCATACCAGCGTCCTGATCACAGCCATATGCCACACCAGCGTCTGGCATTTTAGGATCTCAACTGATCAATTTTCAAATATATATCCGATAGTTTGTAGACTCTATAGCTTTCAAATTAAATAATATACACTGTTTTGGGTTATTTGTACCCCAAAATGTAGCGGAATACATTTTGGCCTAAATTTATGAATAAAAATTATTTACAAACTTTTATAGCAAAAACTAAGCAAAAAAATTTTTTTTTCTAAATTTTTCTGTATTTTTTCATTTATATAGCAAAAAATAAAAAACCCAGTGGTGATCAAATACCACCAAAATAAAGCTATCTGTCTCAAAAAAGGATAAAAATTTCATATGGGTACAGTGTTGCATGACTGAGTAATTATGTGATAGTGCTGAAAGCTGAAAATTGGCCTGAACTGAAAGGGGGTGAAAGTGTCTGGACTTGAAATGGTTAAATGAGGGTTTCACCTTCCTGCCTTTTGTGTGTTGATTGTGTACCTACATGCGCCTGAATGCCTCCTTGTATATAAAATGTATTATTTTGGGGTTGACTTTTCAGTTGCGATATGACAAAAATGGGTGGGCAGAGCAGTATTTTATAGGTGAATTTACACTTGTGTTATATACTTATGCAATAGGATTCTTGCATATATACCATTATTGTAATTGAATGTAGTAAACTGTGATACAGTGTGCCTATATTGGGATTGCATTCAGTGCTGTAATATTTACTCTGCTGCCACAAGATTGCGCTGCAAAGCGATACTGCGCATGCACGACGTCAGCATGTGATGACGTCAAGACAAACAGACATAACGGGATGATGCAATCACGTCATTGGACATAGCGACCATCTTGGTCCTTGGATATTATAAATAGAAGGCCCACACATACAAGGCATTTTTTCTTCCATGTGCTTTTGTAAAACACACAGTAGGGTCCACTACTGAATTATGATTTAATACTCCTGAGGGAGCTCCATTATAGGAGCAAAACATGTTGAGTTTGATTTAATTTTTGTCTTTTTGATTTGGGAGCACCTTTTTGAGAACTTTTATTTATATATTTTATAGGATGGAGATCAAACAGGTCTACCTACTTTCATGGTACCCATAGGGAATGTGTGTTTACTGGGATGCTCATCCAATGTGCATTTTGGAAAAAGGCAACACTAGTTATAAGGTTGGGGTAGCTCATGAGATATAGCAATTAGAACTAGAAGACTAATTCCCACCCTCCCCTTTAGAGTCAGCTTGCCGGAAATAGATTCCAGTTAGGGACCTATGGTGATAATTGCCTTTTTCAATAATGGGTGGATTCAGATGGATCAATCATGTCTTACCCTTTCTGACAAGATCTGGTGAGTAATTTTTCCACTCTTAAATAGTGTTGGTAGTCACCAGTCTGGAGTTACTGGAATAGTCCTCCGATTATGGTGTCTTTTTTATGTTAGGCGGAGATAATCAATTTTCCGACACATTTGGGAGGAATATTTGGTATTTCCGGTCTGATCTCTATCTATCTATTGTAACATATAAGACCCCTATTTTGTATACATAGAAAATCCAAACTATATGATTAGATAATTTGGCTTTCCATTGTTTTTTATTGTGCGTGGGTATGTGTACCCCTATTCTGAGATTTGGCAAATTAATCACTTCTACCCCAGATCCATTTTGTATGATTACACTCTCACGGTAATTAGCTTTCATTGACATAAATCATTTTATTTCTGAGAGTATTATGAAACAACACACTTCTGGCATCCTTGTAGATGCACATGATTAAGCAACCAATCCGCATAGTGCAAAGCCAAGTCTGCACCACCAAGTGGCCAGCTGGGAGGAGCAGGTATGTCTACAGGGATCCCCGGAGTGAACGTTTAATAATTATGAAAAAGATCAGAAGCAGAATTCCCCTCCCACCAGACTCCCACCAAGTGATGTCACTTAGTCTGAAAAGACATATTTTTTGAAAAATAAAATGATTAAATTAGATAATTGCACAACAGCAAAGAAGGTTTTATATGTGTACACTACACTTTAGCTCTAAAGTGAGTAACAGTCCATTGAGTTTGCTATTTGTAACATTTATATGCTTAAACAGGGTGATACTGTCCCCTCATAAACTTCCTAATGTTGAATAAATGCAGTGCAGTTAATCTTTCCTCATTTATGAGGTTCTTGTCAACACCTCTACACCTTGTAGTAGAAGAAAGCATCTAGCTGGTTTTTAAAAGCTGCAGACTGGATGTGCATATCGTTATCAGATTTATGATCTACCAGAACACTTAAGTCCTCCGCAGTCACTGATTCACCCAGTTTCACTCCCCTAAATTTAATATTATTATAACACAGGATGATCTGATGGAGGTGACCCAAGTACAGTTCTTAGGCAGAGATGGGGTAGGCTTCCCTGAATAAGTGAGTTTTCAAAGATCGCCTAAGATGGACAGGGTAGGGGCTGATCGGACATATAGGGTTAGGTCATTCCAGAGGATGGGAGAGGTTCAGGAGAAGTCCTGGAGGTGAGCATGGAAGGAGATGACAAGGGAGCTAAAAAAGCAAGATGTCTTGGGAGGAGCAGACAATTTGGATGATATCTGTTGTGGATGGCTTTGTACGTTGTTATGGATGGCTTTACATGTTGTGGTTAGTATTTTGAATTTTGGACTAGTGGAAGCTAGTGAAGGGATTGGCAGAGAGGGGAAGCAGTCACTGATCGGCTGGTAAGGTGTATAAGTCTAGCAGCAGCATTCACAATAAAGTATGCATGCTTTTGGACCCAAGGTGAATCATAAAACCAGTCTGAACTTCACACTTTATTGTTGTGTCTCTATTATAGAGAATCTATCTAGAGCACATAATAATATCTAATGATTGTAATGGTTAAAGCATTTGAACAGTATTGGGTAGCTTCTCATCAACCACTCAGTACTGAGACAGCAGTTTTGTCCATAGTGAATCTTTACTTAAAGTACAAAACTTCTTTAGTTTTTATCTTTTACCAAAATACACATTAAGGAGTGTATTTATACAAAAACAATGCATAGAAAGTCACCCACTGAAAGTGCCTGCATATTTGTTCTGTGCCACTGGTGGCACAAAACTGTTATGCTATTTCTTGTGCTGGAAAAATGTTTTTCATTGAGTTAAAAATACCACATACCACACACATGAAAAATACCACATCTGTCCACTAGACTGAACTGTATTATAGAAATTTGTTATATGCACTTTCACTATGCAAATTGCTATGCAATTTTTTGATAGAAGTATAGCTAAAGTTCTTTTGGCTATACTTCTCAAGGGATCACAAGAGTGCAGTTCGTTCTGCACTCCTGAAACCCATTTTCAGCTGCTGCCGCCCCTCCACAGTCTGGCACTCTAGTGAGCGCTGGAGGGGCAGAGCAGAAAGCCACTGATTGACAGTCACAGCTCTCTGTCCACATAATACTGAGAAATGAGTGATCAGCGGTCTTTGATCACTCAGTTTTCAGTCTTAGAGCTGGCGGGGGACAGATGCAGCAACAGATAGATGCTGCATTCCACATAGGTATGATTTTTAATTTTAGTTAACCCATACTTCTCTTTAAATACACCCTTTACTTTTAATCTGGTAGTTCTTAGTTATCACATTAATGTAATCTCCTAAATCTAATTACATTGCACTGCTCATTAAATACAACAAAAAAAATAAAAAAGTATTGTATTGATTCATTAGACTTCAATGTATGCAGCCAGCTTTAGTTGTGCTAAACATCTACTCTGATGTAACAGCATGCAGACAATATAAAAGGCCTTTTGGTCACTAAAGGATATTAAATGACCACAACTGAAACTAATAAGGGAAGCCTGTTATGAGAGAAACGTGCAGGCTGTCATTGCTTCATAAAGACCCTTTTGCGTAAATACTTTGCATCACTGACCTGGCACGAGTATATGAAAGAATGACTTTTTATGACTTTCATGATCTGTACACTTGGTCTTAATCGATCACTCAAAGCCAGGGGGTCAGCATAACTTCAAGGTAACTTGCATATTTACCATCAATGGGGCTTGCATATTTATCATCAATTTCTGTCTTAAGTGTATCCCTGACCTCCACCTTTCACCATGTCTGAATAACTTGGAACAGAGAATAAATCTCTCTATATATAAAAAAACAAAAAACAAACACCTGCCAGACTGCCCATACTCAAGGGCAGTAAGTTAATGGAAACTAGGTTCACATCTATACACTGGAAATTGTGGTGAAATGCAATCCACTATGAAAAAACATCCTCTCATAACGCTTATTACTTCCAGACATAGCACCCAAATATACCAGCAGCATGCAGTACTTTTGTCAGCCCAATAATGAAGTGCGGATACCCTGTTGCATGCAATGTGCTTTAAATTAAGTGCATTGCCAATTATGTAAAAATGCTTGAGAAACAAAAGCGAGTGTCAACCGGCTCTAAAGAGCAAGAGATTAGCAACACTTCTGCTTTGTCTGAGACAGGTAATTGGAACCATTCTAGACTGGGAAGAAAATAGATTAAATAAGTTTTGCTTACCTTCTCAATATCTACTTTGATCTGTTCAGTGTTTTAAAATAGATGCTACTATTTTATCATAAGACATATGCAGTGTATTGTTTTAGCATTTATAATTTCTTGATGCAAAAAAGTTATATAAGAAGTTTACAGAGTCTATGAAATTTTCTAGTATCTGCTTAAAGGTTAAGATCATCATAATGTTGTTCCTGTACTGTATTAATAATTGCTCAATGGCTTTCACCTATGTTTTGGGTATGGACTGATACTCAAAGGTGAGCATTACAATAAAAACTTGACAAAAAACTTAAATAGAAGACCTAAAAACTTACATTGCTCCATTTGTGTAGACAGCGTCACTTCCTTCGACATATTGTACCTGTGCTGGATAGACGTGTTGCACCTGCTGAACAGTCTGTACCTGCTGCACCTGAAATGGTACAACCATATTGTTAATTAAAACCTGGAAAATGACATATTTGCCAGTTTAAAAAGGAGTACTTTTTACTTTTGGAAGCTTTGTTACTTAATGTAAACCCTTAATTGTAAGTCTTTGATTTAGTTAAATAATTTCCTATTAGGAACTTGTCTAGTTTTAGTGACTCTACTCCTTAGCAGTGAAAGCAGCGAATTTACTCTTTAGCAGGGAAAGTAGCGAATCTACTCTTTAGCAGGGAAAGTAGTGAATCTACTCTGTAGCAGGGAAAGCAGCGAATCTACTCTGTAGCAGGGAAAGCAGCGAATCTACTCTGTAGCAGGGAAAGTAGCGAATCTACTCTGTAGCAGGGAAAGTAGCGAATCTACTCTGTAGCAGGGAAAGTAGCGAATCTACTCTGTAGCAGGGAAAGTAGCAAATCTACTCTTTAGCAGGGAAAGTAGCGAATCTACTCTTTAGCAGGGAAAGTAGTGAATCTACTCTGTAGCAGGGAAAGCAGCGAATCTACTCTGTAGCAGGGAAAGCAGCGAATCTACTCTGTAGCAGGGAAAGCAGCGAATCTACTCTGTAGCAGGGAAAGCAGCGAATCTACTCTGTAGCAGGGAAAGTAGCGAATCTACTCTGTAGCAGGGAAAGTAGCGAATCTACTCTGTAGCAGGGAAAGTAGCGAATCTACTCTTTAGCAGGGAAAGTAGCGAATCTACTCTTTAGCAGGGAAAGTAGCGAATCTACTCTTTAGCAGGGAAAGTAGCGAATCTACTCTTTAGCAGGGAAAGTAGCGAATCTACTCTTTAGCAGGGAAAGTAGCGAATCTACTCTTAGGCAGGGATAGTAGTAAAGCTACTTCTAATCATAAAGGCTCGTTTACACTTGTTTCAAAATGTGGCACTGGACATGCTTTTTTAAAGCACTCTGAATGCCAATCAAAGCACCTCTCACTAAATAAATTGGCAAGTTTACAGTCCTGTTTACACATTGCATTTGCTTCGCTTCAAAAATTATACACCATGTCGCTTTCATGGTGCTTAAAGCATCTTCAAAGCCTCCATAGACGTCTATGACAAAGCTCACTGAAAGCACCTGCAGCTTTTGAGGAACTCTGGGACACCAACAAGCGAACCAGAAAGATGTCATCAGCAGTCACATTTAGCGTACAACATGGGAGCATTAGGACGGTGAGAAGGGTGTGGAGTGAAACAACTAGCAGACAGCACACATGATGTGTAACATTAGAATGCTATAGCGAAAGGTGACCAGGATCCGCAGAGTTGGGAGACCGAAGCAGGAGAAACTAGCAATGTCACACTTGGTGTACAGCATGGGAGCAATATTGCAGGAGGTGATTGGGGACCAGAGCGAGAGAGGAGGATCAGAAAACCAGAGGATCAGCTAGGGGTTACTACTGTGTACTACAGAACAAAGCACCTCCTGCTCATGAGTGTAGTGGTCTAACAACAATACTTGTAGTACATCATATCTTGATGTGAGATACACATATGCACCTCGCTTTACTGCCCTCTAAGGAGTGGAGATGTCCAAATAGAAAAGACTGAAAAAACAAACAGAAGAGGGTGCACCAGCCTAGCGCTTTATCCCAGTAACCATTATAAAAAAGTGAATAAACCTACTCACAAACAAAAGATTAACAAAGCACATCAAAGTCTTGCTACTGTTCAGCCCACTTCATATGCTCCTGAACCTAGGAGAACTTCACCCGGATCCAACTGGCTTAAGCATTTTGAAGGACTCTCTTCTTCAGAGCCAAACCTTTTGGATCCTTACTGTTAGCCTAGTTATGGCACTAACCACAGCATAAGATTTGTTTAATCCTTTCACTCATGGATTGGGTCTAGTTCTCCCAAAAAAAAAAAAAATCACATGACTCACTGATTGAAAAGAAAAGTATAATACACCAATCAGAAATGCAACAATGACGATATTTAACTAACTTATATTACATACCAGATCATGATTTGCACCAACTATATAAAACGCAAGCATTCAGTGGTCTCACGTGCATTCACCTAATTAAAATAAATACTTCCTCCTATTATCAGCCCAATGGTGCATTGTTCCTTCCAATGTCAGCACTGTAGCCGCTGCCTATGGCTGCAGTGTTAAATATACATTCTGTCAAATACATATCCTCCATCTTAGTATGTTGTGGCTGGTCATATTTCCAAGATGGCTCTGGAGGTGAGCTGGAATATATGCCGATCCCAAGAACCAGAAGTACGGGCTGGGTATGCATTTCAGCCGCCACTTCCAGTAACCGCTCCACATCTCTACTGGTTTCAGAGGCAGTGATCAGCCACCTCAAATATCTGGACTGAACTGAAGCCAACTGCTACACTCTATGTAAGTGCTTGAAGCCACCTCCACCACAAAGGGCTCCAGACCAGAGGCATAATCAAGTGCAATGGACCAAGCACCCAGAATACAGAAGCAAAACACTACCATGCAAAGAACACACAACAGCGCAACATTAAATACATACATATGATAAATATAATACATTTATTATAATGGATAAATATTTATAATAAATCAATAAATATTTATAAATACTAATACAGGCTCCTACATAAGATAATACTGCAATAAAAAAAGAAATAACAATAAAAGTATGTTACAAATGAGTGATATCTAAGTGAATATTACACACACACACATATATATATATATATATATATATAAAAATGTATATAATTATAAAATTAATTAATATTTTTGCTAATTTTAATGCATCGGTAGTCAAAAATCCTTTGTATAAAAATAGAGGATGGGGGGAAGAAGAACCCACTCCTGGAGAAATAAGCTTCAGAACCCCATGTTTCATCCATGCTGTTTAAAATTGTGTTCAATAAGAGAGTATCTAATGGAACAAATTGTGTAGTACAAACACTGGTGTTAATAGTGTCATTACATGCATAACCATATCTAAATTCATAACCAAACTTGCATGTGTGTAGATCTTTATGCTGAATAAATTATATGTACTAAGTGATATACAACATATATACTGTATATGTATGCTCAAGCATACCCCAAAAGTATTATGCACTCTCACATGCACTCATCTTGTAGAGAGACAGCACAACCTGCGTCTACCTAAATAAATACCATGCGCATGCGCATGTGCATATATTTATTACCCTATCAGGGGACTATGCAGCACTATGAACTTGAAAACCAGACCTAGCAGTTATGTTTATTGTAAAATTCTGGATCTTCATTGACCCCCCCCCCCCCCCCCCCCAAGGTAAAAATCCAGTAGGCCTCTCTTTTACAGAGCTTCTCCTATTGTCTTGGTCACCTCCTATGGCCTCAATGCCAAAAACTCTAAGCCCGAGGGTCCCCATTGTGTACCTTTTTAAAATGGCGGGGACTGAATACAACACACATTTAACAGGAGCACTAGAAGTAGTATGGTGACAGATTTGGTTTTAATGTTTCAAAAATAAATTAATTATATTTAGAACAGTGATTTGTATTTTTGTGCTTTTCTTGAGCTACACATGACATACTACCATCTGCAACAGGAGGGATGGTGGATCCCTATTGCCTGACGCCCAGGACATGTAGTTCCGGGTGCAAAGCAGGTAGTTTCTTTCTACCTTTATGCCCTGCTGCGGGCAAGCAGCAGGGCTCACTTGTCAGGTGAAGCAATCTGCGGCAGTGCTGCCGCCGATTGCTTCCACACAGTGCCAGCCTCTCCGCACCCCCGGTGTGAAGTCTCCTGGGCTCAGATTGCCCATCTGCGGGCCTGGCTTGCCATCGGCTAGAGGGGAAGGAGAAGGGCGGTCAAGCCCGCTCCCCTCCCCTTCTTGTGCTGACCCCTAAGTGACGTTATGATGTAATTTCCGGGTCCCCATTGAGAGATTGCAATGCAATCCCTGGGAAAGAGCAATCCCCTGTGGAGCAGAGGGGAGACATCCAGGGTTTTTTAGACCTTGGATGTCTCAAAGAGAACCTGTCACCAAAATCATCACATAGGGGACTTTGTCCCCTATGTAATGAAAAAAAAAAAAGTTTTTTTTCTTTTATTGTAAAAAATTAAAGTTCCACCCAAGCACATACCATCCCCCCAAAAAAAAAATATTGAGGCCCCCACCCCCACATATATACACGTTCAAATGTAAAAGCACACACTGGGGCATCTACGCATGAACCGGTGATTGCGATACACATTACATATCACCGTGCACGCCAGAATGAGAGTAATAATTTTAGCACCAGACCTCCTCCGTAACGCAAAATTGGTGACCTAGCTTTAAAAGTAAAAATATGGGGTACTGAAGTTCGTCAACATTGCACGAGTGCGCACAAATTTAAGGTTTGCCAGGTTGGATATCTATTTACTCGTGCAACCTCATCTTTTATATTTTACAAAAATATAAGGCAATTTATTGCTTTTTTGTGCCCTAAAATGAACTTACTTGTATTTTTTACTAAAATTTTGCAGTAAAATTATGCAACATAAAAAAATTGGAACTACCGCTATTTATTCTCTAGGGTCTCTGCTTTCAGAAAATATATGTTTGTGGGTTTTATGTAATCTTCAGGCCTAAAATTATTTTTTAAACAAGTGCAAAAATGGCTCTGGCAGCGAAAGGGATAAAGTATAAGCCCTGACCCACCCTTTCCTCACTAGCAACCAATCGGTGCTCATTACACTGCAAGGTCTCTCTCCTTGATAATCTCCGGGTGCGGTGCTGGAGACAGGCAGGGAGGGGAAGAGGAGATAAACAGAGCAAAGTTAAAAATATTACACATTTAAGTCGCCATAAGGCCTCTTGTTTTTAAAAGCCAGACATTCCTAAAATCACCTCCAATTTAAATACGGTTTTGGTTAAATTTATTTATTTTTATCTGGAAAAGTAGATTGTCATGAATGTTTCTCAAAAATAGTGTAGAGCTGACAAAAAGATATATATATATAAAAATAGTGCTAAAAATATACGGTGCTCCAATAAATGAATAATAAATCAATAAACGTGCATATAGTGCCCAAAACAATGTGATCTGTTAATCAGTGAAATATGAATGCTCAATTATGGAAAACTCTTATAGATAATAAAGCTACTAAAACATGAACCCCTCTAAAAAATGGGGTATATCAACAGTGATAAGTGCAAAGGTGACCAACACCGCAAATCACATATAAATCAAAACCACATATATTTAAAAAAAAAAAAAAAAAAAAAAAGGCCACAAATTTTCTAAATAGAAGTGCTTCAAACAACTGAAAAGCATGCAACGTGCCAATAGTGACGATATCCGTGAAAGTGTCAGCACACTTTATCCACACTGGCTAAAATGCCTCACCTCCTTAAATCGACCCAATGGGCCACTTCGCTTTCAGGATCACGCCTGGATCCTACTCCAATCCTAGCTAGCAGTATTTCACCTGTAGTTCCTCCCCAGATATAATAGGTAATATTCCAGGCCTCTCAGGATGGCTATATCTGCTAAATATAATTCTCATCCATGCTCATGGTGAGTAAGAAAGAAATCCTCCATAGTGTAGTAATTTCAATATAGGTTTCCTTTAATTCAGTAAAAATGCCCACTCACGTTTTCCACAGGTACAAACACTTCTATATCCTCATGTATAGGTGTACTGCATGGGTTAGGGGTTTGTTTGGGTGTTCCAAGATGGCGTCCAACACCACATGTGCGTCACTGCGAAACGGAAGCTGCGTCACAACGTACCTACACGTTACGTCACTTAACCTCGTAGTTTACCCCGAGGAAGTCACGAGGTTAAGTGTGCTGGCACTTTCACGGATATCGTCACTATTGGCACGTTGCATGCTTTTCAGTTGTTTGAAGCACTTATGTTTAGAAAATTAATGGACTTTTTTTTTTAAATATATGTGGTTTTGATTTATATGTGATTTGCTGTCTTGGTCACCTTTGCACTAATTACGGTTGATATACCCCCTTTTCTAGAGGGGTTCATGTTTTAGTAGCTTTATTACCTATAAGAGTTTTCCATAATTGAGCATTCCTATTTCACTGATTAACAGGTCGCATTGTTTTGGGCACTATATGCACGTTTATGGATATATTATTCATTTATTGGAGCACCGTATATTTTTAGCACTATATATCTATAGATATATATATCTATATATATATCTATTTATAGATATATATATATTTTTGTCAGCGCTGCACTATTTTTGAGAAATATTATTTATCACTGTTAAAGGTATCAGTTCAGAGTGTCTGTAGCGGTAGTTTATATTTATCACTTCCTATTGAGCGCAGGAGAATTTCCTTCTTACATTAGATTGTGATGAATGACAAGTAGATTGGGGCCCTGATTTAGTCCCTGGACAAGTAGTTTTTTAAAAAATGTCCATACCCCTGTGCTGTCTTAAAATTATAAAGTCCACACAAAAACAGCTCATAAGACAAATATGTTGTCCTATATCAATGATGGAGGACGTATGACTAGTATATATTTATATACAGTTGTGTTCAAAATAATAGCAGTATGTTGAAAAAAGTGAATAAAGCTCAAAATCCTTCTAATAGCTTTTATTTCCATACACACAAATGCATTGGGAACACTACACATTCTATTCCAAATCAAAACATGAAGAAAAATATATCAAATTTGTGTTGTTCCTCTAAAGAAATTGAAGAAAAGTGAATATTAGACTGTTCAAAAAAATAGCAGTGTTTGTATTCTTCTTTACAAACTCAAAACATTCACTATATAAACTGAAAAATGTTTAAAGAGTTTGCTTTCCTTTGAATCAATTAATATTTAGTTGTATAAGCACTGTTTCTGAGAACTGCTGTACATCTGTGTTGCATGGAGTCAACCAACTTCTGGCACCTGTGAACAGGTATTCCAGCTCAGGATGATTGGACTACATTTCACAGTTCTTCTCTATTTCTTGGTTTTGCCTCAGAAACTGCATTTTTGATGTCACCCCACAAGTTTTCTATTGGATTAAGATCCGGGGATTGGGCTGGCCACTCCATAACATCAATCTTGTTGGTCTGGAACCAAGATGTTGCACGTTTACTGGTGTGTTTGGGGTCGTTGTCTTGTTGGAACACCCATTTCAAGGGCATTTCCTCTTCAGCATAAGGCAGCATGACCTCTTCAAGTATTCTGATGTATTCAAACTGATCCATGATCCCTGGTATGTGATAAATAGGCCCAACACCGTAGTATGAGAAATATCCCCATATTATGATGCTTGCCAACTATGCTTCACTGTCTTCACAGTGTACTGTGGCTTGAATTCAGAGTTTGGGGGTCGTCTGACAAACTGTCTCCGGCCACTAGACCCAAAAAGAACAATCTTACTTTCATCAGTCCACAAAATGTTGCGTCATTTCTCTTTAGGCCAGTCAATGTGCGCTTTGGCAAAACCTCTTCAGCACATGTCAGTGGGACTTTGCGGGGGCTTCTTGCAGATAGCTTGGCTTCACATAGGCGTCTTCTAATTGTAACAGTACTCACAGGTAACTTTAGACCTTCTTTGATCTTCCTGGAGCTGACTGTTGGCGGAGTCCTTGTAATTTTGGCTATTATTCTATCCATTCGAATGGTAGTTTTTTGCTTTCTTCCACGTCTTTCAGGTTTTGGTTGCCATTTTAAAGCATTTGCGATCATTTTAGCTGAGCAGCCTATCATTTTCTGCACTTCTTTATACGTTTTTCTCTCTCCAATTAACTTTTTAATCAAGGTACGCTGTTCTTCTGAACAATGTCTGGAACGACCCATTTTCCTCAGAATTTCAGAGAGAAATGCACTGTAACCAGCATGTACAACATTTGCTGCCTTCCTTCCTTAAATAAGGGCAATAATTGCCACCTGTTTTTCAAAGAATGAATGACCTCACTCCACACGGCTATTATTTTGAACATGCCCCTTTCAATTAGTGATTCAATTACACAGAATTAGCAGCATGCATGTCATGACTGTTGGGTCTGTTGGATTTTTATTACTCTACTACACCTGCTAGTAAATTATTTGCCATGTAGAAATGTAATTTCTACCAAAAACAGTGATTGATCAGGTTAGTGATGTCTGACTGCTATTATTTTGAACACAACTGTATGTACTTTTCCCGCAGCAACTAACAGTTATTTTCCAGAGAGATGCATTTATTCGGATAAAGATATTTGTTACAGATGACAGAAATCCAGCTGAATATTTGTAAAGATTACAATGAACAACAACCCTCAAAGTCCCATTTAAGATACTTCATATCAAGCATAGAGATACTACACTGTCCAGCATATGTCCGATCTATAATATGCACCTAGGTAGCTTCCATGCTTATAATAATGTGAGTTATGATCTATACCTGTGCTCCCATATTAATGACAGGGAAAAGCTCCTCTCCTAGTGGCGGTACAGACAAGGCAAGCATTAGAACCCTTCAGAGAACCTTCCTGTGTCCTGTCACATTTAACCAAAAATAAGCTTCCTTAATATACACATTTTTCCCATTCAGTACAATGGCAAGCACTCGGATTGGCCACTTTTAGTAGCTCCTTTGATCTTCTGGGTGACAGGTAATGCCTTTTGGCTTGGACACCTGAAGTAAAGTTATCTAGATATTTCCTAAACTGCATTCTTTTACTAGTAATTAGATAAACAAGTTACCCTTTGAGGAATGTTATTTACCATACTTAATACCTCTGTTGACCAACTCCTTTCAAGTCTGATTGAGCTATCTGCATTTTATCACCCTTGCTTTTGTTGTGTAAAATACATCTAGCTCAGTCATATTCTGGCTTGGTCAATAATTTGAGAATACACCATATATATATATATATATATATATATATATATATATATATTGTCCATCTCTCAAGTGTAGTGTGAGTATATGCTTGAACAAACAGTACAAAATGCACAGTCTTTACAGAAAAAAGGCAGTAATTGTAATTTTATAAGCAGTACTGCAAGCATTATCAGCCACAAAGTCTAAGTAATGATTTCCGGTAGATTCTCAAAATTTAAATTCCAGAACCATGCGTGCATTTTAATATTTACATAATTTAAAGTATTGCAATTTTTTCCTTAAACTAGAAGTAAAGGCACATATTTTAAAACGGATAGCAGGCGGGCTTTTACTGCAAAAGAGACTCTGTAGGTCTCTTCTGCATCTACAACAAAAGCTCATTTTCTGCCTGCTTGGCAGCAGTCTCTTCTAGTTGTACAACAAGCTGTGCATGCATAACTCAATGTACAATCACAGCATGTCAATCAAGATGGCTGAAGACTCCAGACCTGGAATAACACTGGGAGAGATGTCTTCGGCAGTGAAAAGGGAAGTGCATATGTAGCATCATTGAAGAAAGCTGCTTTGAGTTTCAAGTGTGTTTTAACATACAAAAATATTGTGCACATAAGCACATTGGCAAGAACCTTTGCCAGCCAAAAATACTTAGTTCTACTTTAAAGAGTATATCCACCCAAAACTTTTTTCTCTTTATTATGGAGTGGGCAAAAAATTTTAACTTTTGTTCTGGTTTTTCTGCTATTCGCAGCTCCATTAGAGGGATTATTCCCTTTCTTCCTGTCCTGGTGATAATATTTTACCCAGACAGGCTTTGAGGGATAATCTTCAACAGCAACACACAGATATAGAACCCTTCCCCACTCCATTCAAAACTGAAAAAAAAAAAAAAAAAAAAAAAAACACTTTTGCCTTGAAGTACAATTTAAAGTGAATGTGTAAGATACTTTCACATATTTAAAAGCGTAAAAGCTTGGGCTTTCATAGATTTATTATTTTATTACATGGAAAGATTTGTAGAATATCCACTATAGGGGACAGTAGATTGGTTACTACAATATATACAGTATAATTGCACATCGGACACAGCTCTCAAAACATTAACACACGATGATAAATTTATTAATAATATGTTTTTTTAACTGTACTTCATGTATATGTCAAATATATATTTAGGATTAAACATTACATTTTTCATTACAAATAATGGTATCTGCCTTAACTGGGTCCCATAACTGTACTTCTATACCCTAAAGAACTTAACTATGGGATCTGCCATACCCTGGCTAAGGTATATTTGCCAGAAAAAGATGAAATCCCAGATCAAACCAGGGTGTCCCCTTCATCTGCTACATCTGACTCTGCTCTCCAAGCTTCATTTTTGATGCACAGGCACATCCTGGAGTCTACTTCCTGCTCCTATAGGCATAGTTTGCTGCTGGACGGCTGGATGTCCCACCTGGATCTAATTACCACACGATGAGTCTTTTTAACCGTTTATCTTGTAAGTGCAAATTTTCCATTGTTTACTAAATAAATTGTCAATACTGCACTTCGAGGCGCCTTCCTCTCTTTTTCTTGTTATTGCATTAGAGCCTTGCTTCCACTCTAAGAAGAGCTGCTTCAGTGTTACTGCTCCCATCCATCCATCCATCCATCCATCCATCCCTGATATCCATCTGGCACCTTTATCTTACAGCTACAGAAGTTGGGCTCCAACAAGCGCACCCTATATAATATACACCATCAGGTGCTCCCTCTGTGACTGACTGTAAATGGATCCATAGCCAATAGACAGCCTGCTATAGGATGCATCCATTGCCTGCTGCCAATCACAAGGAAGAGAGCAGATCTGATGGAAAAGTAGTCCCTCAGCTTTCCCATCAAGTGTGGCCCACTTTCAGCATCACTGGTTGCTTGGAGCCTCTTGCCTGTGAAGCTGACAGCATTTCTGACAACCAGTGACAAGTGGAAAAGAGAGGCAAACATGCCACCCTACTACACAGCATACAGCTGAGCCTGTCTTTGTACACCAAGTTAGTCTTAATTACCTCCAGTTTCGTTATCAATGAACTGAAAGCAATACCTTCTAGTTTTTATCTAGACATAGCTGTTATGTAAGGATCCACTTAATGCTTATTGCTGGAAATCTAGATGCACAATGTAAGTTTGTTCATTCATCGAGCAGGCTGAACAGAAAACAAAAAAAAAGGTCAGATTTCTGCATCCACATACACAAGATAGTGTTCTCACCTGTCAGAATACACTGACCGCACTGCAGCCATTGGCTGCAGAGGCTGATCGAATGCTGGTTTTTCAGCAGGACCGTTCGACAGAAGCTGGCCTAATGATCAGCTTCAGTTGAACAGAAAGGGCTACATATGACCAAAATTCCTGCTGAATCGGCTGAATTTTGACCTGTGTGTATTCAGCTTAATGAGCTGAGAATCTCCATTAGCTTGCCTGTGTATAAGATGAAGTGCACCTAAAGATCACTCACTACAGGATCCAAACAAAAAAAAACAAAACAATAAAACAATCAGTGCAACCAAACCTAAATATATAATAAAGTGCAACAAATAACTGACAGACTGACTCCAAACACGCAAGTGATTTCACCGCACTTCTCAATAACATAAAACCTTATACAGTGTAGTACAATTTACAGTGAATGTGTTTCTCAAAAACAACAGATATATCAATGTACACAAATATTAATCATATAATAAAGTCCAAAATTAATCAATATCATCGCTGTGATCACAAAGTGAAGAATCCTGTATCAAATATAATCAAGAGCACGTTTTTGGTTATATTTCATACAGGATTCTTCACTTTGTGGTCACAGAGGTAAATTTTAATATATGGTTTTTGAACTTTAATATATGATTAATATTTGTGGACATTTAAATATTTGTTGTTTCTGAGAAACACATTCACTTTAGATTGTGCTACACTATATATGGTAAGTAATCAGATTCAAACGACTTTAGAAAGTTTAACCTAACTCTTAATACATAAAGGAGTTAGAAAACAAGTTACACAGCTTTAGGAAACAGACCCATTTCACCTGAAAAGAGCTCCCATAAATCTGACTACAGTAGGTTACACAGGAATCAGGGTATGGTAGGTGCAATGGACCTTCTGATGTTGACACAGATGCTGGGTTTGCTGGAAGGATAAGCAGTTCAAATACTGGAATTGCTCTTTAAAGTGAACATATCTGCGATTTTAAACTTTAGAACATGTACTACCTAAGAGCAAGCACCATAAGATGCCTATAACCCATGTTAACCAGAAAACTCCCAAGTGCCTCTGTTTAACTAGTTTCACTATGTTACTGGGACTTAACCGTCCTGACTTCTTGACTAAACCTGGCCAACTGTCATCCTGATACAATAAGAAAGCCTCAATAGCCAGTAATGGCACTTTCATTAGGCAAAGGGAATGGCAATTGATTGGGCTTAGTCCCGAAGTTAGAGAAATCAGGCTACAATAACTAATTGAAGCTAGTTTAAAACATAAGGTTATGTGCCCAGTAGAGGTAATAGCAGGCATCTCATGGTATCTGCTCTTAGGTAGAAGTTTAAGCGGCTTACAGGTTTGATTAAAAATTCAAAGGTGTTGAAAGGGAATGTGAGGTGTTTACCAAGAAGCCAATTTGATTCTAGAAGGTATAGTATGAAAGTAAAAGCCAAGGTATCACTGGTTGCCAAAAAGAGTACTTCCATTTTTCCTTTCCCCTATGGTCTTGCCTTACTGTTTAACCACTTCGCTTCTCACACCTGTTCAGCCCCTAAGGACCAGACCAATTTTTACAATTCTGCTACAGACCTATTTGGTAAAAACGTGGTCATTACTAAAGATAACAAGGTAATACATATATTATTTTTTTTTTAAGGATAAGCAAGGCTTTCTTTTCATGATATTGTCTTGCTAAAAAGATTTCTATTTTCGTAATCCTTAGGCAACAAAATGGAACAAAACTATACAAAACACACTTTCTTTTCTTTTTTTTGAGCAGTGTTATTTTAAAAATAAATAGTGTTACTGCACATTTTATTTTGTAATTTGTTCTGTTTAAAATTACACTAAAATGATGGAATCTGGTACAAAACATTGCATTTACAAATTAAATGTTCATACGACGTCCTCCCAGAACGAGAGAACCACCTTGCATCAGTCATATTACTATATGGCGGGCGGGAGGTGGTTAAAGAAGCAGTCAGCATTCTTGTTTCATTAGTACAGTGGATATAAAAAATCTACACACCTCTGTTAAAATGTCAGGTTGCTGTGATGTAAAAAAATTAGACAAAGATAAATAATTTCAGAAATTTTTCCACCATAAATGTGACCTATAAACTGTACAACTCAATTGAAAAACAAACTGAAATCTTATAACTGGGGATGTAGCTGTGTTCAGAATTAAGCAATCACATTCAAAATCATGTTAAATAGGAGTCAGTACACACCTGCCATCATTTAAAGTGCCTCTGATTATCCCCAAATAAAGTCCAGCTGTTCTAGTAGGTCTTTCCTGACATTTTCTTAATTGCATCCTATAGCAAAAGCCATGGTCTGCAGAAAGCTTCCAAAGCATCAGAGGGATCTCATTGTTAAAAGTATCAGTCAGGAGAAGGGTACAAAATAATTTACAAGGCATTAGATATACCATGTAACACAATGAAGACAGTCATTAACAAGTGGAGAAAATGTGGCGCAACAGTGACATTACCAAGAACTGGACATCCCTCCAAAATTGATGAAAAGACGAGAAGAAAACTGGTCTGGGAGGCTGCCAGGAGGCCTACAGCAACATTAAAGGAACTGCAGGAATACCTGGCAAGTACTGGCTGTGTGGTACAAGTGACAACAATCTCCCATATTCTTCATATGTCTGGGCTATGGGGTAGAGTGGCAAGACGGAAGGCTTTTCTTACGAAGAAAAACATCCAAGCCAGGCTAAATTTTGCAAAAACACATCTGAAGTCTCCCAAAAGCATGTGGGAAAATGTGTTATGGTCTGATGAAACCAAGGTTGAACCTTTTGGCCATAATACCAAAAGAAATGTTTGGCACAAAAACAACACTGCACATCACCAAAAGAACACCATACCCACAGTGAAGCATGGTGGAGGCAGCAGCATGCTTTGGGGCTGTTTTTTTTTCAGCTGGAACTGGGGCCTTAGCCAAGGTAGAGGGAATTATGAACAGTACCAAATACCAGTCAATATTGGCACAAAACCTTCAGGCTTCTGCTGTCATGCTGAAAAATGAAGTTCCTCTTCATGTTCAGCTTTCTAACGACCCAAAGCATACATCCAAATCTACAAAGGAATGGCTTCACCAGAAGAAGATTAAAGTTTTGGAATGGCCCAGCCAGAAAATCTGTGGGGTGATCTGAAGAGAGCTGTGCACAGGAGATGCCCTCGCAATCTGAGAGATTTGGAGTGTTTTTGAAAGGAAGAGTGGGCAAATATTGCCAAGTCAAGATTGTGCCATGCTGATAGACTCATACCTAAAAAGAATGAGTGCTGTAATAAATCAAAAAGGTGCTTCAACAAAGTATTAGTTTAAGGGTGTGCACACTTATGCAACCATATTATTTTAGTTTTTTATTTTGACTTCCCTCCACCTAAAAGATTTCAGTTTGTTGTTCAACTGAGTTGTACAGTTTATAGGTTACATTAAAAGGTGGAAAAAAAGTTCTGAAATAATTTATCTTTGTCTCATTTTTTTACATCACAGAAACCTGACATTTTACAGGGGTGTGTAGACTTTTTATATTCACTGTATATTACATCCAACATACAGTAGATCTCTTTTGTAGATTTAAACATAGCCAAAGAAGCTGAATTTAAAATCAACACTGATGTGCTTAAGGAAATGACAACATAAAAGTATAAGGCTGAATAGGACAAATAATGGGCTGACAGGAAACCTAGTAAATGTAAACACGGGAAATTACACTCAGAGTGGAATTTAAATGATAGAAATTTGAAAAAAAAAAATGAAAAAAATTGTGACCTACCTCAATTCTTAGAAAAAAGAAATACATAATGTTTAATGCATTAAAACAATTTTACTCTGTGTGCTGCTTATGAAGTGCTCTCAGTACAGGCAGCCTACAATGGTGGATAGAAATACACACATTATTACACAAGTGTGCATCATCTCTGACATGTAATGTAGGGCTGGAGAAGGGGGTTAAATTAACTGAATGTTGGTATTCCTAAAGTGGATTCAGAGACTAGCTTACTGAAAAGATGAATTTCTACACTGTGTGGTTACATAGATGAAAGGTTAAATAGCACAGTGCTCAATGGCACAGATACAGTAAAGGTAACGCAGAAATCCCAGAAAACTATTGTTAACATACGTCCAGCGGGAATGATCCTGTTAGTAATAATGGATAGAATCTTGCACCCAAGACACATAGTGGAAGGAATAAAAGCCCTGACCGCAAACAGAACACAGTTAGGAGACTCCCATTATTGTGGGACCAGCTGTGCCTGTCCTTATTACAAACATTTCTACCAATGTCAAAACTATCCATCAAGAGACAAGGCTACAAATGACATGATGTCAGTCTAAAACCAAAGTTTAAGATTAAGCCATCCCTGTAAATAAGAGCAAAACTGCTATTCTCCTCCACTGTCCATGCCACTGGCCTCTACTGTAGGAATGAGAAATCACTGGCTGAAGAATCTTTAAAATGAACACTTCTAGGACTCTCAGATTCCTGGTCCCTTGCTGCGCTCAGTGGTTTGATCCACTAGTCCCTACATCACTAATGGGTCTTATAATTGTGTAGGAGCTGGGGGGAAAGGACCATAATGCCAAGCTGGGAGACAAGAAAATTAATTAGCAGCACAATCTGCAGGATAGGTGAGGATCTAAGTTAGTCTTGCAGGGGTAGCTATATTTTAAATTTTGCTTTTTATTGACACCTAAATGAAATTTGGGGGTCACGATATACAAGCTACTTCCAGAAAAGACACAATGTACAGTTTCCTCTTACACCTACTATAGCAATTTTTTAGGCAATTCTAAAACTTAGAATTCAATTTGTTGCTTTTGTGGCTGAACTTTAGTTATAACACCCACACACTTACCACCAACCACCTAGATCATTTCATAGTGTCAACAGAAAATTGTAGGTGGTGGGTTGCAATCATTCATTAAAATGTTGCTGTGTTTATGACTTCCAGAATGACATTCTTCTAATGCCCTCCCATGATGTCCTAATCTCAGTACCTGGACCCATAAGCTTCTTCTTCTTAACTCAAGGCACCTAAGTTGTGGTAAACTTTTGTCATAGCACACAAATGACCCATTTGCAACAAACAGAAAAAGAGACTTCATCCTATTAATCCCATTGTATGAGAAATTTAAAAACTTAGAAAAAGAAGCATTTTGTACAGTATTACTAGTAATAAAACTAGGACATCCATGGAATAAAAACAAGATTTATGGGATTTATAATCAGGCCAGATGGATGCAGATGTCTATTATTAATGTATGCTGACACATACAGAAAGATAGAAATCTAAACTGCATAATATAGGGCAAAGAAGACATATTATAACTACAGTAAGTAACTAGGTAAGACAGAATATTGTTACTTTCCACTGTAGAACTATATGGAAATATAACTATTGAAAACTTTATATAGCGTGCACACTGGACAGACTCAATAAAATCTTATATCTATAAGAAAAGCGAAGATTAAATCTGAACTCTTTACAAACACAATTTAATCCAATTATGCATTCTAAAATGTATTTTTTCATAAAGACAATCAATCCTGATTTGACTATTGCAAGCTCCTGCATAGAAACACTGTAGAACCCAATTCTGGGAACTTAATATTCATGCAATGGAGAAAAAATGTGTAGATCAAGTAAAATTTGAAATACACACATGGTTTTGGAAAGAAAGCTTGGCCTAAATAGAACTCCCCTTTATTGCTTTACAAAATTGATGAGAAAGTGTTTATTATTTTAGCAATAAATGTGGTTTATTTGGTTGGGCATATGCCCATGGATTATTGCAACAGATGTGGCAACTGGTACAGGGAATGGGAATGCTAGGATTTGTAGCTCTAAAGAGACAGGAGGTATAACATGCTTGGACATACTGGAATAGATATTTGTTTGGATTTGCCAGACAATAGAACAGTGGGGCATTCTAGAAGTTTTATCTTACATTCAAGAACCAGAGCATGATGGGACTTCTAACAATCAGAGAGGAGGAGATATCCAAGTAGGGCATGCTGAAACTTGTAGTAGTATACAATTATCAGTGACGTTACTGGTCCTTATATTACTACGGATAGCTGGGGCATTCAGGTATTTTTTGTGCAGAGGTAGGAGAGAATGTAAAATAAATATGAATACTCAATTTCTGAAGACCCCAGCACTGAGACTCGCATGTGCTGAGAGCTGATGAGGTTTGATCAGCAATCATTGATATCTGTATTTTTCTAATATACCCTGTTTGTGATCAAATTAATTTGTTCTATCAATCTAGGGTGATAAAAATTATAGTAAAATGCATAATTTAAACAATGTATACAGCTGATTATTGTACAACTGGGGACAACTTTGTGGTGGAACTGGGGAGAGACACTCTGTAGTGGCCAGGATCATAAGATGAAAAAGCTTTCATAGCAGCAAACTGCAAGTAGGTCCCACTGCCTGCCTCAGTACTTGTATGTATGGGAAGATTTTCTGAGAGCTGCAGCTGCCATTGCACACAAGCAACTCCTTAGAATCTGTGAAGGTGTTTGCAAGTGGACTTCAGACAGATTTGGGAGGCAAAGCTTCCTTCTGATACTGTATGCTGTAATAGGAATTTCCTCATGAAGACCTGAGAGTTCTCTATGGAACTGCTAGGGCAGCTTGATAGGACTTTCAGTACTGCAAACTAACTGCAAGTGAGTCCTGCCGTCAGCCTCAGTGCTTGCAGTATTAGCTCTCATGCACATGGGAAGTTTTTACTGCAGCTGTTTTTGGCTTTTGACAAACCGATTTGCCGCAAACCGGTGTTTTTGGACTTCTTTTGACCAAAAAAAAAAAAATTTTGTTTGGTTAAAAAAAATGCTACAAAATGCAAAAGCGGAAAACCGCGGAAAACCGCCACTAAACGCTAATGCAAAAACGCTAAAAAACTAAAATTTTTAACGTGACTTTACACAGCTAACGTTACCTGTGTTATTAAAACACCCCCCCCCCTCCAGTGTGCATGGAGCCTTAGTCCTCATGCACACGGAACGTTTTTTACAGCGGCTGTTTTTAGCTTTTTACGTTTTTTTTCTACAGCTAGTAAACCCCCCAGCATGTTATCCTAGGTGTCCATGTACACAGACTGTAATCAATGTTTTTTGGCTGGAAAACCCCAAGGACTAGTGGGTTTCTAGAGGAATGTTTTTAGCTACAAAAACACAGTAAAACGCTGCAAACCTGTTTTTGGACTTTTTTTTACCAAAAAAAAAAGCTAAAAAACGCAGCAAAACGTTGCTAAATGCTAACGCAAAAATGCTGAAAAACTCACATTTTTACGTGACTTTACACAGCCAACATTACCAGCATTATTAAAACGCCCCCCCCCCCCCAGTGTGCATGGAGCTGTGGGTGAAAAAGGGGAAAAAAATATTCTAATTAAATAGTGTCACCTGACAGTGTATTTTAAATATTTTAAGCAGCCTTTATACTATTTGTTTTGTGAAACTACATGTACATTCATTCCATGTGAATGGTGCAAAAACAGTTGTTATTAGGATATTTCTCCAGGTTAAATATTTTTTCACTTATATAGAATACAGTGAATCTGGAAAATGCTGAATTATGGACACCAGATAGAGCTAATGATTATTGAAAATAAATGCTTTTTTAGGGTCCATGAACACTAAGAGCAGAAAAAAATGCCAGAAGCAGACACAAGCACTGTCAATCTCTGACCAATTGAAAAA
The DNA here is from genome assembly GCF_062004578.1 of Staurois parvus. NCBI lineage: Eukaryota > Metazoa > Chordata > Amphibia > Anura > Ranidae > Staurois > Staurois parvus. Next base: position 727,536 of record NW_028318725.1, read on the forward strand.
AAGTTAATGAAATAAATGAGATGGAGGACCTGGTGGCCACTGAGAAGGGCCTTAGAGAAAAATTGCTCTAAAAGTGGTTCAACTGGCACGACTTTACAGGTGCATCTCAATCAATTAGAATATCATCAAAAAGTTAATTTGAGTCATTCAATTCAAAAAGTAAAACTCATATATTATACTGATTCATTACACACAGAGTGATATATTCAAAGCATTTCTTTCCTTTAATTTTGATGATTATGGCTTACAGCTAGTGAAAACCCAAAATTCAGTATCTCAGAAAAATAGAATATTGTGAAAGTACAATATTGTAGACCCATGGTCTCACACTCAAATCAGCTAATTAACTCAAAAACCTGTAAAGGTTTCCTGAGCCTTTAAATGGTCTCAGTCTGGTTCAGTAGGTTACACAATCATGGGGAAGACTGCTGACTTTGCAGTTGTCCAGAAGACAGTCACTGACACTCTCCACAAGGAGGGTAAGTCACAAAAGGTCATTGCTATAGAAGCTGGCTGTTCAGAGTGCTGTATCCAAGCATATTAATAGAAAGTTGAGTAGAAGGAAAAAGTGTGGTAGAAAAAGGTGCACAAGCAACAGGGATAACTGCAGCCTTGAGAAGATTATGAAGCAAAGGCCATTCAAGAATTTGGGGGAGCTTCACAAGGAGTGGACTACGGCTCGTGTCAAAGTTTTAAGAGCCACCACAGACGTATCCAGGACATGGGCTACAACTGCTGCATTCCTTGTGTCAAGCCACTCCTGAACCAGAGAAAACATCAGAAGTGTCTTACCTGGGCTGAGGACAAAAAGGACTTTACAGTTGCTCAGTGGTCCAAAGTCCTTTTTCACGGATGAAAGTAAATTTTGCATTTCATTTGGAAATAAAGGTCCCAGAGTCTGTAGGAAGAATGGAGATGCACAGAATCCAAGTTGCATGAGGTCCAGTGTGAAGTTTCCAGTCAGTGATGATTTGGGGAACCATGTCATCTGCTGGTGTTGGTCCCCTGTGTTTTATCAAGTCCAAAGTCAGCGCAGCCCTCTACAAGGAAATTTTACGGCACTTCATGCTTCCCTCTGCTGGCCAACTTTATGGAGATGTGGATTTCATTTTCCAGCAGGAACTGGCACCTGCCCAAACTGCCAAAAGTAACAATACCTGGTTTAATAACCATGTTATCACTGTGCTTGATTGGCCAGCAAACGTGCCTGACTTAAACCCCATAGAGAATCTGTGGGGTAATGTCAAGAGGAAGATGAGAGACACCAGACCCAACAATGCAGACGAGCTGAAGGCCACTGTCAAAGCAACCTGGACTTCCGTAACACCTCAGCAGTGTCGCAGGCTGATCACCTTCATGCCATGCCACATTGATGTAGTAATTCATGCAAAGGGAGCCCGACCAAGTATTGAGTGCATATTATACTGTACATGGCCATACTTTTCAGTAAGCCAATATTTCTATATTAAAAAGTCATTTTTATTGGTATGATGTAATATTCTAATTTTCTAAGATACTGAATTTTGAGTTTTCACTAGCTGTAAGCCATAATCAAAATTATTAGAAAGAAATGCTTAAAATATATCACTATGTGTGTAATGAATCAATATAATATAGGCTTTTCACTTTTTGAATTGAATTACTGAAATAAATTAACTTCATGATGATATTCTAATTTATTGAGATGCACCTGTATTTACTCTGCGTCCCTGATGTGCTAAATCGTCACCCTACTGCATTTGAAGGCTGATTTGATGATCTTGCCAGATTGGGAGGAATGGGGGAGTGGACAGAGGTTCATTCCTTTTTTGTCCACTCCACTCCTCAACCCTTTTTTCTTCTGTCTTCTCCCTCTCTCCCCAACTTTCTTCTTCCTACTTGAGCTGAAAATGAAAAACACAGGGTACAGAGACAACCAGCTGCCTAATCCCCTGGGGTACTCTCGCATACATCAGCTACTTCTCTCCATTTGGATCTCATGCTGTGATGAACATTATGCTTGAACTTTGTTGAACCGAAATGTGACTATGTTGGAACATGAATCACTGTTGTTGAAACCCTGGATGGATATGTTATTTCTGTGGTTTATGCTCTGTATTCTGCGTATTGATGCCTTGTGATGAAAAATAAAGAAATGGGGAAAAAAAAGCCAGAACCTCTGGCAGAAAAAAAGCAGCAGAAAAAATGGTCATAGTGATTGACAGTGTATGGGCATTTGCTTTTATAAACCTTTTTTTTCCCCAAAACATTTTCCTCTGCTCATTTTTCATTGTATACTTGAATATGCCAAACGCCCCTAAAAGTCACGTTTATGAGTGTTAAAAAAAATTTTTTTGCCTGAAAGCTATCAAAAATGTGATTCAGAAGGGTTTTTTTTATCTGCCTCTAAAAATCCTCTGAAAATACACCTGTAAGCTCACTAATTTGCATGGACACATAGGCTAATATAAAGCTGCTCTTACAGGCAAGAAAAAAAGAAAAAAAAAAAGCTCCTGTATATGCATAATTTTGTATGCCCAGTGTACATGGACCCATACTAGGATTGTCATCAGCTAGTGGCCAAATTACAATATTTTCCTGAACCAATCCACTTTTATTTTTATAAATACACATCTTACTAGATATCTTATGTAAAGTGCTACAGAACATGATGGTGCGACATTGATAAAAGATGAAAAAAAAAAATCATGTGACAGTTGAAAGCACAGCATGTAACCGTAAAAGAATGATGTGAAAGGCCATATAGTATGATAGATATCAGTGTTTTGATATTGAAAGCCATCTTGTAGATCTTGTATTCTAAACAATGTCAGCCTACAATTATTTGAACAAAGCTCATATTTATTTTCATTTTAAATAAATTTTTATTGATTTTGTTTCCAGAGTAGACCAAAGTAGAATAAATGGGGGTAGCATGGCACAATATACAAATGAGCATGAGGTACAGAGATGGAGTCATGATGTAAAAAGAGTGTAGTAACAACGATAGATGTTTGCATCTGAGTTAGCATTTGAGAATGAGTAATAACTGAAATAAGACTGGTCCCACAACACTGGGACATGGAGATGTAATAAATATTTTGCCACGGTAGCAGGTATCTGATGACATGGGCAAAATCCTGCTCCAAGAGTAGGGACATGGAAACGGGTTTTGACCTACTGGAACTGTGAAGCTACAGTTTACTTTGCTGACAGATGGATGAAGAGGATATGTTTAAATAAACCATCATTTTGGTAATGTGAAAATCTATGGATTGTTATATAACACAGAATACGAAAAAAGCCCAACACCCTGGACCAAAAAGTAATATCAAAGGAGCACATCCCCCAAATATGAGTAACATCACCAACCTCACTACAACCCCTAAAACACTTATCGGAGACTTTATGGTTCAGATGGCTCAACCTAGACAGGATCAGGTACCGACATGTGAGAGCCCTCTACACTGCCTCCTGGTAAGTGATATTGGAAGAACTCTTAGATAATCCAGGATGCAGGAAAATCCAGTAGCCATTTATTAACGTAAGAGGGGATTGTGGGAGAAGAGAAAGCATTAGGTTATCATATAGGGTGGAAATCAACTAGCAGGAGCAAGGGTCATACAAGCAGATTAATTCAGATTGAGTAAGAAAATTTGTAGTGAGGGGTGGAGAGATGAGAAGAGCTCATGTATTTTCATATTTACTAGCAGCAGCTAATGCAACTGAATCAGTTCTTCACTGCATTTGCTTAGACATTTTACCACTTGTCCTTTTGATCTTTATCAAAAATTACACACATCTGAATGAGTCAGAGAAGGTAGGCACCCCCTATCTCTTACTGCTCATAGGTTTCTCTAAGTTCAAAAAGCTCAGTGTGCTCTGTAAACAATGTAAAATGGAAGCATTCAGCATGAAATGTTTATTTGCAAAGCAAAGGTTTTAACATGTAAGGTAAGGTACAATAAAACAACCAATGTAATATATATATATATATATATATATATATATATATATATATATATATATATATATATATATATACACATACACACACACACTTTATTGCCAAAAGTATTGGGAAGCCTGCCTTTACACACACATGAACTTTAACCTCCCTGGCGGTCTAACTAATCAATATTTTTTGAATGTCAAAGCAGTACATTGTTTTGTAAGGAAATTTGTTGTTTTATATTGAAGGCCTGTAATTCTTAGGAATAACTCACTTAAATCTGTCCAAACAAAAATCTAGTAAATTTCCCGGGCATGATAAAGTTTGAAACACAAAATCTTAAAATTAAAATATAATAAATAATTCTAAAAAATAATATTATAATAATAAAATTAATTCAATAATGTAATCAAACCAAAATCACTGAAATTTGAAGTAAAGCACCAAGTTCGCACATCACTGAGCTTAGTCGCAGAATCATTTTCAGTGTCTGATGATGAATTTCCCCACGAATCATTATCACTCAATTCAGCAAGTGATTCTAATTCACTATCGCTGTTCTCTAGCTGGTCTAAAACCGCTTTTGACCTAAAGGGATGCTTTTTGGATGCCATGGACATTCTCAAGTTTCCAGGCAGAAAGAACAGTAAAAGTGCAGGCAGGGCACTGGACAAAGCACTAGCAATAAAATATAGGTGAAATGGTTTGATACAGCAATGTAATACTAACAGATTACAATGAATTGTGTGTATGTCATATTTTTACTTTTTTGAATCTCCTGCCGGTTCCGCCCCACTGCGTCTCGACGCTTGCAGGGAACGGACCCCGACATCGGCCGGTGGACATGGCCGGAGGACACAGTAGAACGACATCGCAGGTTCGCAGGACAAGCGCTACAGTGCAATCCCGTGTGGGGCTCAGAGTTACCACTTTAGGTACTGTAAATTAACCCCGAGCCACACTCGGGATTACAGCTGGGAAGGTTAATGGCATCCCAGTTCGGCTTAGTCTGTAGGGTTCAATATTGAGTTGGACCACCCTTTGCAGCTATAGCAGCTTCACCTCTTCTGAGAAGGCTGTCCACAAGGTTTAGGAGTGTGTCTATGGGAATGTTTGACCATTCTTCCACTTCTGGAGGTTAGGCACTGATGTTTGATGAGAAGGCCTGGCTCACAGTCTCTGCTCTAATTCACCCCAAAGGTGTTCTAATCGGGTTGAGGTCAGGACTCAGGCCAGTCAAGTTCTTCCACCCTAAACTCGATCATCCATATCTTTCTGGACCTTGCTTTGTGCACTGGTGTGCAGTCATGTTGGAACAGGAAGGGGGTCATCCCAAAATGGTTCCCACAAACCCATTCCATGAAGCTCTCTATGCACTGTTGTGCTAATCTGAAGGCCACATGAAGTTTGGAGGTCTTTAGCTATTGACTCTGCAGACAGTTGGCGACTTCTGCGCACTGTGTGCTTCAGCATGTGCTGACCCCACTCTGTAATTTTTCGTGGCTGAGTTGCTGTTGTTCCCAGTTGCATCCAGTTTGTAATAATACCACTAACAGTTGACTGTGGAATATTTTGTAGCAAGAAAATGTCACAGATGGACTTATTGCACAGGTGGCAACCTATCACTGTACCACGCTTGAATTCACTAAGCTCCTGAGTGCGACCCATTCTTTCACAAAGGTTTGTAGAAACAGTCTGCATACCTAGGTGCCTGATTTTATACACCTGTGGCCATGGAGGTGACAAACACCTGAATCCAATGATTTGGAGGGATGCCACATTACTTTTGGCAATATTGTGTGTGTGTGTGTGTGTGTGTGTGTGTGTGTGTGTGTATATATATATATATATATATATATATATATATATATATTATATATCACAACATGGGGGATGTTTAACTCAGTACTAGATGTATTTTCAACAGTGAATCCACGTAAGAGAGGAATTATATTTAAGGACCTGGTAGCACATGTTTATTAAAAAAAGGCAAAACATTAGCTTTCCCACACAGGGGTTCTTGTGCAGCCAAAATACAAATGAAAAATGCTGAGCCACCTCACCTTGGCTCTCTCCGGTCAGCAGTACCTCTGCTTGTTTGGTCTCCCAGACCACTGGCTATTCCATGCACAGCCTCGGGCTTCTTGAATGCACACAGCCTCAAGTTTCTTAGATGAACACAGGCTTGAGCTCCTTGGACGCACACAGCCTCATGCCCTTTATCTCCGCACAGAGACACACTCTCTGGCAGCAACTGCACTCCCCCTGCAATTCTCAGCAGACCAACATTATAAGGGCTGTGTGCACCTGGGCCCACACTCTGCTGGTTGACCACAAATCCCGGACACTGGGCTGGACATACCATCACACCAAAGACTCCAATCTATGGAGCCCCATCCAGAAATATCGAAATCTGGAGAAATCAGTTTTCTCTACTTAAAATTAACGCTGTGTAGTTCTGCAGTCAGCAAATGTGCAAACCTTATGTTCTTTTCCTGACCATTTCTACCTATATTCACCCAGTGACAGGGCCTTGCATTGTTACAATATGAACATATTTATACATTATATCTCAAATTAATAAAAAAAAATATAGTTTCCCTTTTTTTTTTACTTCCATCCGCAGTTCATGTGGCAGTCACTATTCCATTCTTCATTATCTAGTTTAGTAGTGGATTTAGGTATACAAAGGCAGTGATAAAAAACTGACCTGCACTGATTAAGTCTGCAAAAGTTGACAGCCAAGAACTTTAAAAAATAATCAGTAAAGTGTTGCATAAACTGAACAGGACAGGATGCATCTGATTATGATCCGGTACGATGCATGTTAACAGTTGATATGCTTCAGTGAGAAAGAACAAGTTTAAACATGCAAACACTTGCTAAGTGATTGTCCTGTCTGTAAGATAAATGCTTTATTATTCTTCTGCGTTTGAATGCATTTCAAATATCATTCTATCGTTCTTCATTTTAAAAAGATGGAGACTTTTCTTTTCAAATGTACCTGTCAGCATGACTTAACAGTTTTTGCATCACTCAGTCCTCAGTATATATTTTGCCCAATGTCTCACCAGGGGCTATAATGTCAGATTTTTCCTACAGCTCTACTTACAGTGGTGTTCAAAATAATAGCTGTCCAACATCACTAACCAGATCAATCACTGTTTTTGGTATAAATTATATTTCTACATGGCAAATAATTTACTAGTAGGTGTACTAGAGTAATAGAAATCCAACAGACCCAACAGTTATAACATGCATGCTGCTGATTCTCTGTTATTGAATCACTAACTGAAAGGGGTGTGTTCAAAATAATATCAGTGTGGAGTTCAATTAGTGAGGTAATTCAGTCTGTGAAAAAACAGGTATCAAACAGGTGGCCCTTATTTAAGGACGAAGGCAGCAAATGTTGTGCATGCTGGGTATAGTACATTTCTCTCTGAAATACTGAGTAAAATGCGTCATTTCAGACATTGTTCAGAAGAACAGTATTTTTTTTTCCCTCTCTCCAATCATCTTTTTAATCAAAATACAAAGAAGTGCAGAAACTGATAGACTGTTCAGCCAAAATCAGAAAGAAGTGGATGAAAATGGAAAATTACCATTCGAAGAATAGTTAAAATGGCAAAGACTCAGCCAATGATCAGCTCTAGAGAGATCAAAGAAGGTCTAAAGTTACCTGTGAGTACTGTTACAATTAGAAGACGCCTATGTGAAGCCAAGCCCCATTGCTGAAAAAAATTATATGTGCTGAAGGAGGTTAGAATTTGCCAAAACACATTAACTGGCCTAAAAGATAAATGGCACAACATTTTGTGGACTGATGAAAGTAAGCTTGTTCTTTTTGGGTCTAGTGGCCGGAGACAGTTTGTCAAATGACCCCCAAACACTGAATTCAAGCCACAGTACACTGTGAAGACAGTGTAGCATGGTTGGCAAGCATCATGATATGGGGATGTTTCTCATACTACGGTGTTGGGCCTATTTATCGCATACCAGGGATCATGGATCAGTTTGAATACATCAAAATACTTGAAGAGGTCATGCTGCCTTATGCTGAAGAGGAAATGCCCTTCAAATGGGTGTTCCAACAAGACAACGACCCCAAACACCAATAAGCGAATGGTATCTTGGCGTGGCTAGCCCAATCCCTGTTCATTAATCCAATAGAAAACTTGTGGGGCGACATAAAAAAAATGCTGTTTGTGAGGTAAACCCAAGAAATACAGAGAAATTGTGGAATGTAGTACAATCATCCTGCGATGGAATACCTGTTCACAGGTGCCAGAAGTTGGTTGACTCCATGCAACACAGATGTGAAGCAGTTTTCAAAAACAGTGGTTATACAACTAAATATTAGTTCAGTGATTCGCTGGAAAGCTAAATCTTGAAACATTTTTTATTTTATACAGTAAATGTTTGAGTTTGTAAAGAAAAATGCAGATACTGCTATTTTTGAACAGCCCAATATTCCTTTTTCTTCAGTTTATGTAAAGTAATAACAAATCTGAAACATTTTTCTTCATGTTTTAATTTGAAATAGACTGTGCAGTGTTCCCAATGCATTTGCATGTATGGAAATAAAAGCTATTAGAAGGATTTTGAGCTTTACTCACTTTAAAACACACTGCTATTATTTTGAACACAATTGTAAGCCCTGGTTCACACTGAGCAGTTTTTGGATGCGTTTTGAACTGCAGTTATTCGCATGACATGGGAAATAAAATGCTTTCCTATGGAGAGTAACAAACTGGAGAGTGCAAAATCTGGTGCAGCTCTGCATAGAACCCAATCAGCTTCATTGAACAAGCTGAAATTAGAAGAAGCTGATTGGCTACCATGCACAGCTGCACCAGATTTTGCACTCTCCAGTTTTAGTAAATCAACCACATTGTCTACTCGAGTTAAAACTGAAAGCACTAGCACAGTGTTCCTAAAATCCTAAATGATCCACTGTGTTCCTAGATTCCTAAAGGATCTACAAGAATGTAAAGTGTTGGTGAAAGGCCAGAAACCATACCCAGTGTTTTATATTACATATGTTTTTAAGGATTTAGCAAATGTCACAAGCTCATCATATAGAAACAGCACAGTTCAATCCACAATTCATCATGTCACATGACAGGGCAATAGGACCTCCAACAGGCTAACGCATTTTGAGGACTAGTCTCTTCCTCAGAACCCTGAGAGTCCAATCCAGAATTCGTCATGTTGCATGACAGGGCAATAGGACATCCAACATTCCAACAAGTTTCGAGGACTAGCCTCTGCCCTGAGAGTCCAATCCACAATTCATCATGTCGCATGACAGGGCAATAGGACCTCCAACAGGCTAACGTGTTTCGAGGACTAGCCTCTTCCTCAGAGCCCTGATGAAGAGGCTAGTCCTCAAAACGTGTTAGCCTTTTGGAGGTCCTATTGCCCTGTCATGCGACATGACAAATTGGCTTTGCTCTGTGCCAGGGCTATGAAATTTTCTTCATTGGATGGATAGATATCCTTTGGAAAGTAAAACAACTGTCATTTGTATATTTCGCCTGTGCATTGAGCTGTTTACCTTGAGTTTCTTTTAACTTAGTCTTTAATTTCACCCTTAACACAAAATAAATCTCTTTGAATTTGTATCACTGCTGAAAGTATTGGCTGTCTTGTGCTATGATCAGTGCTGAAAAGTCCTAGCCTGGTGTACCAAATACAAACACCACTAGAATACCTTTGCTGGGATCAAATGATACAACTGAAGAAATTATCATAGCTGCCTTCATCAAACAGCAGAATGATGAAAGTCTGTACAAAGTTAAGGAAAAGGCCAAGAAATCCAACAGGTTATTAGGTATAGGTATAATACCTAGGTTATTAGGTATAAAATCTAATACTTGGTTATATAAGTGAAATACTTGAGACATGTCAAAAATATAGGAGGGGAAAAACTTGTAATTGTATCAGTTTGAAAGATTCCCACATCAGAAGACAAAAAAGGGGCTAGTACATTTAAAGGTCATGACAGGATTCTCAGAACAATATATTAAAGGATCTCTGCGTGCACCTTTGAGAATACTATTTAAAGCACACATTTTGTGGCAATAAGGACCAGTGTCTCTGAATCTACTGCAGACCAGTCTAATAGAAGCAAATGCTTTGAAGTTATTTACTCAATCCAAACAACTGTATACAACTAACACACTATAAACTCAAATCCATATTTGTGAGGTGTGGTACTCATGGGGATGTTTTAGAAAACACTACTTATGTTCAGGAGAAAGGTGTGCATTTGCATCACTATAATTAATCATAATTAATTTATGAACTAGATATAGTGAACCTGTGGCTAGGCTATGGACATTTAAAGCCCATCTTACCATCATATCCCATGCTCCCCTCCCACACCATCCAACCTATTCAACATTTAAAAAAAAACTCTTCCAATACAGTTGTTTTTTTACTTGAGTCAGCAGCCACGTGTCCCTTACGTTACCTCTTCCATTAGTAAAGACAGATGATCTAGCTCTGCAGTCTAGAGCAACTTCTGACTGATGCTGCTACAGTCTTCTGGAGCCTGAGAAGATCCCACCATTGGACAGCCAAGAGAATATGTCCATCTCATGTAGGCACCTGAATAAGGACCCTTTCATTCTGCAGTTCAGAAGATGAAAAACTCCAGGCGCAGTGTGTTATGTGACCACAGATTTAGGTGGATAGTTTAAAGAATATGTAAACCTTCACCTTGTAAAATAACCCATTAGTTTAAAATAGAAATGAAAGGCAAAACATTTGTGTATACATATAAAAAAACCCATTAGAAATACCTTTTTTTACCCTTTTTATAAATTATCTCATACTCTCTGTTCTCAGCTGCATAAGTAGGGAGGGGAGGAGAAACAGCAGTTCACTGATCTTCCCAGTGAATGGCTGTGCAGAGGGAGGGGGGCATGTCAGCAGAAACCTGCTTGCTGGATTAGCTCCCAGCACAGCCAGAAAGCTGACCTCGCAGTCCTCCCATGCATAGTGTGATCGTTTTTTTTAATAGGAAAGCAGGGGGACTGGCAGGAACACCGGGGATTTCACACATAGGAAGCAATACAAAGAGAACAGGATTCTTTTCATACAAGTATATGGTACAGCAGGCATAAAATCAGGCATATGAAATGTTGGGTGTATATACAGTGAGGAACAGAAGTATTTGAACACCCTGCAATTTTGCAAGTTCTCCCACTTAGAAATCATGGAGGGGTCTGAAATTCACAATGTAGGTGCATTCCCACTCAGAGAAAGAATTAAAAAAAAAAATTCAGGAAATCACATTGTATGATTTTTAAAGAATTTATTTGTCTTGCACCGCTGAACATAAGTATTTCAACACCTGAGAAAATCAGTGTTAATATTTGGTACAGAAGCCTTTGTTTGCAATTACAGAGGTCAAACGTTTCCTGTAGTTCTTGACCAGGTTTGCACACACTGCAACAGGGATTTTGGCCCACTCCTCCACACAGATCTCCTCTAGATCTGTCAGGTCAGTGATGTTTTGTTTTATTAACCCCTTGATGCTGACTGCACGCAAATTAGTGGCCTCACAGAACTGGGCTTTTTTCCATGGGGCCGTTAATTTGTGTACCTGTCTTTCTGCTGAAAGTGCGCTGCATGGAGGCACTCCCAGCAGAAAGACCGGGGTTTCACTGAGAACTCCCAGTTCCGGGTCACCTATTCACTGTGATAGCCTCTGATTGGCTATCACAGTGATCAGTCACTGTGAAGCCCGCCCCCCTTGTTTTCTCTCTGAATGGAGGAGAGACATTGTATCTCTCTCTGTCCTTTCAGAGAGGGAAAAAAAAAACAAGTGAGTGTAAAAAAATAAATAAAATAAATAAATAAATGAATAAATAAAAAAAAAAAAAATATCTAGATCAAGGTTTGATCTAGGTCTGTGCCAGAATTAGTGTTTTGGTCAAGGTCAGGGTCAAAGGTCACTTTGTTTTTTTTGGGGGGCGGCAGTTTTTTTTACATTTTTAAATTAGTATCAGTGTCAGGATATATATAAATATATATACACACACACACACACATATATATATATATCAAAAAAAAAAAAAAAAAAAGCAAATCTCACACTATGGTTTCTGGCCCGTACTATGGGTATACACAACAACTAACATACACACATGTGGTATCGTGATCGTTAGGAGCAGGAGAAATTATTTTGGATTGTTCTTTGGTGGTAGGTTATGATAGTAGCAAGAAATATACAGCTAAATAAAAAAAAAGGTTGTTTTTTTTACTATTTTAGGCCAGTTTTTCTTTGGTAATATAAAAAAAAAAAAATCAGGAGATATCCATTACCATTTACCACCAAATGAAAGCCCAATTTGTCCTGAAAAAAAACAAGGTATAATCCACGTGGATGCACAAAGTAGTTGTGAGGATATGTATGGTTTTGTGAACACATGCCAAAGTTGCAAAATTGTTCTAACCGTTACGATTTGTTTTACCCTTAGGCGCGAAGGGATTAAAGGAGAATTGTGGGCATAGAAAAAAAACATACATACTTCCCTCCCTGATGTAGCATTGGTCCAATGCTGAACCTGTCCCCTGACAGCTGAGCAATCATGTGAAAACTGAATGCTCAGTTCTCAAGTCCGCTCTGAGCAGAGAGCAGTGACTGCCAGTCACTGCTTTTTGTTGTGCTCTGCCAGTGCTCACTGGAGCTCCGGGCAGCAGCTGGCTCAACCCCTCAGCGGCAAGCCCACTCTAGCGCACTGTTGGCTGATTCTTGGTCACAGGAGAGAACAAGTAAATGCACTCCTGTGATCCATAAGAGAAATATGGCCAAAAAAAGCTTTGGTCATACTTCTCTTTTAGTTTACTTCAAAAGTCCATAGCCTTGCCACAGGTTCACTTTAAGTATTGCTAGAAACTAGGAAGCTCATAGACAAGCTGAGTGAACAGTTTAGACTGTAATAATCTTTCAAGCCATCATTCAGCAGGGGTGTAGTTGCACAGAACTTGGTCAAATCGTCTGCAGCTGCAGAGTCACCTAATGTCGTGATCTAATGCACATTGCAGATATTGTGCAAATAGTCCATAAAGAAGACAGATCAACTTTTCGGATTGCTAGGTGCAATCACGTAGGAATAACCCTCTTGTACAACACTAAACATGGCCTTGGAGAAGGAGGGAGAGAAAGTAATTGTTAAACTCAATGAAAGCAGAGACAGAAGCAGACAGAGCAGTAGAATGTATAGTAATTGACACACAGGCTGAAAAAAAGAGAGAGATCTGAGTTAGGGTTGGGCCAAAGGTTAAAAACAAGAAGAGAAGAGAGAAAATGCATTCTAGCATACATGGGCATCCTGGCCACAAAAAGGTATAGATAAAGCAAAGGAGAAAAAACTGTGGGGTATCTAGTACAACGAAAGGTCTGGCAAACAGTGTGAGAAGGTGAAGTACAGATGAGTTACTGGAATTTTCACATAGTTTGAGACCTACAGGCACAATATTGTTAGTATATGAACATAATTAATTGATGGAATATGCTGGGTACAATCTATCTCATAACTTGTACTAGGCACAATGACGAGAGAGTAGAAATTACTAAGTTTAATGACGATTTTCATACATCATTTGCATGCTAATGTAATTATTTGTAACTAGAGGAAGATGTACTGCCTGTAGATCATTAAAGTGACACTATACGCTGGTTTACAAAAAATTCTATTCAAATGTGTAATCTTCATTTAAAAAGTAACTTCCACTGCTCTCAGTCCCATCCAAGATCTCCAAAAAATTATTTTGCTTGTTGCTGTGACCTAACTTTTTGTAAGGGGACAGCTACATTTGTTCTCCATGGTTCCGCTGTATGTAGGAACAAGGCCACCCGCTCTTGCTTGCTCCCAAAATGGACGAAGGATTTTTAGTGTGTATACAGCAGTATTGATGACCATAAATAACATGCACTACTCATTAAAAACAAATGGAAATGAGAGGGAAAAGGATAGGTTCAGAAGCTCACAGAGGACGAAAGTTCTGCATAAAGTATAGCTTAGCTGGGGCTTTAAGAGCTGAGACCATATTGAAATAAAGGAAATTTGTATTCCCCAGTCAACTGAAGGGATGCAAGCTGCCTCTATTAGGGCGGACTGACCATTTGGAAGCTCGGGCACTGCCCGAGGGCCCTGGGTCAGTAGGGGGCCCCATGAGATGCCCCTGGTACCTTTTTCATAGGCTTTTTTGAGTTTGGGCAAGGACACAGGGGCCCCATGATCCCCTATTGCCCAGGGGCCCCATGAGTTGTCTGTCCACCCCTGGCCGCTATATAAATAAAATCCTATAGGAAGGCATGTTGTAAGCATGGTTAGCATGTTGGAAATTGTAGTTCCAGGACCACAGATTGCTAATAGATAAATGAAAGCCCAATAAAAGTGTTGCAACACAGTGTTTGCTGCTGTAGAAGATGTCAGTTGCTGCCATGAATTCCACAGGGAGTATTTTCTGATAAAGTCAGGAAGGACACTCATTTAAACTTTGCATGCTGAGATCCCGCACATCCTTCATGGCTCTCAATGAACAGATGGCATGGACCAGAAGGAAGGGAACCAAAAGCTGCTGGCCTGTTTTCTCTTGAAAAGATGGCACCCTAGAGTTTTAGCAAGGTTATGGAATAAAGCTAAGTTGGGCAACTTTATTTTTCAATATGTAAAATGGTAGGCAGAACAGGTGAGGACCCAGAAAAATAACAGGGATCACAAGTGATTTTAACATAATGTTGGAAGACTCAGTTTAGTAAAGCTGGTGATCCCAAATATTTTGTGTACTTTGACAAGTTCACCAAGGGCAACCAGGTGCACTGGTTAGGGGGCATCACAGGTAAGGCCAAAGATATCTAAACCACTAATGTTGCTGGAGTAATCTTGAAAAGTATTATCACTTATGGAAACATGTTGACCACTTGACTGAGAAGCTGGTATTTGTTATTAAGAAAAGCAAAAGATAACACCATGAAAATGTAATTAACTGGATCATAAGGACATAATACTGCAATATATCAATCCATATCAGTGTCAAATATTACACTTGCATGGTTGGGTTAGTACAAGTAGGGTTCACTTAGTTATGAAATAGATTTGTATGCATAATGCTATTGTTTTAGCCACTCATCTTGAATAATTTCACTTAGAAGGTCACTTCATAATTCAGAGAACTTGAAATATAGCTCTAAAAATATCTGCCATGCTTGCAATCTACGTTCACTCTCCTGGATTAATTCAGCTTGACATGCTTTTTGTCTGGTTGAATTTTTGCAGTAAGCTTTTATATACTGGATTTCCTTGGCACACTACAAGATTTCTCACATTTGAGCATGCTAATTATATTGTTCGACTCATTTTTAATGTATCATTGTTCGCTAGTAAGTTATGCTACATAATTACTCCTGCAGTGAGGAAGAACTAGCCCTAGCACTTTTCAAACATTACAGAGAAAAACACAAATAATGCTTTCTTGGGTGCTTAAGTGTAGGCGTCAAAATTAATAGTAATTATGCACGTAATGTAAAACTATAACAAATATGACAGGACTTCCTGTGGGGAAAATGATCTGAGATAAATAATGAGTTGTTTGGTGAACAAATTACATTTTAAAAATTAGATTTAGTGAAATCATTTGAGGAGACAAATGTTTTGTGTATACAGAGGTCTTTTTTTATTATTATTAATTCTGATAAGAGAAGAGTAAGAAATTGGCCCAGCATGTACAGTCAGAAGGTTCCCTATAAAACACAGAGGATGAACATTATCAAATGAGCTAACCACCATACAATTCTTATTTAAAAAAAAAAAAAAAAAAAAAAAAAAAAGAACACATGGCATTTGTTTCTCTAGATCTGCTGATACCTGTAGAAGCCCATAGATATGGTGATCATTATCTGTTTTTTTTTAACAAATATCGAAAGCCAAAAAGTACTGTAAGTTTAGAGAACTAATCCAAGCAAAAAGTGAAACTAATTGAGGATCTAGTAGCCATATTTAGCAATCTGTGCAGCTGTACTAAAATCAAAATGATCACCAAATCACGTTAATTTTATTTTCTGTAATCCATAGCATCCAGGATCCAAAGAGTGCATTGCAGAGTCATTGGAAATGTTCTTCTTAAAAAGGAGCAGAGCAGGAGTAAATTACTCAGTACAGGCTTTATCACCCATCACCTTCAATTTTTCTCAGCTGGCTTCAATAGGATTCAAAGCTACAGGAAGCTTTTTACAACTTTCTTAGGCTTTTTGTAAAAAGTTTGTTTGAGAATAGCTCTGGTGCATCACAAGCACGGGTTCTCAGATCACAAGACTACCTGATCCACTACAGTTCAGCAAAAACTGAACTACTGAACAGGAAGGCTGTGCAAAGAGCTCTAATAAGCAACTACACTGTCTATAGGGACATACAGACATGGAGGCTGAGGGGGAAGCAGTAAACATAAAAAAATAAAGCGGGAAAAAATGCTCCTCCTTTTAAAATCAGTATAAGCATAAGAGGTTGAATGGGAACGATACCCAAAATTGATTTTTCTGTTTTATCTGAAGTATGGCAAGGTTTAATCCCTAAGAGTCCTTACTGCTTTCCAGGACCCTGGTAGAGGGGTCTCAATCGAACAACCAGCATGAGCCTTTGCAAGGCTGAGCTTGGTTTTCAGTTGAGCTACTGAAAAACTATCTTAATGTAAATTCTTCATATGTTTCTAAGGGGAATCCAATGGTAAATAAATAAAACACTTGTCCTCGAATACAAATCATATGGAGTATTAACTTAGGCCAGCAACACCACAAGTTTGGCAGAAAAACCGAGTCTGGTGTATTTCATCTGTACCTAAGCCATTGTGGAACAGATTTCTTCTTTGTCCTCTAGAGATCTGTAGTGGATCAAATTCTGCCTCCATCAATCAAAGAGGAAAAATCTGACATCACACGGTGGTGGACATATAAAAAAAAAAAAAAAAAAAAAAAACACACAATGTAGTAGCCCAAATATTTTTTTTCAGACTGTCTGAAGTTGGCTATAAAATAAGAGCATGACCTAATCTGTCTGAAATCACCTGTGACGACCTTTATTAACCTCTGACAACTACATACTTGCTAGCAGCTAGCTCAATTTCCTATCTGTTATAAATACATAGAATTGAGATGTTAAACGGGAACATTCAGATAATTGCTTTCATTTTCTAAACTGTACAAGACCATTGTCAGTTGGAATCTGATGGCTTGGTGATGGCAATCCTTCATGCAACAGTTGAAGTGCAGAAATGTTACACATAACGGTATCTTAAAACTTATCCAAACTGTGATCATATGATCAAATTTATTTATAATTATACATATTTGCTAAGCAAGTCAATATTTGCCTTTTCATTGGGCAAATGCCCAATTAATTTAGAAAATGTCTGAATAAATGTCCACTAATAGTGTTCATGGAAATACTGTAATTTTAGCCACAGAAGAAGAATGAGAAGAATATATCGCTTGTGCTGCTCACATTACACTTATGATAAAGTACTATAATTTTGCAAACAACTAATTACAAAATTGATCAGCACAGTGGAGGGACCTGTATAGTTCAAACGCATCTATCAGTCTGATTTCAGACATAAGGAAATGTCACACTATTGGCATTCTGAAAACAAGAAACATTCTTCTTTGTCTACTTTAACGGCCTTGAAAATAATTGTGATACGGTGTAGGATATCAATTTATAGGCTTCAATACTATAACAGACATACAGTAGAACTATGCCCTTTTAAACCTTGTAATTCCCAACTTAAATTTTCAAGATTAAAGCTATGTTATCTTCCAACATACACAACACGCAGGCAGAAAAGAAGAGTGGGTATTCCAAGGAGTTTATTTTCAAGATGGGATGTCCCCACCTAGACACCAAAATAGAGGAATACCAGGACCTTTGCACATCTAAGGTCATTATTATATACAAACTCTAGTGGATGTTTGAAACTATGCTCACGTTCAGGAAGTCAGGCAATTACAGCGAGAGTCATATATTCATCAGTGTGATCAGTATGTAAAGCACCATAACACTACCTTGCAATTAGCAGCAGCATTGTCAGCCTGTCATGTGAACTCCTTTAATTGGCTGTTGGGCTGCCTATTAGGTCTTTCAGATAGGCAGCCCAACAGCCAACTGACGCGGCAGGCTGATAACGCCGCTTCTAATTGCAAGGCAGTGGCTTAGCGTTGTCAGCCTGCAACAAAAAAATCTGTTACTGCCAGGATCTCTAGGTAAGAATCATTGCAATAGATTCACAAAAAAAAATGATTTGCTTAAGAAATTTGTATATAGTAAAACAGATTTTGGGTTTACATACACTAGAACTTCCAGGCATTTGTGAACTAGTTGTAACAGCCATCTGGAAGAGGCGGAGCTTTTGTATTGGTGTAATAGAGGTGATAGATGGAAATATGTGCTTGTGTGTACCTGTTTTGTATGGACATTGTGTGTGGAGATTCAAGATTGTTATGTCACCAGTACACTATTTTTTAAATAGCCTGAATTTTTACATATTTTGCATAACAATGACGCTGTCATTGCTTTTATACTAATCAGACTGATCAGAGGAGCGCCTAGTAAGAAATAATCAGCCCTTCCAATGGTGAAGCATTCATTTTTACTGGCAATGATTTTCCAACTTTCTATATCTTCTATATTATAGCTACTGTTTTAATAGCGTAAACGTCTGCTGCAGGCACTGTAAGGAAAAGGAGGGCACCATTCTTCACATCTTCTGGACCTGTAAAAAACTAGGATGGCTTCTCGTCTCAGGTGCGGGACCATATAAAAAAAAAACTCACAGACTTTGACCTGAGTGAATACCCAGCCAAATACCTGCTCCTTCTTTCTGATCTCCCTAGACATAGATTTAAACAATACAATGCTGATCCAATTGCTGAATGCAATAAGGATGTGTATCCTGGCATTCTGGAAGCAGAAATCTCCCCCCACACTCTCGTAATGGTTTACAAGAATTTCCGATATATACTCCCTATGAAACTTCTCTTCGAGGCAGAAAGGTTTTCACCTGTTCTCAAGAGTATGGTAGGGTTTGTACTGGGGAGCCTTTTACCCTTCTTTTTTTCAATTTTTTTAAAATGGGTTTTGACAGGATGTGAGGCAGTTAGATTGTGTTTGGGATACTGTGAACTGAAATGTTGCTTGTTATTCTGTTACATGTTTCATGACCTTTGTGCTCTTGACTTGGAATATCTTAGTTTGCTGTAGTGTCTTATCTTACATCCTTGCCTGTTTTCTTTTTGAAAGCATAAATAAAGACATTTCTCGTGGAGTCTGCCATATAGAGGGTGCCCAACTACCCAGCAGTGACTTGGCAACCTTACAAGATTTTAATCTCTAATACAGGGTTTCTAAACCAGGGTTAGACCGCAATCGTTCCGTCAATCACAGGCAGCTAACAGGTAGATCTCATACCCCCCTTAGCTGACACTTTCCCCACAAGCAAAAAGTGTCTCCATTCTTCCCCACCAGGCCCTCCCCCTGCCCACCCCAGGAGCTTGTAAATGACATCACATTGGATAGAGGAGAAGGGAAGAACACATCAGAACAGGACTCACAGCAGCTTCTCTGCACCACTCTACATGTGACAAAAACCACCCTACTGCATCCCCTGTATTGTGCCCTACTGACCCTCATGTAATGTGCCCTGCTCCCTCCCCTCCCCAAATGTAATGTGCTTGCTGCCACCACCACTCCCCAATAATGTGCCCTGATGCTCCATCTGGTTTGTGCCCTGCTTTTATCCATCTCATGTAATGTACCTTGCTGTACACCCCCCATGTAAAGTTCCCTGCTGACCTCCCGTACACTGCTTTGCTCTGCTAAGCCCATGTATTCTGCGTTGCTGGCCCCTTATGCACTGCCCCGATGACCACCTGTACCCTGCCTTTCTGCCATCCTGTACACTGGTTATCTCAAGTTCAACCCAGAATTAAGCAATTGCGCAGAAAAAAGCAATCACATGTTTTACATTGAATAGGGAATATCTAATACATTATTTAATGCGATTTCTAAAAATAATTTTTTGCTATATCAACAGCTCACTGATCACACCAATGTTCCATGAGCTGTAGATCTCAACATTATTTCAGAGGTTCTCTGAGATCTCAAACTTTTTCCGAAAAGTTCCTCCAACATAAAATGTTTGCAAAACCCTGCTCTAAAATAAGCACATAGGAGGTGCTCTGGTATAGGGGAGCAGGTGAGCAGGTTGAGCTGGACTGATGAAAGAATGACTGATAATTCTACTGTGAAATTATTCTAAATTGCTCCACAGTACCTGGAGCTAAAGAGGTTAGTGAAAGTCTGTTTAAAGCCCATTTACTGTTTTTAAGAATAAGTAATGTACATGAATGTCCCTAGCCTGGCCAAAGGTGCACATAAATACTTTTCTGATCATACATATTCCAGCTGAAACTGAACATTGCTTCTCCTCTTGTAATCATGCCTTAAAGAAACTGATAAAACCAGTAACGGGGTATGTGTGATAGTTGGAAGCAAAGTTAGACAAAGCAAGATAGATGCAATATTGGCCTGACTTTGCAGATGTAGTTGTTAAGCCTCTAAATTTTTCATCCCTTTTCACTTAAGCTAGCCACAGATGGAGTCGACCGAACATCTGACTCCTGTTGATAGGGCTTGTTGGAACATTTTTCTCGATCGGCGATTGCAGGCAATCAGAGAGAAGTCCCCGCTTTCAACATACAATAGCACAGTGGGGAGGATTCCTCTATCCGTTTCAGTGGATGGGGGAATCTGCTGGCTTTTTTTTTCAATCAGCCTGCTGTCATTTATGGACAGTCTTACACTTGCTAGCTCTTGGTCTGACATTTGTTGATGGTGTTGTATAAAATAGCCTAATTTGCTACACAAATTGGTCAAAAAGTTTAACATAATAGAAAATATTTTCAGGTGACCCCATTGAAAACCAGCCCACATTTTGTAATTTTAACTTGTACTAGGTTATAAAAATGTGTTATCTAGTCTAATAAGGTGCTAACCTGTGAACATGTGAACATATTATAATATACATCCAATAACTGTGATTTTGCTCATCAACAGCTGTTTCTCTGCAAAATATGTTCAAATTGTACCTTTTCAATAATTAGTTTTTTCCATAATATGTCTAAATAATATTACTTTTTGTCTAAAGGAGTACACAGAGTGCAATAACCCATGGGAACCAATCAGTATTTATTACCTATTTGCTTTCAATATGCAGTTCACTGTTGCAGATCCTCATTTCTTTTTTAGATAAGCCTGAAAATATTCTTTAAATATGTACTTCAGAATGTTTAGACTGCACATTTTCCACCAATATTACATTTACTCAAAAAGTTGTTAATAAGCGATTCCCAGTATGCATATAACATGTACAAACTTTGCTATGGAAAATTTGCTTTACAACAGCCTTTATTCCCATTGAACATTCTACAATTTGTTCTGACCAACATTGTTCACTTACTTGTTGTTGAACTGGCACTTGTTGCACAACCTGGGTAGGCACTGCTGCCTGACCTGCTACAGATGTCTGTAACGTCACTGTTGAACCTGTGTCCGACACAGTCTCGGACGTCTGCATGGTAGGTTCTGCAAGTAAATAAAACCTTTTGGTTAAAATGTGCATTTTAAACTGTTATAAAGATGGAACGAAATGAAAAAGTAAAACCAAGCGTAATCCCTTATTTCAGAGACAGCACACTTTCTTACAATTCTTAAACTGATTCTAAAGGTTCTTTTTTTTTTTTGGAAAATAACAAACATATCTATACTTACCTACTGTGTGCAGTGGTTTTTTACAGAACAGCCTGGATCCTCCTCTTCTCAGGTCCCCCGCAGGCTCTCCTGGCCCCTCCTTCCAAGCAGCTTGCTATGGGGGCACCCGCTGCTCCATGTGTCCATTCACACAAAAAGCCCTGGCCCCCTCTCTCTTCATTGGCTGACAGGCTGTGATTGAGAGCAGCGGGAGCCAATGGCTCCTGCTTGCTGACTCAGCCAATGAGAAGGCAGAGACGCGGGACAGCCGGGGCATTAATTCACATTTTTAGATCGCGATGGGGCTCAGGTATGTATTGAGGGGGCTGGGGGCACTGCTGCACACAGGTTTTTTACCTTCATGCATAGAACGCAAGAAGGTAAAAAACTTCAGCCTTTACAACCACTTTAAGGTGCAGCTATAAACGAACAATTTAGGAACTAGACACAGACTAAATATTCATAATCTATAGACTAAACCAGGGGTGTCCAACCTTTTGACCTTCCTGGGCCACACTGGAAGAAGAGGAATTGTCTTGGGCCACACATAAAATACACTAACAATAAGGTTAGCCAATGAGCAGAAAAAGTCGGGCAGATCACAAGTTAAGGATCACCAATACAGATAATGTACTTATCTGAGTAATAAAACTTCATTTTAAAAAAAAAAATAATTGTAAAGTGTGGCAACACAAATAAATTGCAATATTTGACACGGTTTTCGATAAACAACAAAAAGGATGGCAGATGAGCTGAAAAAGTCGGGCTTATCACTATAAAAGTAAAAGAGGGCAACATAAAACTAGTGTGATAGTTGACACTGTTTTTGATAAACTAACATCAGAATCTGGTTCAATGGATGTAGTTGCAATTCTCAATGAATTCCCAAATTGCACATCAGATATTTTGATTCCAATTTTGCCCTTCGTGTGCTTTGTCCTTGTAAATAGTTGCTCACAAATATAGGTGCTGCTAAAAACTTATGCTATGAATAAGGCGTGATTGTGAAGAGTGGGATATTTTTCTTTGGGAAGATAAAACTTATAAAAGGTCAGTAAAGAGACACTCTCAAATTTTTTTGGCCATATGTGTTTGCCAAGTGTAAATGTATTTTTGCAAAAAAATTCCAAGAAAATCAACATTTTTAAGTAAGTTTCAAGTTTACGATTTTGTGTTAGGCCATATTCATAGCCATCATGGGCGCAGGTTGGACACCCCTGTGTAAAATATTTACTTTAGTTCTAAAGCTGGTAGTGATTTGAACATAAATTTTTGAACAGTTAGATTTTGTGGAGGTCCACACAGAAAATAAGGCAAAGTATCAGCTCATTCCTGTTTCCTCCACAGAAAACAATATAGAATAATTTCACAAATTCCCCCATCTCGTATTAGGCACTAGATCTGCATTAACTAAGGACAAGAATGATCTACAGTAATCTACCACTAAATAAAGTATTATACAATTGTCCAAGTGAATACAAGACTAAATATTTTATGTTTTTTATATAACGTTGCTGTGTGGTGTATTCTTCTGTGTTATCTGACATTTTAGATTAAAAATGTCTCGGTCCACACAACTGCGAGGTGAAGGCTGTATGACTTACGGTACGACTGTGCCAGGTGACTTCCTGGCAATTTTCTGGTGACTTGATGTGACTTGAGTACAACTTTCATGCCATGCAACTTTGTCTGAGTAATCTTCCTGTAATGCTGGATCCAAATCACATCACTATAGATGAGGATCCCACTTGAAGACGACTCCCATTAAAGTCTATGGGCACAAGTCAGATAGAAGTCACCTTGAAGTAATACAGGAACCTCTTCTAAAGTGGAAGCGACTTCAGTAGTCTAATTAACCACGTCAGGTCCAGACACTATCACCCCCTTCCAGTCCAGGCCAATTTTCAGCTTTCAGTGCTATCACACTTTGAATGACAATTGTGCAGTCATGCAACACTGTACCCATATGAATTTTTTAGCATTTTTTTGAGACAGATAAAGCTTTATTTTTGGTGGTATTTATTCACCACTGGGATTTTTATTTTTTTGCTATATAAATGGAAAAGTCCAAAAATTTTGAAAATACCATGCTTTTCTTATACAATTTTGCAAATAATCTTTCTTCATAAATCTTGGCGAAAATGTATTCATCTATCTTTTTAGTGAAAAAAATAACCCAAATTAGTTTATAACCAAAAATTATAATTTTTTAAAAAACTTTACATTTTTTTTTTTTATATGATTTGTTTATTTAACATACTGTCACCCTAGCAGTACACAGTGTCACCATATTGACATTGTACTACTTGTGGAGGGTGATGATTTTTTTTCTTTACACTGATTGCTTTTACACCCATAAAGGCTCCTTCTCTCTGGCTGCATCCCTGCAGCCATTGAGAAATACTGTGAGAGCTGTGATTGGTCAGAGCTTGACACATGGTACAAGGTTGTTGTGAATAGCCTAACATGGGATTTCACATCTCACAAGTCAGATCCCAAGTCACAGCAGTGTGAACAGAGCCTCAAAGTGGCAGTTGGCATTATTTATTATGATATTATGTTATAAAAAAAAGTCAGCTGTGTTTAAAAATATCACAGATCTCCAGGCAGATATAAAAAAAACTAAACTACATTTAAAAGCTAAAAATCTAAAAAAAAAAAGAAAAAAAAAAGTCCCAAATCGAGTTATGTGATGCACGAGAGTAAAAAAAAAAAAAAAACTTCATTTGTTTACAGCTGTGTGAGCCAAATCCTCCAATGCGTTACATTAATACAGTGATGTATGCAATAACAAATCATTAAATGTGTTTTTAAATGAAAGTAGTGTAGGTTCCTGAATACGACATGATACAAGCATGCCGGTATTGTGACATATCAGAGCACAGATTAGAAGGGGAGGGCCAGGACTAGGACTAAACAAGCTCTGCTTTAGTGCCTATGTACTGTACTGTCTTCCTACATACAAACCGAAGCAAGCTCATCAATGCTCACTGTCGATTTAAGCATACGAGTTGTCACTTTAACCAGTGCTATTGACCGAGCCATACTACTGCTTGTGGCGATTGAGAGCCTGCCTGTATTCTTTACCAGTATTTTTCTGGATCACAGGACTGGCTGAACAGGTTACATACTCTTAACTATTTTAAGCAGTATTCATAAAATACAATTTTTGTGCATTTAGCAGCTTGCTTGGAGTTCAGCTTTGATTTCAAAATCATCTGCTTTTGAGAAGTTCCAGGAACTTTTATATACTGGCATGAATAAAATCTGTTCAATTACAAGCTCATTAAAGCTGTATCAGGTTAATGTATAAAAGTTCCTGGAAATTCTCAAAAGCAGATCATTTTAAAATTAAAGTTGAATTCCGAGCAATCTGCTAAAGACACAAAAAATTAATTCATGAATACTTTAAATATACCATTTAAAAAATAAATACAAAATATTGCCAATCTGCATGTTCTCTTGTCACACTCCAGCACTGTCCCTGACTGGTCCAGTGCTGGCAGTCTTCTTTTAAGCAGAGCAACATTCCCATCATTCGGCACGTTTCCTCGGAGCCCAGCCTGTCATCGCACAGTACTGGGCTGGGCTTACAGTGCTCCAGAACTGAGCAGTTTTCACATGTCATTACAGGCTGCTCAGTCCCAAAAATACAGCTTTTTTTCACAGTAGCATTTATGGAATAATCATGTCATCTGTTTATCGGCAACACAGATTCCTAACATTGAGGTCTTGATGAGTCTTTAGAGTAAGTATGTCATCCTCTCTGGTTAAATATTCTCCTGGATGTACTTTATAAGTGATCAACTCTGCAGGCAGGTCTCACCGAGGATCAATTAGAATGCAAAGCATGTTCTGGGAGAAACAGCCCCATTGCCAACTTTCTAAAGCCAATCATTCAGACCTAATGGGCATGCTTAAGCATATACACAACGTATTTTGGTTGATTTCCCAGATTTTGAGACTGCCAATGTTGAATTGCTGAAACTACTCTTTAGAATAAAAGTTTTGTTTCGACATAGAATGGTCATGTCTTGTTTAGGCTGCTGGCATGGCTACAAGGCTGTGTGTGCTGATCCCGTGCAATCTTTGTTGAGTAGATACACTAATCCAGCCTGATAAGATAGTTACATTTGCAGATCGTCCACAATGCAGCCCTTATGTAAATGAGTGGCACATTTATTGAAGGAAATATGTGCAAAATTTCTGTCTAGCCATCCTTGCCTAATGTGGCTGTCAGGTGTGTCACGAACAACAGATGCTTGTATGACAAAAGACCTTTTTATTCTGGCTAATTAAGCAGTTGGACACACCCGCCTGTTAATGGTTCCGCTTTTGTACCGCCAGCCCTGACTGAATCATGCAAGATCTACAGCTAAATAGACCACAGTTTAAAAGGAGGCTAATTAACCCCTAGAAGAAGGAAAGAGTATTGCAAAACCCAGCTGCTCAATGAGTCAAGATTAGCATTTTTTTTTAACTTGACAAGCAAAACCTTTTGAGGGGCAAACTCTGTTTAGAACAAACACACGTTCTTGTAGGTTCTGGGCATGTCTTTGTTAAGTGTCCTGAAGATTATTTAATACACTTAAACTAACAGCGGGGGTTCCTGCTGACATCTATAATTTACATACTAGGCAAATTGGTTTAATTGTTTGACCTAATCAATTATTGTATCAAACACAGCTACAAACATGTGCTCATGCTCACTTCAAAAAAAAAAAAATCACATTTAATGTGTCCAAGTATTTTGTCCGAAACTTCTTTAGTGGTCTTTCTTCTGTGATTTTCTGTGTTTCACCCCGCTACATGTGTTTGATTTTCAGCTTACAATGCATAGAAAGCCAAAGCTTTAAACTCTAGCTAGATTCTTCATTTCAAGTGCACTGAGGAATTCCTTTTATACAGCTCCTTGACTATCTAACATTTAATAGGCCAACAACTAATCACTTGTTACAGTGCCAAGGTCCTATTCTACACTTTTCAGATTACCAATGAATAAATAGAATGTTATTGTAATTGCAGCTTAATTTACATATAAAAAAAGTAAAGGTAATTGTTATTCAGGCATAAGACATTTACATTAAAATTGATACGGAAACACATTTAACATAGCATGCAGCTCTAGTTTTCATTCTGGCATTAATGTTAAGAGACTGTTTGGCCTGCTAGCAAGATCCAGAATCTGCACTTCCTTGGAATCTAATCAGGTCATTGTGTGCATTTGTTCCTGAACTAATCTCTTTATGGCTACTAGAACCTCTGCCACACATACTGATGCAAGATTGGTGGGAAGTAGACCAGGCTGAAGTACTACTTTCTCTTGCATCTGACCAGGGGCGAACTGGCAACTCATGGGGCCCGGGCAATAGGGGATCATGGGGCCCGTGTCCTTGCCCACACTCAAAAAAGCCTATTAAAAAAAAAAAAAAGAAAAAAAAAAAGTTACCAGGGGCATTTCATGGGGCCCCCTACTGACCCTGGGCCCTTTGGGCAGTGCCCGAGTGCTTGAATGGTCAGTCTGCCTCTGCATCTGACTAATAAGGCTGTATGAAACAGACCAAAGCAAGACTGCTGGCTTGCTTCAAAATGTAGCCTAGTGACAGCTATGTAATCATCAAAACACACTTTTTTTTAACCTTTTATCTTTCCCATTTAAGGCGTGAGAGTGTGGTGGCCAATACAGCTGGTGCTGAGTAGTTGATGTGGAGAGTGGAGAAAAGCTTACCATTAACCCCTTACTGCCCTCCCTGGTGTCCCCTGAAACAGTTTGGAATGTCTTAACCACTTCCCGACCGGCCGTTGCATATAAACGGCCGGACAGTGGCAGTGCAGGGTCGGGTGGCCGCCTATAAACGGCCTCCCCGCACCCTGCTGGTGCGCGCTCCCTGGGAGCGCGCAGCACCGCGATCCGGTGCCCGCTGTGTCCTCCGGACACAGTGAAACACCGATCGTCAGACGGGACCTCTGTATGAGGTCCTGATCATGTGATCACCGATTGGCCAATCAGTGATCACATGCAAAGTAGTAAGCAAGATGTCACCTGTGACATCATTGCTTACTACGTGTGAAATCTGTGAATGATCACAGAGGTCACATGGTACAAGGCTATTCACAACAGCCTTGTACCATGTGACAAGCTGTGACCAATCACAGCTCACTCAGTACTTCTCAATGAGTGCAGGAATGCAGACAGAGAGAAAGAGAAAAGATTGCTTTTACATCCTATATGGGTGTAAAAGCAATCAGTGTAAAAAAAATAAATAAAACAAATCATCACCCCCCACAAGTAGTACAGTGTCACCATGGTGACACTGTACTGCTAGGGTGACAGTATGTAAAAAAAATAAATAAAAAATAAAATAAAAATGTAAAAAAAAAAAGTTGTTTAAAAATTATAATTTTTGGTTATAAACTAATTTGGATTTTTTTTTTTTACTAAAAAGATAACGGAATACATTTTGGCAAGATTTATGATGAAATATTATTTATTTGCAAAATATTTAAAAAAAAAAAAAACACTTTTTTTCAAAATTTTTGGACTTTTTCATTTACATAGCAAAAAAAAATAAAAATCCCAGCGGTGAATAAATACCACCAAAATAAAGCTTTATCTGTGTCAAAACAATGGTAAAAAATTCATTTGGGTACAGTGTTGCATGACCGCGCAATTGTTATTCAAAGTGTGATAGCGCTGAAAGCTGAAAATTGCCCTGGTCAGGAAGGGGGTAAAAGTGTCCGGTCTGGAAGTGGTTAAGGGGGAGAGGCATGTGGGGGTGTGAAGGATTGGTGATCACGTGAACACTGTCACAGTGCTCACATGATTGGAAGCCAGTCCCTCCGGCTACTGATCTTTAGCTCAGACCGAGAACTGTCTTCAACAGCTCAGCCTTTGTGCTGAAAGTGCGCAGTGACGCAAACATTGTCCACCTAGCAACGCATGTGTATTGCATGTAGGTGTTACAGTCCACCGTTTAGCCACCACACATGTGAGCGGTTGTAAAGGAGATAACTACCTTGTCATCTAGAGACAGATCAGATACATCTGTGTAAATCTGAGAACATGCATGAAAATAAAGCAGTGAATGTGACTATCACCAAACATTCACTGGTGGTAAATCAATAATTGTCATTTAAAACATATGCACCAGTAATATTCTCCAAGCACTAACTGCCTGTATCCAAAGAGTGGAAAGGCCTTTAGTGATAAAGCATTCCACTGGACAAGTGCAAGGACTGCTGCCTACTAATTATGTTAGTTTTTACTGGCCACCTGTGGTCAGTGGATATAAGTGTCTCTGTCAGCTCTGAGAGGATAAAAATTGGTCGGCTGTGGCTTTACTTACAATTGTGAGCTATTTAGGCCTCTTTAAGCTTCTTCTGAATCTGTGTTACAGTAATGTCAGGAGCAGTAGAGAGCTCCCCTCCCAGCAGGATTTTTTTTGAGATGTTATTTAACAGGGTTGGTCAACCTGACAAATGCGGTTTGTTAAAAAAATCATTATTGGAATGGAGAGTCTAAGCTTTAATGGCTATTGGTTTACTTAAAGTTTAATTAAAGGCAAAACTTTTTTTCCTTTGGATAGAGTAAGGGAGGATTATAACCCCCATCATTTATTTGCCATTTATGTCCCTTCACTTTATGTCCCATAGTCAAAACAAAGTCAGAGGGGGAAAAAAAAAAATGTTTTTCCTTTAATTACAGTTTTATGTAAGAATAGTGAATTCTTGTAAGTATTGGGCTACTTCATAATAAACACGGCAGGTGTTTATAGCCATTAAACAATGTATTGTGCATGTGTGTCTGTCTTTAATGTGTATTATTGTTGGTAGTTTGGGCTCCCGAGTCCCATATGATGATTTAATTTCCTGCAAACACCTTAATCCATATGTTATTGCCCACTTTTAACATTGAGGAAAACATATTCAACATATTCACTTTGAATAAAGAGAAATAGATTAAATGTTTAAGTATTCATACCCATGACTGGAAATACTCTCATGGGATTTAAATAACAGCTACTGCCTCATTTATCTTGTCACAAGGTTACACCGTTTAATGTAAGCAATGCATGAAAAACTGAGTTTACCAAGACTGCATAGGAGCCAGTAATGCTATGCAATTCTTTATAGGATGGCCAGATTCACAATCAAGATTCTAGCAACAATAGATTAACAATCACGAAAAAATATATATTGGTGCCAATAGATTGCATCCTGTCAACAGTCTTCTAGTTTGCACATATTCATTACCTGGTATCTCAAGAAGCAGGTCTGTATTCAAAATTGTCTCAATATCATAGTTCTATATAAACTTGAAGTGAACCTGCCATGTCTTCCAAAGATTTTGAATTAACATTATTGATCAAGTGCAGGGAACTTGTGTCACAAACATACCTAGAGAGAGAGAGGACCCAGGATCCTGGAGTCAAGCTCTACAGAGTACCTCAACTTCACTACAATTTGAGATTGTGCCAGCCATTCTACTGAAAAATGCCAGAGGCTCAGCTGACTGTAAAATTCGAATATCATAGTTTCTGTAAGTTATTTTATCTGACTTATATTTTTACACACTTGCTGTTCCATATTTATAAACATTGTGAAGTTTCATCAGATTTTTAAATTCTACCTTTTGTGTTTTTTGTATTTCTTACTTGTTCATCCAGAAAAGTGCACCTGTTGGTATCACAGGATAGGCAATATAAGGACCATATTGCTTTCTATCAGTGTAGGCAGAATAACATACAGTACCTGCAGTGAGATAAATGTACATGCTTACCTAGTGAATCTGTGGGCAAAATGTTCTTATATTTTTGCTTATTTCTAGGTGCCTAAACACAATATATATTTCTATGTAGCGCCTCTACACCTTCAAAATTGGGGTGCAAGCACCTGTTGGGCTTCCTGATTGTGGACTCTGCCCCTTTCACAAATATGTACCTTACTACTGGTCATAGACAGCCCTTTTTAACTAACAGTAAGTTACATGTTGCAGGAAGGGTCACAGCTAGCAACCATGAAGATGATTAGTACTTGCACAAATTGGTTCAGGGATCATATACATTGATCAAATAAGGCATTTGGACACATCGAAGTTTGGGGGCCCAGAAAAAAAAAAACAGGAGTTTACTTTAGTACCCATAAAGCACTTCTTGGCCTTTGAACATAGGTCAGCTGGACGTGAAGGGTCAACAAACCCCCCCTTGGGTTTGGATAAACCAGCCACTATATACCAGGTAAGATAAGGTTGAAGCAACCACATTATTTTTTTATAGCACTGGGAGTGCTGCTAACAAACTGCATAACCAGAGCTCAGTGTATGGCTTGTATGGACTGACAGGTATGTTAAAGTATATGTAAACCCTTACTGAATGTCATGTAATTAGCAAAATGCTGTGTATCTTGGAGAAATGTGGCTGGGGAAAAGGGAAGAGTTCTTAACTTTCTTCATTGTTACAGTGATATGCTGCTTATGACCTGCAGCCTCCTTACAGCCTATCTCTGTGCACATGCACTACAGTGATATAAGGCTTGATGTGTTTATTCACTGGGCAAATTTCCTAATTGTTGCTGGCTGTAATTGTTTATTTCACAGCCTTTTTTTTTTTTTTTTAAATGGTGACAAAAGTGTACCATACCACCTGCCTGGAGTTTGCATGTTCTTCCGGTACCTGCGTGGGTTTTCTCCGGGTACTCCGGTTTCCTCCCACACTCCAAAGACATGCTGGGAGGTTAATTGGCTCCTGTCTAAATTGGCCCTAGTATGTGTATGTATGAATGTGAGTTAGGGACCTTAGATTGTACGCCCCTTGAGAGTTAGGAACTGATGTGAATGTACAATATATATGTGTAAAGCGCTACGTAAATTGACGGCGCTATATAAGTATCATAAATAAATAATAATACCTGTGAAATGCATCATTACAGAAGATGATTGTTTAATTTGGGAGAGCTTGTGACAAGGTGATTTACAGGCAGAAGATTGTGGGAGACTGGGCCAGAGCATTGTCACCCAACAAAATGCCAAAACAAGAACCTTCACATCAGTATCACCAGCTGTTATTTTTAATAAAAACTAAATGATTAAAATAAAAATGGGCTTTCCAAGTTATATCATGCTCACGCTTATATGACATTTTAGTGGTTGGGTTTACATTAACTTTAACAAACTATGACTGAGTTATTTGAATTGCAGTGCTAGGATACACGGTTTTATGTCCCTGTTTGTGAGCACAAATTTGTACACACAAGCATCCTTTTAAAGACTAATATCTGTGCACCACAACTAATTGATAGCCAATTGTCAACACCTACTACTAGCTACTGCACATCTTCACCCAAGGTGCACCGCAACCCTATATACACAATTTTTTTTTTTAAATATCAGAGCTATAGCTCTTGTGAATGGTTTGGTAAAAATTGTCCAGCAACAGAACAGTACATGAATGTGACCAGGCAGAATAGGCTAAAATGTGGAAACACAAACAAGGCAGGTGCTAAACTGGAAATTCGAGTGTATCATCTCAATGACACTTAAAGCAGTTGTGAACATACTATGTTATAGACACTTTATAGTTATGACTATGCAGGCATTACAACTGCTTAATCCCCTGGAGCCCAACACGCAGCCCACTGACCCTCCACGTGCAGCCCATGGGCCGTTGGGCACCAAGTATAAGGCAGAGTGGCAGCAGACTGCCATTATCGGGAAATGATAGAGACTTTGAATTATAAAATATACATATGAGAACACAAATATAAAAAAAAGAACATATTTAGGGTAACATATACATTATATTGCCAAAAGTATTGGGACACCCCTCCAGATAATTGGATTTAGGTGTTGCAATCACCTCCATGGTCACAGGTGTATAAAATCAAGTACCTAGGCATGCAGACTGCCTCTACAAACATTTGTGAAAGAATGGGTCACTCTCAAGAGCTCAGTGAATTCAAGCGTGATACTGTGATAGGTTGCCACCTGTGCAATAAGTCCATCTGTGAAATTTCCTTGCTACTAAATATTCCACAGTCAATGGTTAGTGGTATTATAACAAAGCGGAAGCAACTGGGAACAGCAGCAAGTCAGCCATGAAGTGGTAGGCAACGTAAAATGACAGAGCACGGTCAGTGCATGCTGAAGCGCATAGTGCGCAGAAGTTGCCAACTGTCTGCAGAGTAAATAGCTAAAGACCTCCAAACTTCATGTGGCCTTCAGATTAGCACAACAGTGGTTAGAGAGCTTCTTGGAATGGGTTTCCATGGCCAAGCATCTGCATCCCAGCCTTAAATCACCAAGTGCAATGCAAAGCGTCAGATGCAGTGGTGTAAAGCACACTACTACTGGACTTTAGAGCAGTGGAGATGTGTTCTCTGGAGTGACAAATCACGCTTCTCCTGTCTGGCAATCCGTTGGACGTGTCTGGATTTGGTGTTTGCCAGGAGAATGGTACTTGCCTGACTGCATTGTGCCAAGTGTAAAGTTTGGTGGCGGGGGGGGATTATGGTATGGGGTTGTTTTTCAGGGGTTGGGCTTGGCCCCTTCGTTCCAGTTAAGGGAACTCTTAAGGCATCAGCATACCAAGACATTTTGGACAAATTTACGCTCCCAATTTTATGGGAACAGTTTGGGGATGGCACATTCCTGTTCCAACATGACTGCGCAACAGTGCACAAAGCAAGGTCCATAAAGACATGGATGAGCGAGTTTGGGGTGGAGGAACTTGACTGGCCTGCACAGAGTCCTGACCTCAACCTGATAGAACATATTTGGGATGAATTAGAGCGGAGACTGCGAGCCAGGGCTTCTCGTCCGACATCAGTGCCTGATCTTACAAATAAGTTTCTGGAAGAATGGTCAAACATTCCCATAGACACACTCCTAAACCTTGGACAGCCTTCCCAGAAGAGATGAAGCTGTTTTAGCTGCACAGGGTGGGCCAACACAATATTGAACCCCACAGACTAAGACTGGAATTCCATTAAAGTTCATGTGCGTGTAAAGGCAGGAATCCCAATATTTGGGACCCTTACTTTTTAATATATTTATAAACGATATAGGGTCTGGGATTGAAAATACCATTTTAGTCTTTGCAGATGACACCAAGCTGTGCAGTGGAATAACGTCCTTACAGGAGGTCTTCAACTTACAATCTGACCTCAATGCACTGTTTAATTGAGCAACTATGTGGCAAATGAGGTTTAATGTTGATAAATGTAAGGTTATGCACTTGCGGGCTAAGAATATGCATGCAACATACATACTAAGGGGGGGTACAATTGGGGAACTCAATGGTCGAGAAGGATCTGGGAGTTCTGGTAGATCACAAGCTTAATAATGGCATGCAATGCTAAGCTGCGATTTCTAAAGCGAACAAATTCCTCTCTTGTATTAAAAGAGGTATAGACTACAGAGAGAGATATCATATTACCCCTGTACAAATCATTAGTAAGACCTCATCTGGAATATGCAGTTCAGTTTTGGGCGCCAATTCATAAAAAACATTGGGGAACTGGAGAAAGTACAGAGAAGGGCAACCAAACTGACAAGAGGCATGGAGGAGCTCAGCTATGAGGAAACATTGGAGGAACTGAATTTATTTTCTCTTGAGAAGAGGAGATTAAGGGGGGATATGATCAACATGTATAAATACATCAGTGGTTCATATAGTGAACTTGGTGTAGCGCTATTCACCCTGAGGTCATCACAGAGGACAAGTGGACACTCTTTGCCTCTGGAGGAAAAGAAATTTCATCTCCAAAACACGGAAAGGTGAAAGAGCTGTGAAAATGTGGGATAGACTCCCTCAAGAGTTGGTTCTGGTCAGCTCCGTGGATTGCTTTAAAAAAGGCCTTGATTCTTTCTTAGATGCACAGAATATAACTAGATACTAACATGTATAGGTAAAGTTGATCCAGGTAATATCCAATTGCTTCTCGAGGGATCAGGAAGGAATTTTTTTCCCTGCAGGAGCAAATTGGATCATGCTTTGCTGGGTTTTTTTTTGCCTTCCTCTGGATCAACTGTGGGTATAGGATTATAACTTTTTTTTTTTAATGGTTGAACTGGATGGACTTTTGTCTTTTTTCAGCCAGACTAACTATGTAACTACAGTGGGGAAAACAATTATTTGATCCCCTGCAGATTTTGTAAGTTTGCCCACTTACAAAATGAAGGGTCTATAATTTTTATCATAGGTGTATTTTAGACGACAGAATATCAAACAAAAATCCAGAAAAAACATATGATACAAAGGTTATAAATTGAGTTGCAGTTCACTGAGTAAAATAAGTATTTAATCCCCTATCAACCAACAATAATTCTGGCTCCCACAGACTGGCTATGTGCTCATGTGGTACACAGATTAGTCCTGTCAATTTAAGAATGTGCTCCTAACAACAATTCATTATGTGTATAAAAGACACCTGTCCACAGAATCTCATTGTTCCTCAACATCATGGGCAAGACCAAAGAGCTGTCAAAGGATGTCAGGGACATGATTGTAGACCTGCACAAGGCTGGAATGGGCTACAAGACCATCAGCAAAAAGCTTGGTGAGAAGGAGACAACTGTCAGAGTGTTTATTCGCAAATGGAAGAAATTCAAAATAACCATCAATGGTCCTCGCTCTGGAGCTCCATGCATGATTTTGCCTCATGGGGCAAGGATGATCATGATCTCAAGGCAGTTGGGACCACAGTCATCAAACAAAGCATTGGTAACACAATACACCACCATAGATTGAAATCCTGCAGCGCCCGCAAGGCCCCCATCTCTAAAAGGCACATATGCAGGCCCATCTGAAGTTTTCCGTGAACATCTAAATGATTCAGATGTGGATTGGGAGGAGAAAGTGCTGTGGCCAGATGAGACCAAAATTGACATTTGGCATTAGCTTGACTCACCGTGTTTGGCGGAAGAAAAATGCTGACTATGACCCTAAGAACACCATCTATACAGTCAAACATGGAGGTGGAAACAGTATGCTTTGGGGCTGTTTCTCTGCTAAAAGGTACAGGCCGACTTTGCCACATTGAGGGGACAATGGACGGGGCCATGTATTGTAAAATCTTGGTTGAGAACCTTCTTCCCTCAGCCAGAACAAGATAGGTAGTGGATGGGTTTTCCAGCATGACAATAACCCAAAACATACCGCCAAAGGCAAAAAAGGAGTGGCTCAAGAAGAAGCACATTAAAGGTCATGGAGTGGCCTAGCCAGTCTCCAGACCTTAACCCTATAGAAAATTATGGAGGGAGCTAAAACTTCGAGTTGCCAAGTGACAGCCAAAAAACCTTAAGGATTTAGAAAAGATCTGTAATGAAAAGTGGGCCAAAATCCTTCCTGAGATGTGTGTAAACCTGGTAACCAACTACAAGAAACGTCTTACCTCTGTGCTTGCTAACAAGGGTTTCTCCACCAAGTACCAAGTTATGTTTTGCTTGGGGATCAAATACTTATAATTTGAGTTGAAGTTCAATGAGTAAAATAACATTTGTATTATGTGTTTTTTCCAGATTTTTGGTTGATATTCTGTTTCTATCATTTAAAATACTCCTACGATAAAAATTATAGACTCTTCATTTCTTTGTAACTGGGCAAACTTACAAAATCTGTAGGGGATCAAATAATTATTTTCCCCACTCTATATAGCGTACTTTAGGGAAAAAAAGGCCAAGATCAAAACAGTTTTGTCAGTAGAGTGGTGAGGGAAAAGGCTTAGACCAGAAGCAAGTGTTTTGGTATATCACATACATACAGAACATGAAAAAAAACTACGCAGAGGTGGGATAGAATGTAAACAGCTCAAATAGGCCAAAATGTGCAAACGTGATAGGTTCTGTCAGCAATTTTGTTTTAAGCACAGAGAAGATATACCAGTGAGTGTCCCTGAGGCACGCAACCTGGGAGCCATACTGTAGCAAAGCCTATCACTCCTTGCAGGGTGAGCTGGTGAATACTAGGCAGTACCTCAGATTGTGCACTTGGGTAACAGACAAATTGAACACTGAAACAACATGTTCAGGACAACAAACACCAGCTTTTTGTAGATATAAAATATAGAGACAGAAGGCAGGGAGAACAGGGTCAAATGTTGGGACAGAAGACAGTTCTTTTAAAAAAAATTATAGCTTCAGCTATTTTTTAATTTAATTGGGTCAACTGGCTTTTTTGACAAAGGAAAAGCGGGAATGTGGTGTCAGGAGGCAAAAATGTTGGCAGTGGCAGCCATAGGGAGAATAACAAAAATGTTTTTGGCCTTTTCCTAGTTAAAAATACTATATGAAATAAACTGATTTCATCATTAACATACGCAGTAAATTGTTGGTAATCCTCTGTGATCCAGGTCCAAAGTGGATTGAAATAAGTCACAAGATCCAATTAAGTCCACCTTCGCTTCCTGTTTACCTGTCTGTACCTGTGAGGCACTGCCCCCCACACTTTAAATAAAGGGAATTGCCTAATGTGAATGGCAGTTATGGCAAAGTGATGCTTTGGTACAAACTTAAACTTAAACTTGGTGCATCCTTAAACACTAAAACCTAAACAGTTTTCTTTAACCTATCAGAAAGTTAAAAAAAAATCTAGATAATAGTGAAATAGAGCAGGGATCAAAATTAATAATAAAACAAACTAACTGCATGGACGGGTGCTATTAAACCTAATATAAATATGATCTTATATCAGCATGTAAGGCTGGATATGCGAATGTGGTTTTTAGTGAAACTGGGTAAAGGTCCATTTTAAAGGCTGATTATACCTTTTGGGAAAAAAGAATACATCCACATATTTTTGTAGAAAAGAAAATGTGCATTTATAATTTTTCCCACAGAAACCTACAACACATTTCACCCATGATCAGTAGATCGGGAGTGCAATGTCAGGCTCCTGCAGAGACAAACCGTACAGCTTTCAGCTCATACCTCTGTACAGACTGTCTGCTTGTAAGCTTCAGCTTGTGAATGAACTACAAGCGCGCTCATCAGCACCGTCACAGTTCATTGAGAGCTACAAGCAGTCTGCCCCACTGGAAGATTGGGACTTGTAGTTTTCTTATTCACAGAGTCCTGTCCTGAAACCTAGCATAGCCCTGCCATTTTTTGAAAAGTGACAGCAAGAGCATGCTGGGACTGCTGGAGCATCTTACAACTACAACCTAAATATGGGTAAACTTAGCCTTTAAGTTCAGATTTTGTTAATTTTAGGTTTTGTCACACCCCCTGTGAACCAAACCCACAAACGTTGGCCCATCCAAAGTAATGAGTTTTAATGATTTAAAAGTAGAACACAAGAAAAACGTATTTGGGACAGAGTACGGTAGGGTTGCAACCCCTATCAGTTTTTGGTTTTTTTTTTGCCATCTGTGTCTCATGGAGGAGATATACTCTCAGTTCCTGCCAGTTTTTCCCATTGAACGTTTTCCTGGTGACAATCCAAAATTTGGGATTTTCTTTCATTCACTTTGTTTATATCTGTCACAGGAACAAATAGGGTGAATCTTCCTAACGGGGGGGGGGGGGGGAGCAAAGGCAGCAATTATACCCAGACAGGTGTTCTAACCCCTCTCCCTCTATTTCCAAAACAAAACAAGGTTTACCATTAGTTATACTTTAAAAGGATATGCTCATTTTCATATACAAACTTGAAAATGGTAAAAACAGATTCCTCTTAAAGATGTACAAAAATGAAAATTAAATTACCGGGCTTTAAAGAAGCAGTGCAATGAGCAATAATTATGTGCAAAAATCACCCACGTCAAGCATAATGCTTTTTGCATCTTTGAACATGCCAGGCTGTGCTGACCTCAGCAGCTAGAAGGTAACCTCTCTCCCCACACCCAAAAAAATCCAGCTTGGCACTTCCCACCATCTACTATATTCTAGTGCATCTATCTGCACATAGTATCACATACATGGGAACAACAAGTATTGCTATTCTGTGCAAAACGACACAAAGCCTCTATTTCACAAGGAGCTCAGCAATCAAAATATCGAGACTCATAATTAAAATGTCTTAATTCCAACAAAAAAAAAGTAAAACTGGTTCACAGCTATTTTATCATTTCACTTTCAGCTTTGCAGGAGATTAGCAAACCTTCTTGAAGTAATTAGATTTCAGCTTAAGACCTTTTCTTCAGTTCAAACACAAGAAGGAGGGTGGGGGAGAGGCCAACTGCTTCCCAAAACTGCAAGGTAGAGAAACACACCAGAACATCTGCAAAGCCTTCAATGTTTCAGGGAATATTCACCAGTAAGAGCTTATTGTACATAATTTGGCTTGAGAGCAAACAATGGCAATGCTGTAATCCACAAATCACCTTTCAGAAATGTAGGAATAGCAAAAAAAGAACCTTAAAAGTACTTTAGCTCTTTTATTATATCCTGGGACAACTTTTCTAATATAACCTCCCACATCTGCCTTATCTTTCCCTGTGCTTTAAGAGCTGTCATTGCAAACACAAGCAAAAATAACATTGCTTTGTTTACATTCACACTGTCTCCAATCCTCCCAGTATGATGTAGATATAAACACGACTAAGACTAGCATTTAGCACAAGAAAAGAATCAGGAATCTCTATATGTGCATTATGATTTCCCACAACTACTTACATAGAAAAAAATGGAAGATTCGGCAGGGAATAAAGCTGTACCAAGATGCCCTGCCAAATAGAACACTACCATTAAATTTCCTGTCCCCAGTCTGTACCTGGCATCCACTGGGAGCCAGGTAGAGTAAACATTGCAGTGCTCAGGCCCCAACTCAAGTCACACTTCACCACTAGATCAGCCTGTGCAGAAATCCAATTTGCCTTGCATGCGCAGGCCACTCCATTTTGATTGATCAGCATGACTTGATATGGAGCCTGGGCACAATGTCTACTCTACATTACTTAGTCCTGACCCCTGCCCTCTATGCTTTACACTCTCATGAACCACAGCAGAACAGGCTCAGGTTTTACATAATCATATCCCTTTAAGCCCTGCCCACTGATAACAATTTGTCCACACCCACAATTTGTCACGGCATGCCACTTCAGTTTCCTTTTCATGGCACCCAAGGTATTTTTTATTTGAATCTAGATTGTCTCTTGCTTAAATGTCTGTGACCAACTGCTTCAGGGAGTGTTAAAAATTGGGGTGTGATTGCAGGAACGGCTACAAATGAGGGTGTGGTTTTGTGGGTGTGGCCAATATGTCATCCCTAGATTTCATATTGAGAATCTGGTAATCTTAGCTCTTTAGGCAGTAACAAAATATGTAGAAATATATTATTTTACGTGTACTTGGGTCATATGATGCACTGTAAAAAATGCCAATCTGTGACAATGTATTGCATACAAGCAAACAGCTCCTGCATTTCATGTCCTGGAGTACTTGTCTGTGGACCCCTTACTGCTAATTAACCACTAGGATGACCATGGATGTTCTCTAGTAGGCTGAGATGGGACAAAAGCCTCTACAATAAAAGTACAGCCTAGAATTACTATGCCAATTAATGATACAGGCTTTAAAGTGTTACTAAACCCACAATAGTAAAATCAGTCTGAATGTGCAATATAGCAAGTTTGTTATACTTATTGTGGAACCTAAGGGGTAATCTTCCGCATTTTGGAAAAAGGCTGTTTGATCCTGTCTTCTCTGATCCGGTCTTCTCTGATCCTCCCCTTCTACTGTCCCCAATCCACCTGCAGATAGTACAGAGCTCTAGGAGTCACTCTGTACATGCTCAGTTTGGTGTGTATTGCTAGAAAGTTTTTTTTTTTTTTCTTAGGAGAGTGCATGTGATCAGCACAGGGCCAATCAGTGCTGTCCAGATAGAGGGTCAGGAGTCCTGCAGCCTCATAGGACAATCTGGGGAGAATGAAAAATCTTCCTACAAGCTTTAACCAGTGCTCTACTAACACTGATAGAAGTCACAAGACTGCTCTAACTGCTGAAGAGAATAGGTATTTAGCAGTTTATATTTACTAAAATGATTGCATTTCCATGTTCTGTGTACTATGGGAGACCAGACAGAGTGAATGCAGGGTTGTGGGTTTAGTAACACTTTAACGGGCAAGGTAAGCAGAGTACAAAGTACTTCGATGGGCTGACCAACATCACATGACGTGTTACCAAACTATATTTCTTCACAGACTGTCAGGAGTAAAATTGTAGTAGCACTGTAAAGTTTAACCACTTGAAGAGCAGACTCTTCACCCCCTTCCAAAAATTCTTTTTTTTTTTAACATACGGTCACCAGAACAGTACAGTGTCACTATGGAACCTTACATCCGTCTAATCTGTAATGTAAACAGAGCAGGTGCTCTGGAAGGTGGGCACAGGGTGAGCTGAGCTGCTGAGAGAAAAGAACTTCAGTGCTTATGCTGTGAACTTTGAGGATGAATTGCTCCACTGTGCCTGCAGCTAATAGATCAGCAACAGCTTGTTTTAAAGTGCGCCTGTACCCAGACTATAGAAAGTAAACTATTCAAGCATTCTTAACAAGCAGTAAAAGATCTTTCAAATGGTAAACAAATCTCAAAGTTTCTCAAAGTTCAGGGTTGGTCTCAGTAGGTTTATAACAGCTTAGTGATACCTGCTGTGTGTTTACACTAAAAGGCTGTTGGTCTGCAAAACTCCACAATTTTTAAAGGTAACAAGGACTTGTTTTAAAGTGCTTTTACTGCTCGTTCAGAATATTTAAATACTTTAGTGAACAGTCTGGGAACAGGTTCACTTACAGTAAAACTAAAAAGGCAAAACTTTTTATTTTTTAAATTTTTAGCCTGGGTTCACATATATGTGGTGCGGTATATCACATGTGATTCGCACAGGAACCGTACAGCATTCTAATCAAGGCTCTGATCACAGCACACCAAAAACGTGCAGGACCCTTTTTTGGTCCGCACTAGCATCGGATTGCATGGATATTCACCCCTATGAGATCCGATTCTGCACATCACACCGCGTTTTGTAGACCACTTTCGGGGTGCTGTTAACTTAACATACACACCCGCAGCGGTTCGCATTAACTGGGTGTGATGCTGATGTGGTGCAAAATTCGCACAGAAAACCCCTGTAAATTCCACACCACATCAGTGTGAACCAGGGCTAAGTAAGGCTCCATTCACATACAGTGGGGCAAAAAAGTATTTAGTCAGCCACCAATTGTGCAAGTTCTCCCACTTAAAAAGGAGAGAGGCCTGTAATTGGCATCACAGGTAGACCTCAACTATGAGAGACAAGATGTGAAAAAAAAATCCAATCACATTGGCTGATTTGGAAAGAATTTATTTGCAAATTATGGTGGAAAATAAGTATTTGGTCACCTACAAACAAGCAAGATTTCTGGCTCTCACAGACCTGTACCTTCTTCTTTAAGAGGCTCCTCTGTCCTGCACTCATTACCTGTATCAATGGCACCTGTGTGAGGTTGTGGACAGGTGTCTTTTATATTGATTACAAGTTCAAACAGTCACACTCCAAACTCCACTATGGTGAAGACCAAAAAGCTGTCGAAGGACACCAGAAACAAAATTGTAGACCTGCACCAGGCTGGGAAGACTGAATCTGCAATAGGCAAGCAGCTTGGTGTGAACAAATCAACTGTGGGAGTAATAATTAGAAAATGGAAGACATACAAGACCACTGATAATCTCCCACGATCTGGGGTTCCACGCAAGATCTTACCCCGTGGGGTCAAAATGATCACAAGAACGGTGAGCAAAAATCCCAGGACCACACGGGGGGACCTAGTGAATGACCTGCAGAGAGCTGGGACCAACGTAACAAAGGCTACCATCAGTAACACACTACGCCGCCAGAGACTCAGATCCTGCAGTGCCAGACGTGTCCCCCTGCTTAAGCCAGTACATGTCCGGGCCCGTCTGAAGTTTGCTAGAGAGCATTTGGATGATCCAGAAGAGGATTGGGAGAATGTCATATGGTCAGATGAAACCAAAATAGAACTGTTTGGTAGAAACACAACTCGTCGTGTTTGGAGGAGAGAGAATGCGGAGTTGCATCCAAAGAACACCATACCTACTGTGAAGCATGGGGGTGGCAACATCATGCTTTGGGGCTGTTTCTCCGCAAAAGGGACCAGGACGACTGATCCATGTACAGGACAGAATGAATGGGGCCATGTATCGTGAGATATTGAGTGAAAACCTCCTTCTATCAGCGAGGGCATTGAAGATGAAACGTGGCTGGGTCTTCCAACATGACAATGATCCCAAACATACCGCCCGGGCAACAAAGGAGTGGCTTCGTAAGAAGCATTTCAAGGTCCTGGAGTGGCCTAGCCAGTCTCCAGATCCCAACCCCATAGAAAACCTTTGGAGGGAGTTGAAAGCACTTGTTGCCCAGCGACAGTCCCAAAACATCACTGCTCTAGAGGAGATCTGCATGGAGGAATGGGCCAACATACCAGCAACAGTGTGTGCCAACCTTGTGAAGACTTACAGGAAACGTTTGACCTCTGTCATTGCCAACAAAGGATATATAACAAAGTACTGAGATGAACTTTTGATATTGACCATTATTTTCCACTATAATTTGCAAATAAATTCTTTCCAAATCAGCCAATGTGATTGTCTGGATTTTTTTTCTCATTTTGTCTCTCATAGTTGAGGTCTACCTATGATGCCAATTACAGGCCTCTCTCATCTTTTTAAGTGGGAGAACTTGCACAATTGGTGGCTGACTAAATACTTTTTTGCCCCACTGTATAGGCATTCTGAATCTCCACGATTCTGCCTGCGATTTCAAAACGTGATGTTAAAATCGCACATCAGCATTCATTTCAATGGCACCTCAAAAACGTGGGATGATTATCACTCAACAAATCACGCTACAATCGCACAAACCAAATCGCATGACGCGTCGCCCAAAAAGTTCTGGAACTTCTTTTGGGAGGCACGCATTGTGCTATTTACTTTGCGCAATTGCAGCACAGTTTGCCATGCAGCAATCTTGCCTTTGAAATGAATGTCACCTTAGCAGGCTGATGTGAGATTTGACATTTTAAAAACGCGTTT
Source organism: Staurois parvus (assembly GCF_062004578.1). Taxonomy (NCBI): domain Eukaryota; kingdom Metazoa; phylum Chordata; class Amphibia; order Anura; family Ranidae; genus Staurois; species Staurois parvus. The sequence continues at coordinate 771,300 of NW_028318725.1, forward strand.
TGAAATTGCAGAATCTGTGCAATTCAAATGCCTATATGTGAACAGAGCCTAATGGATAGTTATAACCCTTGTGAGTTTGTGGTGCTGCGCAATGCATGTCTGTCGGTGCAACATATTGGGATGCACTTAAAAATTAATAGAAATGCAGTGCGCGGACGTACAAAATGAGCATTTTCGCATGTTGCGGTAACAAGTGTACTACAGCTTGTATTAACACAGAAAGATCTGGTGGTGATTCAACGCAATTGAAGCTCATTCACTGTGAAATGCCAGTTTTGGACACAGTGACACATTAAATGCCTGACTTTTGCATTATACTGCAAATATATTGAATGGATATCAGCTTGGTTTTCTTTACAATGCAAAAGATAAATATAAGACTTTCCTGTGCCTGGAAATGATAGGCACAGGTGAACGTTTTTCAGTTGCAATCTGATGCAATGGTTTATGTAAGGTACTATGCATGTTTTTTTATCAGGTTATAAGCAGTTACGGAAGACACAGGCTACAAATACTACAAGCAATATATATTTTTATGTTAGTGTTTTTTATTGTTAAACATTTCCATCAGACACTGATGTACAGTTACAAGATGTCTGCAGGACGTGAAGGTCACCAAGATGTTTTGGTGACATCATCACAAGGAATCCGAAAGGGAATCCACTCATACACGGCAGGCTGTAAAATCATTGCAGCCTTTTCCCCGTGGAGCGTTTAATGAATAGTGTGTTTTATAAATGCAATTATTGTGTTTTTAATTGAAAACACACAGTGCGAATCCACTCAAGTCAAAAATCAAGTCACTTTAATTTGAACAATCTAAGATTTATTGATTATTTTTTGCTTCATTTGCATTATGAATGTATTTTTAACCATTGTAAGGCCCAAGAGACTGTAAATTCATATTAATTTATATTTAGCGAATTATAAGCAGTACCTTAAAAATTGTAGCCTGCTCGACAGCAGGTGGTTATGAAATATATTTTTTCAAATGTTACCATAAGGACTCTTGGGGAGGTGCCTGCAGAGATATGGAATGTCTGTCAACACGATGATCAACAGGTTCCAGCTATTTGCTTGTTCGAAGAAACAGAGAGAAGCCCAAGAATGATATTGACTTCTTTTTCAAAATGGAAAGTTAAAAGGAACACTCCATTTTTTGTTGGAAAACAAATACAACACACATAATTGTTAGAGCTGATGTTTAGTTAGCAGTGATTTTTAGCTCAACAACTTTAAATGACCTAATTTACCTGTGGTAAATGTCCCACATCGTACAGGCATGTGGATCCTAGGCACACCCTTCACTGCAAGGATGACAGTGCTCTTCCTGTCTCTGAATTTCTGTCACTGTATTGGTTAATAGCTTCAGGTCTCTAGGCTGAATTCAACAGAAATAGCCATCCTTTTCTCCCTCCTCTTCCATTTAGATTAGTTTGTTCATTGTTTTCACTTCATGTAACACAATCTCTGAATGAGAGGGAGAATTCTGCAATTCATCAGACTCTCCCACATTGGGAAATTGTATTACATGCAATGAAAACAATAAAAGAACAATACTCAAGGGAGGAGAGGGCAGGTCCCTGAATGGAGATTTTACTAGTGTGTTCATCCCAGAGAAAGCAAAGCCATTAACCATTATGACAGAAGTCCAGAGTCAGGAAGAGGACTGGCATGGCTGCAACAAAAATTGCTACATGACTCAGCAGCTTGCAAGATGTGGGAAGTACTTAATTACAGGTAAGTTAGGTTGCTAAAGCTGTAGGGCTAGCTAAACTTCAGCTTTAAACAAGTCAACTTGTAATTTTTAGTAAAATGTACCTTTGCTTTTCAGTTTGTAGCCAGTCATGATTTCTAAAAACACTTTCCCAAAACTAAAAGTCACACTATCCAGTCATTTGACTCACATGAACATAGAAGCTGTGAAAGCTGTAACCAATTCCTGTTTTTTGTGTCCAGTGCACATAAAAGTATTACCAAACCCAGGACCCTGCATTGGCTATAACAGGTCTCCCACAGTACAGAACATGGAAATGCAATTATTTTAGAAAATATAGCTGCTAAATACCTTTTCTCATCAGCAGTTAGAACAGTCTTGTGACTTCTATCAGTGTCCAGCAGAGCACTGGTTAAAGCTTGTAGAAAGAGTTTTCATTTGTCCTATGAGGCTGCAGGGCCCCTGACCTTCTGTCTGGACATCACATTTTGGCCCTGTGCTGATCACATGCACTCTCCCAAGAGAAAAAAAAAACTCTAGCAATACACACTAAACTGAGAATGTGCAGAGTGATTCCTAGGGCTCTGTACGATCAGTAGATGAATCGGAGACCATGGAAGAAGGGGAGGATCAGATAAGACAGGATCAAGCAGCCTTTTTACACAGTACAGAGGATTAACCCCTTAGGTTCCAGAGTATAACCAGCATGCTTTACTGCATATACAGACTGATTTTACTGTTGTGGGTTTAGTAACACTTTAAGGCCTCATGTACACTGGATGTTTTTTCTGCCTCTAAATGCCCCTGCATATTATCCTTAGGGGGAGATTTATTAAAACTGGTGCACTCAGAATTTTGAGCAGATGTACATGGTAGCCAAATCAGCCTCTAACGTTAGCTTGTTCAATTAGCTTTGGCAATAAAACCCGGAAGTTGATTGGTTTCTATGCAGAGCTGCACCAGATTTTGTACTCTCCAGTTTTAGCCCCTGTTCACACCAATGTGACCTGTCGTGCGATTTGACAGTTCGCCCTATTGTTCGCACCAATTCTGGAAGTAGTTCCCTGCACCACTTTTGGCGATATTCAGTTGCAACTTGCTGTGACATCTGCATGAAGTCGCACAGAAGTCTTACAAGTCATACTGACATGCAACTTTGAAATTGTGTGACTTCAATTGAAGTTGCACAATTTCAAATTCGTATTCAGTGTGAACCCGTATTCAGTGTAAATAAGCCCCATGTGTCCACACACATATAGGCGTTTAGAAGAGTTTACAGGCTGGAGTGTTTAGAGGCAGGGAAAAAACACTGCCAGTGTGTCCAGGAGCAAAAGGTATTTTGGCAGAGGGAAAAAATGTTTGGTGCCTGTAAACATGCCTAAATGTGTGTAAACTCATCTAAACGCACCTAAACACTAGGCACATTTAGCGCTTGAGCATTAATTCATTTCAATGGCCAGAAAAAGTTTAAATGGCCAATGAAATGAATTAACGCCTAAGCACTTTACATGCCTAAATACTTTACACCGTTACATGTGACAGCACTGCCAGGAGGAAAGGCGTTTAGGATATCTATAGAAAATTCCAGTGTGCATGAATCCTTATTGTGTTTTTATTTGTGCAGTGTTTATTTCAGTCCTTGGGTTACCTCCCTGCAGTCCTGGACATTAATTGTACTGGGAAGCTAAGGGAAGCTTTAGGAGAAAGGCACATCTTTGAAATGACAGCTGCTGTTTCATTTTGCCAGTGTTCCATTATAATTTCATGCTAGATCAAATAAAGGAGCATTTTGCATTCAAATGATTTGCTCTACACATATGATCAGTGTGGTTTTTGAAGAGGTAATGGTCATATAGGAACCTAGTTGCTCTACATACACAAAGCTGAATAAGAAAACCAAGAGGTGTGTGTATATTCCTGAGGAAGACAGGAGGGCACTTGTAATAAAGAATTTTCAGATTAAGATGTGACAGCTGTACAATGTCTGGACTGACAGCATGAAAAAGGAAGATATCAACACTGAACTGGGTGATGTGCACTGGGCAACAGACAGGTGAAAAAAGTCAATGTTGAGTTAATAAGTCATGCATGACAACAGAGGTGTACAGAATTTGCTTCTAGCATTAAATTTATGTGAGCATGGTGCTCAGACACACATGGAAAATATCAAGACACAAAGCTCCATTAGTTTTAAGGCTTACATTAACAATTCTTTCAAATGGTACACACATTTATTTATGTCTAGCAACACAATGAGAGGAAATAACTGAAGCCATCATTTCATTCAAGGGCTAAGAAATCACGGTGATTACCCCAATGGAGTCAGTGAAAAACACAGGCTTCCCACCACAGGGACACTCTTTTTACCTGGAAAGTGTGCTGCAAAGCTTCCCTGAAATTGCATTAGGACTGGTGACAATGCAACAGATTACAGAGATCTGCATAACAATGCCACATACCCTTTTCTGTGCACTGCTCACCCCCCACTGCTGCCAGCATTGCAAGAACTTTCTGCTCACAGCAGGTCTTTATCTACGGGGTTAAAGGGCACTGGATGAAGCCACTTGCATATAAAGGGGAGGCAAGCAGCAAAGGCAAGGTCTTTACACTGAATGCCAATAATAGCGTATGATGGCATGCTTTTTTTCCTTAAAAGATTTTATTTTTATTGTTCCCACTAAAGAAAAAATGCGGTTTCTGTGAAACAGAGTATGAGCAAAAAAAACAGGTCAAGGATAAATTCATTTAATGTCAATAATGTCTCTGTTCAGATTTTGCTTATGCAGATTTACAGCAAGAAAGTGCTATTTTTTTTAACAGTTTATAGAGCATTTAGAAAGTGGAAGAAACTACATGCGCAATACCAAACAAAGAACAGTTGAAAAATTCTCAAATCTGCCATATTTAGAATTTGATTAAAAAAAAATACAAAGATGTGAAGGTGGAATGTATTATACTATTCAAGGAGTACTATAGAAAGTAATAATAATAGCAACACAATAACACAATACTGTAAAAAATCCAGCCTATACTTTATAGACACAGAACTTTTCATTCAGTCGATCATATGTCAGATTTCTATTTACCGAACTTGTAAGGCCTTAGTGCTTCTTGTACAGCGAAAGCAAACTCTATTATAGCCAATGTGTCCCCATGCACATAGCGATGATTAGCTCTGTAATTTAGAGCAGAGTTGTGTGCCCTCATGATGTGTATCCCCGGAAAAATAGAAAGCCAAATTCCTGCAATCTAGATCAGTATTTTGACGTCTTTTATGCCTTTAAACTGTAAACACGTATACATGTAAATGTATACTAGCAAATAAAGAATTGTACGCTTTTAGTCTCTGTCCAACAGCAGTTTAGCATTCTATAACCCTCAATATGTTGCAGAATGTCACTGCCAATTTCTGTTAACTTTCAAAATGCTGCCTTGCAGAATCTCTTCACTACCCAATGGCACTGAGGGTACGCAGCCCCCCAGTGTCAGTGAGCGGCTGCTTCAGCAGATGAGACGGGGCCCAATGATGGAGGGGAGTGCAATGGGATCCATCAGTTGATGACCCAGCTCTGTGCATTCAGCCCTTTTGTTGAGCACTCACTGACACAGGGGAACTGCAGCTTTTTGATCACGTGACCAAGCCAGTGATGACAAAATATTTCACTAATACTTTTACAAAAAGTATGCAGCATAGTTATGAGAAGGGGTTAAGGCAACATGTTCAGAATTCTAGAATTATATTAACCTTTACTTTCATTTTAGTGGCATTTCACGCAATAATATTTTTACATAATTTTAGCATGCCTTACACCCCAGTTACATCAGGTGCGACTTGGCATGCGATTTGCATGCCAGGTGACTTTGCAAACCATATGCCAAGTCGCACCCTATTGTCCGGTATTAGAGCGGTCATATCGGTGCAGTTCTGACTTGGTCAGAGCCGGATAGCTTTCTAAAGTAGTGCATGTACTACTTTTGTTGTAATTTGCATACAGTCGATGTCTGTCAGATGTCTTCAAAATCGGCTTTGATGTGACTGGGGGTTTAAAGTGAATTGGTCCTTTCTCCATGCAGTGCGATAGGTTTACTTTTTTTTTTTTTTTTTTAATTACCTCCTACCTGAGGCTCCAAAGTCCTCATCGTAGCAAGTATGATGTCATGACAGAGGTTGAAGGTCCTCCCACAGCGATTGAGCAGGCACTTTTCCCTAGGCCAGCTGCTGTCAATCACAACATCTTGGAATGGGGCTGGGCATGTCCTATGCTGATTGCCTTTGAGAAAGGTTATCAACACTGACAACCCTCCTTAGCGTATGTAATTATGCAGTTCTGTAGTCCATACAGAAGCTGTACACGGTAACGACACTGCAGTAAAATGACTACAGGGCAGTTAGTGTTGTTAGAGAAGTCACAATTACTGGCAGAATCACTCGACCAAATAAATTATAATTTAGTTAACATGCAGTTTTGTCGAACGAGTTTTCAGTTTTGCCTATAGTTCTGCATTACCATCCCCCATCCTCAGCAGAACATACTTACTTTTAAAGTCAAAACATACCGGTACCTGAGCACCACAAACTGAAAACACTATTTAATTCACATGTTCAAAACAAACTCACCCATCCATCCATGTCTCCATGCTTTATTTTACTGAGAAATCACTTTGAAAAACACCCCGCTAGCATTTCTGGCCATGGCCATATTGAGTAATGGCAGATGATTCATGTAGCATTTACTTCCAGGAATCCGTCTGCCCTTAGGTCAAGCATGCAAGCAGGAGGGTGTACTAAGCTGAGAAAGCCTCTCCTCCCCTTCTACAGATGAAAGAAAAAAAATGCCCATAAACACTCCTGGGATGTATGATATCATCAGAAACCAGGAAGCCCCTGAAGAAATGTAAAAAAAAAAAAGTTAAAACGAGTATACATAGTATACCTTTCTACCCATTTCCTAATGCTAGCAGCATAAGGGCTAAAACTAGCTAGTGCTGAATAATAGAGTTTAGTTCCACTTTACAGTAGTAGTAAACCCTATCCGTAAAAAAGATACCAACAAGCAAATGACCCCCCTGCCTGTCTGTAAATGTGGAATGAGCTGCACATGCGTGGCTCAGATCGCATTACCCACTTATACAGCCCAAACATTCAAGCGGCTGAAGATGTGGAACCCGGCAGGAAAACCGGGTTAACATGGAAGAGCCGTGGACCAGAGAGCCATGACAGCCCAGCGCCGGACAACTTCGTCTGTAGGTAGGTCTCTCATAATGTACTATTATGCAGTGCATACTAATACATTATAGCGTAAACCTCTTGGGGGCACATTTTTCTTAGTCTCTTAATGAGACTTTACTACCGCTTGAATGCATTTAGTCTAGTTCTACTTGTTCAAAAATTAACATACCAAACCCTCCTTTTGTGACTGTTGCAGATGATACTGGTATATTGTGTATTTATTTTCTTTATACTTACCTGATCTGTACAATGGTTTTGCACAAATTAGCCCCAATCCTCTTCTTCTCAGGTCCCCTCCCTGAAGCTTCTGGCCCCTCCCCCGCACTGAGAGGTCCCAGAGCAAGCTGCTTGCTATGGGGGCACTTGTGTGTTCGCTCCCAACCCACTCAATCCCACCCCCGCTCCCTTCTCACTGGCTGTGACTGACAGCAGCCAAATTAATAGAGAAAGATTTGGGAGAGACTCTGCTCTTGTTCACATTGCTGTATCGGGATTGGGCTCAGGAAAGTATTGGGGGCTACGGGAAAGCTGCACACTGAAGGCTTTTTACTTTCATGCATAGAATGCATGAAGGTAAAAAACCTTCAGCCTTTAAAACCACTTTAAAGATATCCTTAAGCATAGTTTACCAAATGTTGTATTCTTAAAGCATGAGCATATCAGTCTCTGTTCCAATGATAGCATTGGCTCTAATGAGCATACCACAGAAGACATGATGTATCTTTATAACTCCACTGAAAGAACAATTTTATCACATTCCATGGAAAACATGAAGAAATGAATTTGCTTGCAGCAAATATTGACTTTGTCCACAGTTATGAATTGCCTGGTTTCATTAGTGCCAATTCACACTATAGAAATGCAGTCCAGATGTGTTCCGGATGCGTCTTTGCATGCGCGTTTTTGACGTGTTCCAGTGCGGTTTTTATGCATTCCAGTTAATTTTTTCCCTCTCTTTCTTCAATTTAATTAGGGACGTGTGCGTTTTTTTGCATTCTTGGTGCGTTCCAGTGCATTATTTATGCGTTTTACTGCGTTCCAGTACAGTTCTGTGCAGAAAAAAAATGCAGCATGTTCTAGTTTTTCTGCAACTGGAATGCACTGGAACTGCAAGCACTGATGTGAACTATGACATTGACAACCATATAACCTACTTTCTGTGCATTTTGGATACAGAAGAAAGCAACTGAAACTCATGTAGTGTGAACTGGCCCTTAGAGTTTTAGGCAAACTTGTTTATAAGGCATATAAAGCATGTTACTGCTGAACACAAATGTATCTGAAAACAATGCTGTCTTGTAAGCACACAATTCTGTACAGCAGGGAATCCCCTCTTCCCTAGAAGAGAGTCTGCCAGAAGTATGGAAAACAGCAACAAGTGCTGTCTGCAATACCTGAGTCTCTTACAGGACAGATGTATGGCACTGTTCAGACCCAGTTCATAAACACAGTTATCAAAGTTAGTGTCTCTATATTAACGTGAATGTAGCGTTAACGCAAGAAAGTCAGAGTTTGAATGCACTGCTCTCTATGCACAATCTCAGCATCCAGCCAATACCAGTCTTGTATCCAATTCTCAAAACATACTGCTCCATATGAAATTGTGTCACAAAAGTCACTGTGGTGTTAATCTGAACAAAGTCCATAATACAGTGTGGAATTTTTTTTGTTACTTTTCCATCCAGGCTGCAGGTGGGTAGCATCACAGCCTAAACTTTAAGAGTCGGTTCACACCAGAATGCGATGTGGGAAAGGTGCATTCCATTAGCATTTCTTGCACTGCGTTCAAAATGCACTGCAGTGTTTGATCATTCAGTTCTCAGTGCAGAGCAGGCAGTGCATCGATGCATCCACATAGGTGAGTATCATTTTTTTTCTTCTAAATCCCATTCTTCTCTTAAATACAAGTGTGCCCATACACACTCATTTACACAGCAAAATGGTGCTAACCTGTTCCACGTGTACTGCATCAATGCAAGGTCTAATTGTCACTGTTACAGAACCACACCCCCAGCTCAGCCCCTTGCACACTGCAATGCTCAGTATAGCATTTTTTTACTGATGTAAAATGCAGCCCATGGTTTACAATGTACCTGTATACACAGGCATGTTTACATGTGTAAACATGCGCTGAGTTTACTTGAGTAAAAAAAAACAAAATATAAACATTTGCATTCCTGGACTGCATTTTGTGCCAGTACGCACAAATGCATGGAAAATGCGCACATATGATGAAAATATTAATGGATTTTGACTGGGAATGTAATTTACGCCAATACATGCATAAATATGTGTAAAACAAATGCCTGAAATTACGTCCAGATATGGTGATGCTCAAACATCAGGACTGTACGCAAGAGGCCTTATTAAGGCAAAGAAAATTATTATACTACCCATTGTACCTAATGTTCGAATTCTTGGTTCCTATCTGAAACTAGACAATTCATATGTGTGCAGAAACCTCCTGGGGGGACATTTACTGAAAGCAAAATTATTATTATTATACAGGATTTATATAGCGCCAACAGTTTGCTCAGCGCTTTACAATATAACGGGAGACAATACAGTAACAATACAGTTCAATACAAGAGGGATTTGAGGGCCCTGCTCCTTGGAGCTTACAATCTAGGTAAATTCTTCATGTTTTTAATGGAATGATTTGTTGAAATTGTTCCTTCAGTGGGATTACAAAGATATGGCAATTCTCCTGGGTTATGCTATCAAAGAAGAACTAAACCGTGTCTGAGCACCAGAAACTGAAACCCTCAATTCATTTTCAATATTCAAAGCAAACTCATCCATCCATCCATGTCTCTATGCTTTATTTTGTTTAGAAATCATTTTGAAAAATACCCCCCTAATATTTCTAGCCACAGCCATCTTGCACAAGGGCAGATGATTCATGTAGCATTTACTTCTGGGAATCCATCTTCCGTCAGCTCAGGTATGCAGGCAGGAGGGTGTGCTTAGCGGAGAAAGCCCCACCTCCTTATGAAAGAAAAAAAAAAAGCCCTTGAAGACTCATGGGAAGTATCACATAATTTCTGCCTAGGCCAGAAACCAGGAAGCAACTGAAGATACGTGAAAAAAGTTTTTAACAAGAAATTACACCATGCCTTCCTATTTATTAATGAAAGGATTAAAATAGTTAGTTGATTGAGAGAATTTGGTTTTGCTAAAAGAAAATGCCATTATATGAATGGAGCACTGGCATGCTCATTTGCATATATCTGAGTATCATCTACATATACATATACAATAAGTATTGAACATGTCGCCATTGGTTTCAGTAAATATAGTTCTAAAAGTGCAATTAACATGAAATTTTCACCACGTCAGTAACCGCCCATGCAATCCATACATACAAAAAGACCAAAACAAGTTCAGAAATTAAGTTATGTGTAATAAAATGGAATGACACAGGGAAAAAATATTGAACAAGCGAATTGAAATTAATTTAATACTTCATATAAAATCTTTTGTTGATAATGACAGCTTCAAGACGCATCCCGTATGGAGCAACTAGTCGCATGAATTGCTCAGGTGTGATTTTGGCCCATTCTTCCACACAAACCGTCTTAAAATCTTGAAGATTCAGTGGGCCTCTTCTAGGCAATCTGATCTTTAGTTCTTTCCATAGATTTTCTATTGGATTCCAGTCAGGTGATTGGCTGGGATATTCTAACAGCTTTGTTTCTTTTCTTTGAAACAAATTGGGAGTTTCCTTGGCTATGTGTTTGGGATCATTGTCTTGCTGAAATGTCCACCATTGTTTCATCATCATCATCCTGGTAGATGGCAGCAAATTTTTATTAACCTCTTCACGCCAGTGCCTCCCAGCCCTTTAAGGGGTTTCAGATGCAGGGAGGCCCAGCCGCTGAGAGGCCGCATATTTGCGTACGGTCGGCGTTAAGGGGTTAAGAATGTCTTTGTACATTTTTCCATTCATCCATCCTTCAATGATATGACCTTTGCCAGTACTGTATGCTGAAAAACAGCCCCACACCATGATGTTCCCATCTCCAAACGTCAATGTTCATATGGTGTTTTTGGGGTGATGTGCAGTGCCATTTGACCTCCAAACATGGTGTGTATGATGGGATCCAAAGAGTTCAATTTTGGTCTCATCTGACCACAATATATTCTCCCAGTATTTCACAGGCTTGTCTAAATGTTATGCAGCAAACTTTAAATGAGCGTCAAAATGTTTTTTCTTCAGCAATGGAATCTTGCATGGTGAGCGTGCGTACAGGCTATGGCAGTTGAGTGCATTACTTATTGTTTTCTTTGAAACAATTGTACCTGCTAATTCCAGGTCTTTCTGAAGTTCTCCACAAGTGGTCCTAGGCTCTTGGAAACTCTTCTAATAATTCTTTTCACTCCTTTGTCAGAAATCTTCTGAGGAGCACCTGGTCATGGCTGGTTTGTGGCGAAATTATGTTCTTTCCACTTCCAGATTATGGCCCCAATAGTGCTCACTGGAAGATTCAGCAGTTTAGAAATCCTTCTCTAACTAATGCCATCAGTATGTTTTGCAACAATAGGATTGCGAAGGTCTTGAGAGAGCTCTTACCCATCATAAGATGTTTCTTGTGTGACACCATCAGTTGAGATCAGGCCATCGGTTGATACTGAACCAGCTGATATTAATTTGCACTGACAAAGGACAGGATTGCTTTCTAAATACTGATAGATTTCAGCTGGTGTCTTGGTTTTCCATGCCTTTTTGCAGCCCCCTTTCTTCATGTGTTCAATACTTTTTCCCGGTGTCATTCCATTTTATTACACATAAAACTTAATTTCTGAACTTATTTTTTTGGTTTCTTCATATGGATGGACTGCATGGGTTGTTAATGACATGTGGTGAACATTTCACGTCAATAGCACCTTTAGAAATATGTTTACTTAAAAAATGGTGATGTGTTCAATACTTATTTTACCCGCTGTACAGATGAAAGCAAAATAGAACTGTTTGGTAGAAACACAACTCGTCGTGTTAGGAGGAGAGAGAATGCTGAGTTGCATCCAAAGAACACCATATCTACTGTGAAGCATGGGGGTGGCTACATCATGCTTTGGGGCTGTTTCTCCGCAAAGGCACCAGGACGACTGATCCATGTACAGGACAGAATGAATGGGGCCATGTATCGTGAGATTTTGAGTGCAAACCTCCTTCCATCAGCAATGTTATTGAAGATGAAACGTGGCTGGGTCTTCCAACATGACAATGATCCCAAACATACCGCCAGGGCAACGAAGCAGTGGCTTCGTAAGAATCATTTCAAGGTCCTGGAGTGGCCTAGCCAGTCTCCAGATCCCAACCCCATAGAAAACCTTTGGAGGGAGTTGAAAGTCCGTGTTGCCCAGCGACAGCCCCAAAACATCACTGCTCTAGAGGAGATCTGCATGGAGGAATGGGCCAACATACCAGCAACAGTGTGTGCCAACCTTGTGAAGACTTACAGGAAACGTTTGACCTCTGTCATTGCCAACAAAGGATATATAACAAAGTATTGAGATGAACTTTTGATGTTGACCAAATACTTATTTTCCACCATAATTTGCAAATAAATTCTTTCCAAATCAGCCAATGTGATTGTCTGGATTTTTTTCTCATTTTGTCTCTCATAGTTGAGGTCTACCTATGATGCCAATTACAGGCCTCTCTCATCTTTTTAAGTGGGAGAACTTGCACAATTGGTGGCTGACTAAATACTTTTTTGCCCCACTGTATCTAGTTCACTTTGGTTCTGTATGGTGGGGCAGGTATGTGGCCTGTTGTAGTTCCCTTGGCTGGTCACTAAATGCTTGAGAGTAATGCAGGCCATACATGGGTCGAATTCCAAACACATTTTCTTTAGAAACGCAGAAATTTTGTGCGTTTTGTAATCCGATGGTACCACAATTGATTTCGAAATTCACTCAACCAAACCTTCAATTTTACCTTATGTTGCTACAGAATAGAATTTTCATTGCCAATAATTTTCTTTTCTTTCCAGCTCATGTTCATTGCTTTTTTGAATATATTTCTTGCACGATTCTCCCATCATTGATTAGAAAATTTGTTCGCTTTTCAATAAATTTCCAACATGCCCGATCACTCAAATTCGATGACTGCATGAAAATCATCCATTTCCGTGGCCCTCTAATGGTGCAAACTTTGAACGAAAGTTCTTAGAAAAGATTTTCAAAAGAAAATTATTTTGGAATTCTACCCATGTATGGCTAGCTTAAGATTTTGCTTAGCCATGGTTTGTGTTAAGTGCCATCTCTGCCCCTGCTGGAAAAATGCATCTTGGCTAAGGATATATTAGGACGCAAAAGCTTCCGGTGTTTGTTGCCACAACGAGAATAATTACAGTTGGTCTCTGTGGGTGCACTGAACCAGATCAATATGAATTTGAACTATGCTGAACTGATTGTAACTTAAGCTGAGCGCAGCCAAGGGATTGCAAATGTAAATATATATATTAGCTTCTATTGATTCAGAAAACGGTTAAAGGGCATTTTTGGTGTTAACCTCAGTTCTACTAATTTCTATATGGGAACTTCTGTAGGAAAAGAAACTTCTGCCCAAGGCCAAAGCAAGGTTGAGACCTGAAGCAGGTTTTGAGTGGACTGTCAATGGGTACTGGTCAAGCCAGGAGAGGTTGTCCAGCTGGAATTCCTACGCATAAAAGGGTATATGTTAATTCCCCTGGAGGGGCTTAGTGCCCATGGTATGCCATTAAGAGAAGGTAAGTACTCCAGGTCTGGGTAGGAATAGGTTAAAGAGTAATTGTGCTCCCACTACACAAAACAGTTTTACATAAAAAACAACATCACGTGGACTTCAGTAACCAAAGAAGGGGTTAAAGATACAAGTTTTCTGGATTCCTATGATCCCTTTTAAGCTTTAACTTTCCCAGGGATAACCTACAAAATCAATACAGTATAAAACCACTCATTAACATAATAAGCACTGTAGGTCTGTAAGTGTCACATAACATATCATTTTTATACTATAACTGATATTGCCTGGAGAGAAGTGGGTGGTTACATGAGGTGTGTATTGAGGAGAGCAGGAAAAGGAAGAAGTGACATGGAGATAAAACACATATTCATGAGAGTAAACACTATATTATGATAAATACAGACTTTCTACAGTTAAATATCCATTTGAAAATAATGATTCCACATCTATGCAATATTATTGTCTGAACCAAACAATAATATGTGAAAATTATTGACGGGCTATAAGAAATACAGTTGAAATGCATCTTTGTGAATCGACCATTATATATTTTATGTATTCCGGTTTTCACAAGACCATTCGAATTGATGCTGGTAGATATTATCAACATGGATAGTTTTTCTTACAATTATACTCCTAACGAACCTGAATTAACAGGATTAACCGAAATATGATCTTGTTACTGTTTTAATGCATTTGACATTCAAAAGAAAGAAATCAGTGACTTTTAATGACTTTACAAATTTGTGTCACAAGACTGCTAGTTTTCTGCTTCTGGGTTGTGGAGGCCTTATCGAAAATTCCGGATAGGACTTTTGATGATCATAAATTGTAAAGGGATTGGTTAGCGAAGAAAGTGGAGTAGGAGGAACGTAAGATCCAATATAAATGTAGCATATGAACCTAAATATAAAAAACATGATTTCATTTAAATACACATCAATTTTAGTTGGTTGTAAACCTCAGACATGAAATATGAACAAAGTATGTCCCTCTATAGCAGCATTTATCAACCAGGGTGCTCAGGCACCCTGGGGTGCCTTGAGGTTACTTCAGGGGTACCTTGGAAAAATGTCTACAAATTGCCCAAAATTTGTATACAAGCCAGTGGGTGGAACAAGTCTGCCTTTTAGTTACACAAAGCCATAGGTTTTTATTGTGCACTTTACGACCTTCTAGCCGCCGGCATCCTAAAAACTAATGACATCAGTTGCTAAGGAGGATGTCAGCTGCCTGCACAGCATTCTAGTTTGACCCTCCCCTGCCCCTCTCCATCAGAGCTGGGGTCACATTAGCTCAGTGAAGGGGAAAAACTGAGGGAGAAGAGAAACATTGGAATACTACTCAGTACCAGTGTGCAAAAGTGTATTTGCTTTGGAAGAATAAGTCACCTCTGATGTTGGGTGTCACTATAAAACTATTAAGAATAGTTTTTCACATTTTAGAATGGGGTGTCTCAAGTCTGTCCATAATTTTAAAGGGTGCCTTGCCTGAAAAAAGGTTGAAAAAAACACTACTCTATAGTGTGTGCTTGTCTTAATCTAGTGTCATTTCTGTCTGCTGCTTCATTCCTCTGCTGTAAGCATAAGTCGCTTCTGATATTTTTTCTGACACCAAGAGAAAAATGATGACAGGGAAAGGAACAGCCTGTGATTGACAGCCTCAGCTCTTTTCCTGTGTGCTGTGTGAAGGGTGTGTGTCCCTTCCATCCAATCAGCTCTCAGAGCTCCCCTCACTGATGTAACCTCAGCTCTCCGCCACGTTTTTCACCTGAGGCCAGTCACTTCACTGAGTATGCACAAGGGTCTACAACCACTTTAAAAACTATAGAGGTATACTGCATATAAAAATGATTACCTTGTACTGTATAAGAACACAGGGAAAGATTTAAACTGTGTATTTTAATTGTTAAACTGTGTGTTAAATTGTGTATTTTAATTAAATGAAAAAAAAATGTCAAAGAACACTTAATTGGGTAGGAGCTTTGACTTCTAATTTGCACGAAATAAACAGCAGCTGAAATCTGTTTGCATTGACATATTCTAAAACAGTGAATGTGACATTCACCAATAATTCAATCAGGTGATTCTTCCTGGTGCATTTGTTTTACAATACAATGTTTGATACATCTGCAGTGCAATTTGGCAAATGCCACATTCCTAAAGTGAATTATTCCTAAAGTTTATCTAAGCATAAAAGACCAGGGAGGCCGCATCCTACAGTTAACATTATATGGCTGTGCAGGGATAGTAATTGTACCACAGAGAGAACAATGAAGTCAGCTGAAGAGCCTGGAAAAGAAAGCTCACTGAGATAGAGAACATGACTGAATGTTCATCAGTCCTCCAACCCACCTAGCATATGCCAGAGTCAATCTAGGCCTGCAAGTATGACACAGATTACCAAGGTTTCAATACCTACATGCCAGCCATATCTTTAAAAAAAAAAAAAAAATCCAGACACGAAACCTACTCTCTCACATTAAATACCCATTCATTGAATAGTCATACAATCAATCAGCAAAGTCTGTATGATTTCACTGCCTGGTCTGTGAGCTCATAATAATTTGGATGAATCAGGGGTTAGTCCTGGTCATTACTTCTTCTACAGGCATTCTCACCCTCCTAGCTGCCATAAATCTTACAGGAGGTGAAGGCCTGTTAGGTATGGAGTTTGCAATGCATACTGGGGAATGTGTATATTTCAGATGTGACAATGTTTTGTACTGCTTATAAGTACTGTTCATTAAGCAGTGTGCAATAAAAATAGAATCATATACTTCTAATTCTTCTGAATTAAGGTTTTGCTGTACTGTCCCTAAAAAGTCACTCAGTTTGCAGTTTGATTTTGCAGACCTCAACTGTAATTACTAAAACAAAGTATGCATTCAGACTTGTACAGTACATACTGTTCTATTATAACCTATTATTAATTTAAAAAGGCAAAGTTTGGGCTATATAGAAAAAAAAATCTAGATCTACTCTCTGATGCAGCATTGGTGTGATGCAGCAGCTGTCTTACATCAGCTCTAAGACCGCTGATCGCCCAGTTCTCAGTCTGCTTGGAGTGACTGCAGTCACTGCTCTCTGCTCTGCCCCTCCTACATTCACTGGAGTGCCAGATAGGTGAGGGGCAGGCGCAGCAGGCTCCAGCACTAAGCCATACGCTGACAGTCAGCCAAAGCAGGCAGCTGGGTGGATCCTGTCAATATGGTCAGGTCGGGATCTTTCCAGAGCCTGAAGTTCCTCTGTGACACAGCTGACAGCGTGCAATAGCCTCCTATAAGATGATTCTGGGTCACAGGACAGCAAAAGTAAATGCACTCCTGTGACCCACAAGAGAAATATGGCCAAAAAAAGCTTTGGCCATACAGCTTTCAATAAATAGTATAGCATAGTGTACATAGTGTAGCAAGAAAAACTTGCTTGGACTGTTTATAGTTTCCTTGTATAGCTCAGAGTGGCTCCTAGAAACAGGCAGATAATTTGTTTTTGTTTTTTTTTTAAACAATTTAGCTCCATTTTAACAAGCAGCAAAGCAGAGACTTTGGGTTTCAGACAATTAGGAACAGTTTAGAAACACCTGCTGTGTGACAAAAGGTTGGAAGGCTGCCAATATATTGTAATAGAAAGTAATAGAAAAAGAACAAACATTTCAGTGCTTTGTTGTGAACTTTAAAGATTAATTCTCCAAAAATGCCTATAGCTACAGAACTGTATGAAGGCTTGTGTGCTTACTGCTTCTTCAAAATCTGTAAATACTTTAGCGTGCATAGTATGGGTACAGGTTTACTTTAATCTGATGCCCTAATAAGAACGTGAGATGCTCACAGTTACATTAGATTTGATTGTGCTGGTCTGTGATATAGATAGAGGGTTTCCCATAATGCTCTGTGTAGTTTCCCAATCTATCAAATATTAGGAATACGAATCAACCTACCAAAACACCATGAATGTGTTAATGTGAATTTGGCTGTAAATACATCTACTAGATAGGCAACTGTAAAAGCAGAAACTATAATGGAAATTGAGTCCCAGGAAACATGATGGAGACAGTAGTAAATGTCACCTGTAAATGCACCAGACATCATGACAGAGATAAAAAAAATTAAGTAAACTGTGTTTTATTTATTCTGTTAGTTATCATATACACAACTAGCTTGAGCCTGGGTTCACACCGATGCGGTCTGCAATTCGCAGCGTTTTGTATTCAAATTCCACGGCGCATCAGAATCGCACCCAGTTCATGCAAACCGCTGCGGGTGTGTATGTTAACAACACCCCGAAATCGGTCCGCAAAACGCGGTTTGATGTGTAGAATTGTATATATATATATATATATATATATATATATATATAATATTCATTTCTCAAATCGCACTGCACACACTTCGCATGTGATGCGGAATGCGGTGCGGTTCCTGTGCAAAACACATGCGATGTACAGTACCGCACGAGAGTGAACCCAGCCTTAGGGGTTGATTTACTAAAACTGGAGGGTGCAAAATCTCGTGCAGCTCTGCATAAAAACCAATCGGCTTCCAGGGTTTTTTGGTTTTTTTTTTTCTCTTTGTCAAAGCTTAATTGAACAAGCTGAAGTTAGAAGCTGATTGGCTACCAAGTGCAGCTGCGCCAGATTTTGCACTCTCCAGTTTTAGTAAATCAACCCCATTACATAGTTGTCTAATGTGCACATTAAAAATATTTATGCCAACTATAATGTTCCAAGTTATTTGTTTCTGTTTCACACAGATCCCCTATAAGAGGCATTTGGGAAAAACTGGACGATTTGGCAGCTCCAGAAGAAACGGCATGTGTTGTCTACAGCAGACATAGCTTGTGACTGAGCTGGGGACATACAGCTCAAAAGCAGAGAGCTAATAATAAAACCTGGTAGTAGCACACAAGCCAGGTCACTGACCAAAACACTGTAAATACAAGAAATCCACAGGAAACTATGTGATTGCTTAAGTCTTTCCATTGCTAATTTTCTTTTTGGAAAACTAACAAACTATTCACGAATGAAAAACTAGATATCTTTCACTGTATTTTTAGAAATAATAATAGATGTTCGCAAAGAGGATGGAAAACAAAAGACTCACTCCAGGGGTCCTCTTGTTGTGCAAGATAAAAGCAGAGCACAGACATTTAACGCACATCAGTGTTTTTATGCATTTAATACAGTAGCTCAGGCAAATAAATTATCTACTGCAAACCACTGGTGTTTTTAATTTTTTCTTTCTTTACCAATATAACCTAGTTCATATGTGCATGCTTGTGCAGTACTATTACTAATTATGCTATATACAGTAAATATACAGTAATTTATTTAGGGCATTACTAAAAAAGCCAAGAGAATTACTTTATAATAAGCAAGAAAGTTTAAAATACTTAGGAATAAATAATAACCATAACATGCTATATTAAGTATACAGGGGTTAGAAAAAAAATAAAAACACTACATGATTTGCAGGTGTGAAAGTGACAACATATTTCACCTTGAAAGCAGAAGCGATGTAACATTCTTTTACTTCTGCTGTGTGATGAGACACCTAGCTAACAGGTGGGAAGCCTCACTTTCGTCATTCACTGAGTGCACTGCTAGTAATATGGAGTCATGTCAGAGCTTGCTGAGCTTCAAAGAGGGCAAATTGTTGGTGCCTGCTTAGCTGGTGCCTCTGTGACTGAAGTTGGCAAGTTATTTGCTGTGTCGCGAGGTACAGTATCAGTGGTTATGACATATACAGTTTCTCGGAAAACACCGTCTGATAAGCATAAGCGCAGTCGACATGGTCAACTGACTGAAAGAGACAAAAAGGACATTGCAGAGGATTGTGACCCGGAATAAGAAAACAACTGCTGCAAAAGTGACTGCAGAACTCAATCTCAGTCCTGTGAAGACACACACCTTTCACATGGACATTCGAATCGGGTCCGCCTGCCAGTTTTTCAGGCGGTCCTGATCAGAACCTCCATTCTCATCTATGGAGCAGTGTGTGTAAACAGACATGTGTCCGTTTATACCCAATCCGATCCGCAATCGGAGAAGGAGACAGATGGGGTCGAATGGAAACAGACAGGCAGTCCGTTTCCATCCAACAATCCATTGAGGACAGCGAGCTGCTCTGTGCCCATTATGCAGCAGCAGAGCGGACACAGACCTGTCATCTGCTTGCTCAGCAAGGAGCAGTGGAGAGATCTGCTAAACGGGTCTGTGTGAAAGGATCCATACTCTATATGAAAAGTGCAGTAAACTGCAACAAGCAGACAGCAGTGGGAGTCCTATGACATTTTTATAATTCAGAAAGTGCAATTTTACATTAAAACCTTTTACTGCTGAACTAATTTTTGAAAATGCACATTTTTTATGTGAAAATTTAAAAAACAGAAAAACAAAGTATATTTTCTGGAAGCTGAAACAATAAAATGATTAAAGTAATACAAATGATAGTAGGTACAATCTGTTATGTTGCATGATATTTGCGCAACTACTCAAAGTTAATTTTTGGGAAAAACGAACATTCAGGTTTTCAACATTCAATTTAATAGTCACAAACATAATATTATCTTCAACTGTTCTGGTAAACATGAATGTTGAGACTGTGCTGTGTGAACAAATACCAAATATGCCAAGCTTTAATACTCTGTGTGCCACAAAATGGTGACCAACTACCAAAATTTTAATAAGCAACAATTACAAAAAAAACATTTACAGCACATCAAGTTTTGTTCTCTTTAGACTTCTCCCCTTTATGTTTATCTGGCAATCAAGCTGGTAGGGCCCCATTAACACTTGCAAATGGAGCCGTTAGTGTTTACATATAGGAAACCCAGCAAGGGTTCTCAGTAATTAGCTGCAGTCGGCAGGCCCATTGAAAGCAAAGGGAGGCTGCCAGCACCCACAAATAATTGTGGCCACTCGCATGTAATCACTCATGGAGAGATTACCTGAGAATGATTATCCCTGAATGCAGACAATTGTCTCATTGAAATCAACAAGACTGGAGTAGAGCTTTAAAGCAGACCTTGCATTAAGCCATGTCTCTAGCTTCACTACTCTCAGACCAGAAAACATAGAATGAAGTCAGAATTCCTAAGCTGCACCCTATTCGTCACTTAAAACATGCTGACATAATTAGATCACCAAAACAGCCAGGTAGCTATCAATGGCTGTTTGGCGGCTTGCAAAATCCCTCAGCGTTCCGGGTGGACGCCATATGGCATCTTCCCGGGCATGCGCAGTTTGCGCACCTTGTCACCGGCCGTGTACCTCGGACACGGCTGATGACAGATCTGGGTACCGGCCCTGTTGCCGGTACCATGGGACCTGCTGTGATCAATCACAGCAGGTCACATGACAGTTGTATACAATGGATGGCTTCATTCATGTCATCCATTGTATACTAGTTGTCTAGCTGAGAATGGTCACAGCGATCACATGCACAAGCTGGGCCAATCACAGCCCAGCTGTGTCATGTGATTAACCGTGGCCAAATCACAGCTAAGCACAAAGAAAAACAAAAAAACCCTATGAATTGATGTCATTCAGGTAAATGCTTGCTTATAGCAAAGTAATTCTTTGCTATAAGCAAATTAGGGAAGTGATCAGTATTTTTTTTTTTGTTTTACACAAAAGTAGTACAATGTTACTATGGTAACATTGTACTACTTTGGTCACAGTGAAATATGAAAAAAAAAAAACTTAAAAAAAGAAAAAAAATGTAATAAAAAAATATTTAACAAAAAAGGATCAATTTTTTTTTTTTCATACTGTCACCAGTCAGTGTCCCTGATCACCGCCACACCAGTTATATGATGAAGCTGTACTGCACTGGTGACAGTATGTAAAAAAATTGTTAAAATAATTAGAATTTCTAAATTTTCCAAAAAATTATGACAAAAATATTACAACTTTAAAAAGCTCACCATGCCTCTTATGAAATATGTCAGACTATCTACTTTGCAAAAAGGGGTCATTTGGGGGATATCTGTAGTGTTCTGACATTCTTGGACCTCAAGAAATTAGATTGGCCATCAGTACTTCAGGATTGATCAATATTCAGATCTTGACCATAGTTTGTGAACTCTATAACTTTCCTACAAACTAAATAATACATCCTAATATCGGTTATTTTCACCAAAGACATGTAGTAGAATACATCTCGGCTTACATTTATGAAGAACAATTATTTATTTGCAAACTTTTGGAACAGAAACAAAGAAAATTGTGGGTTTTTTTCCCAAATTTTCGGTCTTTTTTTGTTAATTTAGCAAAAAATATAAATCCCAGCGGCGATTAAATGCCACCAAAAGAAAGCTCTAGCTGTGTGAAGAAAATGATAAAATTTTAGTTTGGGTACAATGCCGTATGACCGCGCAATTGTCATTCAAAGTGTGAGAGCGCTGAAACCTGAAAAATGGCCTGGGCAGGAAGGGGGTAAAAGTGCCCGGTATTGAAATGGTTAAAGGCATAAAAACATCTTTTAAAAAAAAAAAAAAAAACCCACATTAAAAATGCAAATACATGGGTCCAGATTCAACTTCAAAGTACACATGTAAGAACTTTAGGCACTTCTCTGAGCAACTTTTGTATACTTTTTCCAGGAATTGTGTTATGACTTATGAAGGTTTTTACCTACTGTGATTTTTTTTTAAGTTTTAATTAAGGACTAGTTGGTTTCAAGGACTATTCGGTCTTCCTTCCAAATTGCAGCATTAGACTAGATATCAGATTTTTATTAGATGCATACAGTTAGATATTGTGGAGCACACTGTTCCTCCAACAGAGCTGGGACAAGGTCATCCAGTGCTCCCGGCAAAGATGCCGGGATGCACCCCCTCCCCTCTGGGTTGGAGAAGGGGGTAACAATTGTATTGCACACAACACTCCACGCCACAACCTACTGTATGTACAGCTTGCAGCCAAAATAGTGTAAATGGATATAGCCTACTGCAGCTAACTTAAAAGTTCAATAGCGTCGAACAAAAAATATTATCTTGTGCCAGTGATGTCAATGGAAGGAAATATACCCTTTCTCAGTGGTGTCACTGGAATGAAAAATGCCTCAATGTCGTATCAGTGTCAGTGTTGCTGTGTAGTGTAATTTTAAATTCCAGGCAAACAGTTGAAATACATACTGTATATGCAAGCCCCGCAGCTGACTAATAAATAGGCAACCGCATGGATTATCATCTTGCTTTCTCTTATTGCCAGCAAGCTCCCAGTGTTTGACAGCATTATGTAATGTAGTAGGGCCTGACTGGCTCACATTTATTATCCTTCATCTCCCAGTGACTGATATAAAAGTAACAATTTACTTTAAATGTGTCTTCAAAAACAAATTTTAACCCCCACATGGAACTTCGACAATAGACTAACATTTTTTGAATCAGTAGCTTTACTTGACTCGGTTCAGGTCACTTTTTCTCGGCATGGAACCCACCTGGAAATGAAGGAGGTATCTTCTTCCTGCTGTCTCTGGTTTTGTGATATGCTACATGACATGGAGACACTGGAAGAAGGGCAGTCCACCATGACTCCCTAGTGTGCCTCCACCCCCCCCCCCCCATCTCATCCCTGTCTATATATAAATCTTAGATCTTCTGAAACAGAGTATCCATGTTTAGTCCATTAAAATCACAACCAAACGTTATACATTTAACACATAAGCCTTGGCAAGCAGCAGGTGTGAAAACTGTAGATGGAAGTTCCCTCCTCCCTATTTCAGCTCTCCTCTTTATATCTGCAAGATTTTGTATTACACTCAGCTGTGATTTTAATGTACAAGCATGGATACATTGAATTCTAAAATGTATTTAGCTCAAGGAAGGAAGGTATGTATATATTTAATCTTTTCATGACCACAAGTCACTGAAGCCTAGATGTTAAGAGCAAATTTAGTAATGTTCGTATGTGTACTACGATTCCATTCATTGTAAGTGGCACCCTAAAGCTGGGTAAACGCATGCCGAAAACAGTTCACCAGGAGCTTTCAGCCCATGTGTACAGCTCCCTGTCCGACAAAGCTGGTCTCATGACCAGCTTCTGTCAAAGGAGCATGCTGGAAAACCAGAATCCAAATAGCACTGGCATCCAATGTGTTCTGATGGGGGCGGGGTCAGAATACAATAGTTCAGCGGGGGAGATCACCACACTAACAACGCTTAGTTAGTATGTGGCCCCTCAGGTTTTTTTTTCCGTTCAGCACACTGGGTTGAATGAGAAAAATATCACAACATCACGCTGTGCAGTAAATCACTATAGCATGTAAAGGTACACTTGCTGTAGAAACATTTTTTGTCTGTTGTGATGCATCACGAGGCCCAGTAAAATAAATGGGCTGCCTTAACACAACTCATGTTAATGCTCATGCATGAACCACTTCCCACCCGGCCTATAGTAAAATGACAGCCGGGTGAGCCTCTCGTTCCTTCAGGAGGGCATCATATGACATCCTTCCTGGATCACGCCTTGCGCGTGTCCGCAGGGCCGTGCTGTGGCAAGAACTGTCACCGGCTGTGTACCTCGGACACGGCCGATGACAGATCTGTGTACCGGCCCAGTTGCCAGTACCATGTGACCTGCTGTGACCAATCACAGCAGGTCACATGACAGTTGTAAACAACAGATGGCTTCCTTTCATGCCATCCATTGTATACAAGTGTCACTAGCTGTGAATGGTCACAGTGACCACATGCACAGGCTGGGCCAACCACAGCCCATCTGTGTCATGTGATTAGCCATGGCCAATCACAACAAAAACACCTGAATGAATCGATTTCATTCAGTTAAATGCTTGCTTATAGCAAATAACTTCTTTGCTATAAGCAATCAAATTGTGTAAAAAAAAAATACTAATCACTTCCCCAAAGTAGTACAATGTTAACATTATATTACTTTGGTCATAGTGTAATATGAAAAAAAAAAAAAACTTAAAAAAAGAGAAAAAAATGTAATAAAAAAAATTTAACAAAAAAGGATCAATTTTTTTTTTTTCATACTGTCACCAGTCAGTGTCCCTGATCACCGCTAATCACCAGTTATATGATGAAGCTGTACTGCACTGGTGACAGTATGTAAAAAAAATTGTTAAAATAATTTGAATTTCTTAATTTTCCAAAAAATTATGACAAAAAAATTACAACTTTAATAAACTCACCATGCCTCTTATGAAATATGTCAAACTATCTACTTTGCAAAAAGGGGTAATTTGGGGGATATCTTTACTGTTGTGACATTTTTGTGCCTCAAGAAATTAGATTGACTGTCAGTACTTCAGGATTTATCAATTTTCAGATATATCCCATAGTTTGTGAACTCTATAATTTCCCTATAGACTAAATAATAAATACAGATTTGGGTTATTTTCACCAAAGACATGTAGCAGAATACATCTTGGCTTAAATTTATGAAGAACGATTATTTATTTGCAAACTTTTGTAACAAAGAAAAACGTGTTTTGTTTTTTTTCACAATTTTTGGTCTTTTTTTGTTAATTTAGCAAAAAATTAAAACCCCAGTGGTGATTAAATAGCACCAAAAGAAAGCTCTAGTTGTGTGAAGAAAATGATAACATTTTAGTTAGGGTACAGTGTTGCATGACCGCGCAATTGTCATTCAAAGTGTGAGAGCGCTGAAACCTGAAAATTGGCCTGGGCAGGACGGGGGTAAAAGTGCCCTGTATGGAAATGGTTAAACACACAGCAGCAGACCATTGTAGTATGAATGGGCCCTTACTCTATGACTAATTTGCCAACCAAATATTCTGTATGCCATTTTCTTAAAGGCATACGGTATATTGTTTTTATTTAGCATTCGGTTTTAATAAATTTACCACTCAAATGGACATAAATATTTAATGCATTTTTGGTTATCTTTCACTTAAAGAAAAGGCAATATAGTTAGCTTTCCTGAGGGCTGTATCTTGAAACAGAAACATAAGGGGACACAAAGTTTACCTGTGTCATCAGCTTGACTTTGCAGATTTCAATTACAGTGGTACCTCTGTTTACGAATGCCTCGGTTAACGTAATTTTCAGTTTACAAATGAAAATTCATTGAAAGTAATGCCTCGGTTTACACATTTTTTACTATGTCAGTGCTGATTTTGAAATGAAATTGCCAGCTTTTTTTTTTTCTTCACTATAGCTCACAGGATTAGCTGT
The DNA here is from genome assembly GCF_062004578.1 of Staurois parvus. NCBI lineage: Eukaryota > Metazoa > Chordata > Amphibia > Anura > Ranidae > Staurois > Staurois parvus. The sequence continues at coordinate 797,144 of NW_028318725.1, forward strand.
CACCCTGGAGTTAAAGGAAACATTGTTTCTTTTAACTTGGGGAAATAAACTAAAAGAAAAAACTTTCCCTCTTTTAGCTGGGGGAAATTGACAGCTGAATTTCTGAGCTATAGTGAAGAAAAAAAGAAGCAGCAGTAATTACATTTAAAAACCAGCACCATAATAAATAAATAAATAAAAAAAAAAACCAGCATAGGGTCCCTCTTCTCATCCATACCAAGCCCTTTGGGTCTGGTATGGATTTTGAGGGGCAGCCCCACGTCAAAATAGAAAAAAATGGCGTGGGTCCCCCACAAAATGCATACCAGACCTTATTCGAGCATGCAGCCTGGCAGGCCAGGAAAGGGGGTGACGAGCAAACACCTCCCCTCCTGAACCATACCAGGCCACATGCCCTCAACATGGGGGTTGCTTTGTGGCAGGCCCCCCCCCCCCCAAAGCATCTTGTCCCCATGCTGATGGAAAAAAGGGCCTCTTCCCCTCTTCCCACTGTGTCCTGTTTTTTTTTACGCTACATTTTGTTCTTTGTGATTACCCCATACTCCTTCACATGGGGGAGGCCGGGATCTGGGGGCCCCCTTGTTAAAGGGGGCTTCCAGATTCCGATAAGCCCCCTGTACGCAGACCCCCACAACCACCAGCCAGGGTTGTGGGGAATTAATATAGTATATTAGCGCAGCACCACATTTTACAAACAGCTTCAACTCTTCTGGGAAGGCTGTCCACGGGGTATAGGAGAGTGTCTATGGGAATGTATGATCATTCTTCCAGGAGCACATTTGTGAGGTCAGACACTGATGTCAGAGGAGAAGGCCTGGCTTGCAGTCACTGCTGTAATTCATCCCAAAGGTGTTCTGTCAGCTTGAGGTCAGGACTTTGTGCAGGCCAGTCAAGTACCTCCACAGTTTCCTCCAACTCTCTCATCCATGTCTTTATGAACCTTGCTTTGTGCACTGGTGCGCAGTCATGTTGGAACAGGAAGGGGCCATCCCCAAACTGTTCCCACAAAGTTGGGAGCATGAAATTGTCCGAAATGTCTTGGTATGCTGATGCCTTAAGAATTCCCTTCACTGGAACTAAGGGGCCAAGCCTAACCCCTGAAAAGCAACCCCACACCATAATCCCCCCCTCCACCAAACTTTACACTTGGCTCAATGCAGTCAGGCAAGTACCGTTCTCCTGGCAACCGCCAAACCCAGACACGTCCATCGGATTTCCAAAGAAGCAAGATTATCACTCCAGAGAACATGTCTCCACTGCTCTACAGTCAAGTGGTGGCATGCTTTACACCACTGCATCCGATGCTTTGCATTGCAATTGGTAATGCAAGGCTTAGATGCAGCTCCTCGGCCATGGAAACCCATTCCATGAAGCTATCTACGCACTGTTGTTGCACTAATCTGAAGGCCACACAAAGTTTGGAGGTCTTTAGCAGACAGTTGGCGACTTCTGCGCACTTCAGCATGCACTGACCCTGCTCTGTCATTTTATGTGGCCTACCACTTCGTGGCTGAGTTGCTGTTGTTCCCAGTTGTTTCTATTTTGTTATAATACCACTAACAGTTGACCATGGAATATTTAATATTATAATATATAGTAGCAAGGAAATGTCACGGATGGACTTATTGCACAGGTGGCAACCTATCACAGTACCACACTTGAATTCACTGAGCTCCTGAGAGCGACCCATTCTTTTACAAATGTTTGTAGAAGCAGTCTGCATGCCTAGGTGCTTGATTTTATATACCTGTGGCCATGGAGGTGATAGAAACACCTGAATCCAATGATTTGGAAGGGTTTCCCAATATAGTGTATATATTTCACAAACCTGGCTACCAAACTGACAGAGGTATTTTTTTTTTTTTAGCTCTTTCATTACTTCTGCAGTATACTGACCGTCTCCTGTATCCTTTCCCCAGTATACTGACCTTCTCCAGTATCCCGCCCGCAGTATACTGACCTTCTCCAGTATCCCGCCCGCAGTATACTGACCGTCTCCAGTATCCCGCCCGCAGTATACTGACCGTCTCCAGTATCCCGCCCGCAGTATACTGACCGTCTCCAGTATCCCGCCCGCAGTGTACTGACCGTCTCCAGTATCCCGCCCGCAGTGTACTGACCGTCTCCAGTATCCCGCCCGCAGTGTACTGACCGTCTCCAGTATCCCGCCCGCAGTGTACTGACCGTCTCCAGTATCCCGCCGCAGTGTACTGACCGTCTCCAGTATCCCGCCCGCAGTGTACTGACCGTCTCCAGTATCCCGCCCGCAGTATACTGACCATCTCCAGTATCCCGCCCGCAGTGTACTGACCGTCTCCAGTATCTCGCCCGCAGTATACTGACCGTCTCCAGTATCCCGCCCGCAGTATACTGACCATCTCCAGTATCCCGCCCGCAGTATACTGACCGTCTCAAGTATCCCGCCCGCAGTATACTGACCGTCTCCAGTATCCCGCCCGCAGTATACTGACCGTCTCCAGTATCCCGCCCGCAGTATACTGACCGTCTCCAGTATCCCGCCCGCAGTAGACTGACCGTCTCCAGTATCCCGCCCGCAGTAGACTGACCGTCTCCTGTATCCCGTCCGCAGTAGACTGATAGTCTCCTGTATCCCGTCCGCAGTCTCTGACCGTCTCCTGTATCATGTCCGCAGTCTCTGACCGTCTCCTGTATCATGTCCGCAGTCTCTGACCGTCTCCTGCATCCCGTCCGCAGTCTCTGACCATCTCTTGTATCCCGTCCGCAGTCTCTGACCATCTCCTGTATCCCGTCCGCAGTCTCTGACCATCTCCTGTATCCCGTCCGCAGTCTCTGACCATCTCCTGTATCCCGTCCGCAGTCTCTGACCATCTCCTGTATCCCGTCCGCAGTCTCTGACCATCTCCTGTATCCCGTCCGCAGTCACTGACCATCTCCTGTATCCCGTCCGCAGTCTCTGACCATCTCCTGTATCCCGTCCGCAGTCTCTGACCATCTCCTGTATCCCGTCCGCAGTCTCTGACCATCTCCTGTATCCCGTCCGCAGTCTCTGACCATCTCCTGTATACCGTTCGCAGTCTCTGACAAACTCCTGTATCCTGTCCGCAGTTTCTCACCGTCTCCTTTATCCTGTCCGCAGTTTCTCACCGTCTCCTGTATCCTGTCCGCAGTTTCTCCCCAATCTCCTGTCCGCAGTTTCTGACAGTCTCCTGTATCCTGTCTGCAGTTTCTGACCTTCTCCTGTATCCTGTCCGCAGTCTTTACAGTCTCCTGTCCGCAGTCTTTACAGTCTCCTGTATCCTGTCCGCAGTCTTTACAGTCTCCTGTATCCTGTCCACACACCAGATTATAGTCTTGCCTAGGGCAGCACAAAACCAAAATACACCACTGCGTGTAAAGGCTGGTGTCCCAATACTTGTGGCAATATGGTATATAAATATAGTGCTCAGCCTAAATTCTGTTACCATGTCCATGTGCAATAGGAAACCTGATATTTGTATTAATTTAAACAGAAAACTATGATGGTTCAGCGTCATTTTATTTTCTAGGTTTACAGTTCATTAAACTGCTTTGGTTGATCCCCTTTTTTATTACTGAAATCAAAATATTATTTTGCTTACAAAAAAAAAAAATTATACATGGTGCATCTATAACAGCGGTTTGTAAAGAGTTCTGTGTTTTCTAAGAGAGTCAAACCCTTTGTATATCATACAGCGCTGTATGAACAGAGCAAGAAGGGAGACGGTTTTGTTTATATGACATTCAGAAATTTAGCTCCACACGTTTTTTTTTTTTTCTTTTAAACTGTAAGGGTTATTATGGCAAACATGGGAAAAGAGCCTGTAGCTCCACCTATTGGGAAATATCAAATAGAAAACATTTACATGCACTATTTCATATTTTTTCACTAACCAAAAATGAAAATTATTTTTAATCCCAACACAGAAAAAGAAAACCTAGATGTGCTGAATGTAATATTTTGCCTGGTGTAATAAGTAACTGGGCATTTGCATTGCCCAGAGCAGTCCACTGCTATATAAACACACACACACACACACACACACACTGTACCTAAGCCAGTTGTGGACACTGGATGTGGTACATGTGTGCATACCTTGTCCTCCTTCCTCCATTGCCACTTCCCTTCAGTATGTAAAAATAACAACTGTAAATACATCATCTATTACAACCTCTGCAAAACTGACCTTCTAACATAATGTTTACAAAGAATGATAGATACAAAGTAATTTGTTTTTCCAGTTATCTACTGATCAAAGGGATGAGCTCCAATCTGCATATGATGTCAGTTAGACCTCATTTACACTTCCTTCGAAATGTGGCATTTGACCCGTCTTTTCAAAGCACTCTGAATGCCAATCAAAGCAGCCAAATCAAAATAAAATGGTTACCTTACAGGACTGTACACACTGGTGAGTTTGCGCTAATTTGCTTCGGAAATTATACTCCATGCTTGGTGCTTCACTGTATCTCCAAAGCCTCCATAGAAGTCTATCACAGCGCTCCCTAACACCACCTGCAGTGGTAGAGGGTAGTTTCAGAACTAGCATCATTTTGGATTTCATGTATCGGAAAAATTAGAAAATCAACACACATGGGTATTTGCTAAGGCTTCATTAAAGTGATTATAAAGCTTCATTTTTAAGAGAATGAAAATAATAAACATGCCATACTTACCTGCTTTGTGCAAGAGTTTTGCACAGAGAAGCCCTGATCCTATTCTACTCGGGTCCCTTGCTGGCATTCCAGGCTCCTCCTCTTCATCCAATGCCCCTATAGGAAGCAACTTTGTTTGGGGGCACTCGTGTGTGCTTGCTCCTGAGCCCCGCTGCCTATTTCTATAAACAAAGACAGTGGGGCACGGCTAGACCCCTCGCTCCCTCGTTACAGAGTTTGACTGACAAGAGCAGGAACCAATGGCTCCTGCTGCTATTGATCTGACCTGTGAAAAGGGACAAAGCCAGGAGAGATGTTGGTCTCATTCACAGTGCTGCATCACGATTGGGCTCAGATATAAGGGGGATGGGAGGGATCACAAGGACACAATGCATATATTGCATTAAGGTAAAAAACAAAAAAAAACAAACAAACTTAAAGGATATGTTCACCTTTGGGACATGTTACATATTCCACCAGTTTTTAGGGTGGAACATGTAACATATTCCCATAGCCGCAGAAACACCCACTGCCCTCCCCCCCCTTCCTCTGACAGATAGCACAGGGAAAATTCTGTCAGATTTTAAAACAGCGTGGCCATGCGGGGCTCCGCCCACATGGCCACGGCACTTATTCACAGAGTTCTGTGAATGAGTGCCTACAAGTCCTGGCAGCCTTAGCTGCTGTGGGCTTGTAGTTTTCAATGAACTACTGATCACTGTTGCAATGCTTTCCAAGATCCTGCAGACAAAAATAATAAATGCAAAAAAAATGTGCATTTATTATTTTTGTCCAAAAGGTGAACTTATCCTTTTTCAGGCTTTACAACCATGTTAATGCTTCAAAAAAGCATCAAAAAAACAAAAATGCATGTGAAAGCAGTAGGCGCTTTACTGTGCGTTACTAATCAACGCAAGTGTAAAAGAGGCCTAAAAGTGTTTAACCCAAATGTAATATTCCTGATGTGTGTGTTGTGCCATGTATCACATATATGGGGCAGAAGACAGGGGGGCTTTAACACCCACAGACTGCACATATGCGTCCATGGGCAGCAGAGCTTTATGTGCAAAGACAGTTTGTGTCTCCACTAATGATCAGGAGCTGGCGGGACCACTGTGACAGCCAGTCCCCCCCAAGGGGAAACACAGCACCCCCCCCCCCCCTGGGCATAAAGACCTTGTTAAAGGGTTGCCAGAGCTAGATGGGAAAGGGGTTAAAGTGATATGATGCAGATATAGAGTTTTGGAGAGATTTTTTTTCAGGAATGTAATGTGCAATTCTAACTGAATGACAAGACTGCTATCAATTCAGTGGAAAGCACTAAACAAGTCAACATGCTAAATTCCCCATGCCCCTTACTGAAAAGTCTTAATTGCATACTTAAACAAACCCTTACGATTCAGATTTCCAAAATAAAAAGAAGGTGAGAAAAAATCAAAACAACAACTCCAAATAAATAGGGAAGCCAGAACAGTTTTAACTGAAGTAAATAATGGTAATTTCAGTATATGGTGGAAACCTCTTAAACGTAATGGCTCCTGTAAAAGCTTTTTTTCCACTTGCACTTTCCACTGTCAAACAGCTTGAGATGCCAGTAACTGTAAAACACTTTAGATGACAGGTTTACAAGCTAGCTGCAGTTTTAGATTTTATGTATAATTTGTGATAAAATGCTGCAGCAATTATCTATCTTGTTAGGTATAATTTAGTGCAATATGGTTTATTATATTTTGCTTCTTCATTTGGAATATTTGTATTCCTTAAACTATTACAGAAATAGACCAAACCCAAATACAGAGCCTTTTAGTCTGTAACTGCCTATAGAATCTTTTTTCTTTATTTGGCATTATAATATGATGATAGGCACATTTCACAGACATACATGGAATTGTATTTAAGGTGGCATTAATTATTTCTAGCTCATTAGTCTTTTCTAAGAACATAAATTCTTTCAGAGTTACTGGGCACATCAGGGGTTTCTAGGCCAGCACTCTCATAGTAAGCCTGGGACAACACAGACATTTGCGTTAAAGTGTTATTAAACCCAGGACCCTGCATTCACTCTAACTAGTCTCCCACACTACACAGAACATGGAAATGCAATTATTTTAGGAAATATAAACTGCTAAATACTTTTTTTCTTCAGCAGTTAGAGCAGTCTTGTGGCTTCTATCAGTGTTCAGCAGGGCACTGGTTAAAGCTTGTATGTGGAGTTTTCATTCTCCTCTGATTGTCCTATGAGGCTGCAGGACCCCTGACCCTCTATCTGGACAGTGCTGATTGACCCTGTGCTGATCAAATGAACTTTCCCAAGAAAAAAAAATCTAGCAATATACACACCAAACAGAACAGAACCTTGGGGGCAAGCTGCACATGCTTAATCAGCAGGTGGATTGAGGACAGTAGAAGAGGAGGATCAGAGAAGACAGGGTCAAACATCCTTTCTACACAATGTGGAAGATTAACCCCTTAGGTTCCACCAAGAGTATAACAAGCATGTTTTTCTGCACAGTGTCCAGCAGAGCACTGGTTAAAGCTTGTAGGATTTTGTTTTTTTTTTTACTTTTCTTGCCTAGCTAAGTTCAAATGTGGGGATGAGAAAGGGGGCATTGAGCACCCCTAAACACCCTCCAACCCATCAGCACACAGCATGCAAAATCAAAACGTACTTTGCAGCACTTACAATATTATAACCAAATAAACAGAATCACAAGCAGAAACATGCCCACAGAGATGCAATTAGAACTTTACTGACACAGCCAGACACATCCACAGAAAAAAGGACCACTTGCCAAACTTGGTGAATTTAAAATTGCTACACCTTGACGTGAGGCATTACAGATGCAGTAGTGTGTACTGACCTAAGCAGCCACCATGTTTCTTTGGAGGCAAGTAGTCAGGGATGCAGTAAAAAGGCAGCCGAACCTGTTATTACTACCGGTGTGAACTAGGCCTAAAAAGGTATTTCAACACAATTAGTTCCACACTGACATAACCACAGAGACACTTTTAGTACTGTACTGACAGAAGCAGAAACCGGTCCAATGACACAGTCGGTACTGTACTGACAACCTGAAGGTGTTTCAGTGATAAAACATATAGTACAAAAGTGGAAGTTGCACATTTTGCAGTTTTCCTCAGTATGGGCATCAATCCCCCTTTCCTGTAAGTCAGCTTGAAGGTTTCTAAGCATCTGAAAACAGAACTAACTATATAGCTGGGGTGAAAAAATTAACTACTTTGTAAAAGGCCAGTGTTGAGCAGATGTTCTGTACAGGCCCATGAGACTCTGGAATTACTTTTGTCCTACGTGGCATTGGCAGTTTTAACAAAGTATTTTCCTTTCCACCTCAATTATATATTTGGATCGGTTTTATTATCTTTTCTTAGATTTTTTTTCCTTACAAAAAAAAGAGCATTAAATACACATAAATCTGAGAAAAGAAAGGAACCAAAAATACAAGCTTCTTCCGTGTATCCAAATTACCTCATATCATATTTTTCTCTACCCCCCCCTCATTCCTCCCCTCTCCCCCCCTAGTTCCCCAAAACCACATCACTTCCCCATCCTCATCATCGTTATCAGTCTAGATCTGTATTTCCTTCCTCCTATCCCTTTTTCTCTGTGGGCAATCCTTGAAAGCTCCCCCCAGTACCCATTTTCTTATGTTCCAAGCAGTTTCAGATATCTTTTAGTTGTTTTAAAGGCCAACCACTTGCTCCATGTTTTCCTAAATTTTTCCATTTTATCCTGTTCAATATGACACAACTCCTCCATCCTATAAATGTTATGTACTCGATTTACCAAGTCATTCATACTTGGTGGATCAGGGGCAAGCCAAATTTGGGAATCAGGCCCTTAGCCGTACTAACTAGATGGTATAGTATCTTATTGTTGTGTAGAATTATCAAAGATTCAAATTTATAAAATAAACAGATCCATGGATCTCTCTGTATAATGATCTCACATATTTCCTGAATATATTGTAATACTTCCTTCCAGTATTCTTGTATCTTCGGGCAATCCCACCATATATGTGCCATCGTGCCCTTTCCCCCACAACCTCTACAAAATAAAGGTGAAACCTCTACTTGTTTTTTATGTGCTTTACATGGTGTGATATACCATCTAGCCAGACATTTGTAGTTCATTTCCACCATACTCATGTTTGCTACCTCGTGTACTAATTTATATAAATTGTTCCTCTGTTGTGCGTTCAACTTTGATCCCAACTCCCGCTCCCATTTTTCCAAGAACTAGGGGGAATCATTACCTTCTACATCCATAAGGATCTTATATATCTGAGAGGTGCCCTGTTTCGGGGTTATAGTTACATTCATCAGTTTCTCAAATGGGTACTGATCCTCCAACATCCTCAGTGGTTTTGGGAGTGTTGAAACAAAAGTGAGCAAGTTCACCATACCGCCACTCATCTAAAGTAAAAAATAAATCTTTTCTTTCCTTTAAAATCAGAAAAAATGTGCAAATGCCCTTTACTCGCTATATCTTTTAAGCGTATGTTCTGATTTTTAATCCTTTTCCCAGAGATATTGTCCTTCCCTGGTGGAAAATAGTCCGTTCCTGCCAAGGGGGTCATACCCGAGCTATATTTCCATCCTTTTTGTTTATACAATCTATCCCAAACACTAAAAACTTTCTTTTTCAGTAAACTAGTGTTCCCATCTAATGTGCGAAACTTGTGTGGAACCCAAATCATCTTTCCGAACGTCTCTTCCATATTCACCAGCCTTTCCTATGTGAATAAAATACCCAATCTATTATTCATGAAAGTATCACCGCTTGATAATAAATCTTAACATTTGGCAACCCCAAATCCCCATTACCTTTTGCCCTACACAGTGTCTCGTGCCTAATTCTTGTTTTTTTATTTACCCAGATAAACCTACGTATCATCTTCTGTATTATCCCAAAAAAGGATTTTGGATCGGTTTTAGAATCTTACAGCCTGGAGTCTGGAATAGGACACTGTGCAATATGAGATACTAACTGAGCTCCTTCTGCAGTTGCAGGTAACCCCCAACACTCCCCATGCCGTGGCTGAGCTGTCACTGTTCTCACATGTGAACTGAATCTCCCAATTGAGTCTCCCAAACCATAAGTTGCTGGGAAGCTGCACTGGGTACCCGTCTTTGCTCCCTGGTTGGTCCAAATCCATGGCAAAGGAAGGCAGTGGGGCTATAGAACAGATGTAGCATGACTAGCTAAGGCATAGGGAAATAAAGCAGGCACTCACAAATTTCCTCCTACCTCATGCTGGCCCAGAACACTCAGGGAACTGAATGGTATGAAGGATGTTTGTTTTACATCTGAATTACTGCTCTACAGAATATCGATCTGTTAGGGTCAGACTGGCGCCACCACTGCAGGCACAGGAATGGCACATACACTTCATGCATATAGTGCCCCAAATTGGAATCAAACACGACACCAGTAATGTATAACAGTGTTAATCATTCAACCACCATGCTGTGCATTATTTATTTTCAATGGCAAACAATTTTTAATGGGTATAAAGTCTGTTGGATTTTTTGCATGCAATCATGACCCAATGAACATTTTGATCCGACGGCTGGGAAGGCTCCAGGCCAGCAGGACACAATAGTGCTATGGGAGGGATTTCCCCATCAACACTGACCCATGGTTGCAGGAAAGAAAATCACATCATCATCTCTGGCTTGCCTTAGTATGGTCAAGTTATATTCTTATTAGAGACCTGCCAAAACCAAGCTTTAATTTTTTGGAATACTAATGAGCTAATGTGAAACTCCAGTCTCCCCCCAAAAAGTCAGCAGTTACAAACACTGTTATCCCTTGCTGTCTTATGTAAAAAAAAAAAAAAAAAAAAAAAAAAAAAAAAGACTACAGTCGCAAGATGTCCTTGCCAAACCATCCTGCCTCTACTACCATTCTACAGAAATTACAAAGCCACGTGAAGCAGTCTTTTTCTGCAAAACTGACAAAAATGACATTAAGCGCACGGTAGGCTTCTAGCAGCAGATAGATAGAGCTGGGGACTAATGCAGAGATTGCACAGTCTAAGACATTAACCCATGTCAACTATGTCGCTAAAAAACCTGTTTAACCACCTTCCGCCCGCCCTATAGTACAATGACGGGCGCAAGGTGGTTCTCTCGTTCTGAAAGGACGTCATATGACGTCCTACCATTCTCACTGCGCATGCGCGGCTCAGGGAGCGCGCAGCGTGGCAATTGCCGGTCCGCTGTGTCCGAGGAAAGAGCTGAAGATGTCGGCTTGGTCATGTGATCAGCTGTGTCCAATCACATCTGATCACATGTAAACATGGAAATGCCAGTTATCGGCATTTCTCTCCTCTCGAGCTGTCACGCTGACAGCTCAAGAGGAGAGCCGGTAATCGGCTTTCCGCAGAGGGAATATGTACACTGATCATCAGTGCACTGATGATCAGTGTGGCCCCAGAAGTGCCACCTGTCAGTGCTCATCAGTGCCAGTACCCATCAGTGCCACGTGCCAGTGCCCATCAGTGCTACATAACAGTGCATACCAGTGCACATCAATGCCACATATCAGTGCCCATCTGAGCTGCCTTTCAATGTCACCCATCAGTGGCAGTCAGTGCCACCTATCAATGCCAATCAGTGCCACCTATCAGTGCTGCCAATCAGTGCCGCCTATCAGTGCCAGTGTCGCCTTTCAGTGCCAGTCAGTGCCGCCTATCAGTGTCATGTATCAGTGCTGCCTTTCAGTGCCCATCAGTGATGCCTGTCAATGCCCATCAGTGCAACCTACTAGTGCCTCCTCATAAGTGCCCATCAGTGCCACCTATCAATGCCCATCACTGCAGCCTCATTAGCACACATCAGTGAAGGAGAAAATCACTTACTTACAAAATTGTATAACAAAAACTAAGAAAATTTTCAAAATTTTCAGTGGTTTTTGGTTTGTTTAAGAAAAAATAAAAATCCCAGAGGTGATTAAATACCACCAAAAGAAAGCCCTGTCTCAAAAAAAATGATAAAAATTGCATATGGGTACAATGTTGCATGACCGTGCAATTGTCATTCAAAGTGTGACCTCGCCGAAAACTGGAAATTGGCCTGGGCAGGAAGGGGGTATAAGTGCCCTGTAGGCTAGTGGTTAAGGAAGGCTTTGTCTTTAATGAGAATTTGTGCTTTGCCTATTTATGGCAAAGCAAGATATTGACTTTAACCTCCCTGGCGGTATGATTCTTTCCGATTTTTGGTGCTGAAAGCGGTACCATTATTTTGCATAGAAATATGTAGTTTTTTTATTGTAGGCTGTAATTTTTAGGAATAACTCACTGAAATCTGTCTGAACAAGATTCTAAATCATACATTTAATTCAATAATATAATCAAACCAAAAACACTGAAATTTGAAATATAGCGCCAAGTTCGCACATCACTGAGCAAAGTCGCAAAATTGTTTTCAGTGTCTGATGACGAATTTCCCCACGAATCATTATCACTCAATTCTACAAGTGGTCCTGATTTACTATCGCTGTTCTCTAGCTGATCTAAACCCGCTTTTGACCTAAAGGGACACTTTTTGGACGCCATGGACTTTTCTACGTTTCCAGGCACAAAGAACAATCAAAATGCAGACAGGGGACAGGACAAAGCACTAGGGACAAAATGTATGTGAAATGGGTTGAAACAGCAATGTTTTACTATGTAGAATCGTTTTGAAAAAAATGACTTAAATTTTCAAATTTCCCGCCGCCCGTACGTCCCAACGTCACGGGGACCGGAACACAGGAGCCGGATGCCGGCATCAGACGGAGGAGATGGCCGGGGACGCTGGAGGGGACACATCACGGGAGCCAAGGACAAGGTAAATGCTGCAGGGACTCCCTATACAGCGCTGCATGGTAAGCTCGAGTGTAGCTCGGGGTTACCGCTTTTGGTATAGACATTTTACCCCGAGCTACACTCGGGAATACAGTTAGGGAGGTTAATGCAGACCTCCACAGATGCAAACACTTATCGTCTTTTCACTCCCAGGGCACTCCATTGAGATATCAAAAAAGGCGGCAAGGCCCTGTTAGAGGATACATTCAACTTTTAAGAAAAAATAATAAATGCACTTATTTTTGTAGAAACAAAAAGGTGCATTTATAATTTTTTCCTGCAGGAGCCTGGAAAGCATTGCACAAATGATCAGTAAATCTGGGGTACAATGTAAGGTTTCTGCAGACAAGCCTCGCACACAGCTGTCCGTTACAAAGCTGCAGGGCTTGTGAATGAACTAGAGGAATACCCATCAGCGCCCTCACAGTTTATTCAGCACTACAAGCCATCAGCCGCGGTGGATGACTGCACATATAGTCTATCCATTCAAAGGAAACTGTGAATGAATGGCACGCCAGTGTGGGCATAGTCCTGCATGGCCATGCTGTTTTTGCCAAATGGAGCAAGGGAGCAAAGGAAAGGTACATACTGCAGCATATGAACACAATAAAAACAAACCTGTTGCTTTGTCCTGAATAAGCAAATAAGGTTTTGCTATAATGTACACTGCTCCAAAAAATTAAAGGAATGATTTGAAAACACATCAGATCTCAATGGGGAAAAATATCATGCTGGATATCTATACTGATATGGACTGGGTAATGTGTTAGGAACATAAGGATGCCCCATCGTTTGATGAAAATTAAAATGATCAACCTACAGAGGACTGAATTCAAAGACACCCTGAAAATCAAAGTGAAAAAATGATGCAGCAGGCTAGTCCATTTTGCTGAAATTTCATTGCAGAAACTCAAAATGGTACTCAGTAGTTTGTATGGCCCCACGTGCTTGTATGCATGCCTGACAACGTGCATGCTCCTAATGAGATGATGGATGGTGTCCTGGGGTATTTCCTCCCAGATCTGGACCAGGGCATCACTGAGCTCCTGGACAGTCTGAGGTGCAACATGACAGCGTAGGATGGACCGAAACATGATATCCCAGAGGTGTTCTATTGGATTTAGGTCAGGCGAGTATGGGGGCCATTCAATGGTATAAATTCCTTCATTCTCTAGGAACTGCCTGCATACTTTCGCCACATGAGGTCGACCATTGTCATGCACCAGGAGGAACCCAGGACCCACTGCATCAGCGTTGGGTCTGACAATGGGTCCAAGGATTTCATCCAAATACCTAATGGCAGTCAGGGTGCCATTGTCTAGCCTGTAGAGGTCTGTGCGTCCCTCCATGGATATGCCTCCCCAGACCATCACTGGCCCACCACCAAAACAGTTATGCTGAACGATGTTACAGGCAGCATAACGTTCTCCATGGCTTCTCCAGACCCTTTCACGTCTGTCACGTGCTCAGGGTGAACCTGCTCTCATCTGTGAAAAGTGCAGGGTGCCAGTGGTGGACCTGCCAATTCTGGTGTTCAATGGCAAATGCCAATCGAGCTCTATGGTGCCAGGCAATGGGCATAGAGGACATCGGGCCCTCAGGCCACCCTCATGAAGTCTGTTTCTGATTGTTTGGTCAGAGATTCACACCAGTGGCCAGTCGGAGGTCATTTTGTAGGGCTCTGACAGTGCTCATCCTGTTCCTCCTTGCACAAAGGAGCAGATACCGGTCCTGCTGATGGGTTAAGGACCTTCTATGGCCCTGTCCAGCTCTCCTAGAGTGACTACCTGTCTGATGGAATCTCCTCAATGCTCTCGAGACTGTGCTGGGAGACACAGCAAACCTTCTGGCAATGGCACATATTGATATGCCATCCTGGAAGAGTTGGACTGCCTGTGCAACCTCTGTAGATTCCAGGTATCGCTTTATGCTACCAGTAGTGACACTGACCCTAGCCAAATGTAAAACTAGTGAAAAACAATCAGAAAAGTTGAGTAAGGAAAAAAATGTCATTGGCCTCCACCTGTAAACTATTACTGTTTTGAGGGTCGTCTTATGGTTGCCCATCTAGTGTACCTGTTGTTAATTTCATTAACACCAAAGCAGATGAAACTGATTAACAACCCCCTCTGCTACTTAACTGAGCAGATCAATCTCACAGGAGTTTAATTGACTTGATGCTATACTCAAATTAAAAAGTGTTCTTTTAATTTTTTTGAGCAGTGGTGAGACACAAAATTAGTACAGTATTGCACCATATCTTGCTCTGCTTTCAAAGAAACAATTTTCAGAAGCAAAATATTTACAGTCTTTTAAAATACATCCATTTAAAAAAAGTTAGAATTTATATCTGTGTCTTAAAGCTTTTTAAAAATGGAAACAAAAAAATCAGAAAAAGCAATTTCCCATGACGGACCTCACCGTAGGGGTACATTCACTTAGAGGTGAGTATGAAATGACAGTGAACGTGCAGTGGAGGCTTAAAGATAGCAATTACTGCATGAGTAGCTAGCGGGATTTCTAAATAAATAGACCAGTGGGTCCTGATGGCATGTATCTGAAAATGGCAAGGACAAAAAGAGACTTTGCATAAAAGCCACTTTACTTTTGTGACAATTCTCCCACTGAGAAGATACAGAGCTGTTCAAGGAAGTGCATATCCAAAAATAAGTACGCAAGGATTCAATGGAGTCTCTAGCTCACGGTTTGCTTGATAAATACAAATTAAAATGATGGTCCTCAAAGTGTTACTAAAGTCTGGTTTTCTGAATTAAAATAAACATATTAAACTCACCTGCTCTGTGCAATGGTATTGCATAGAGCGGCCCCAATCCTCCTCTTCTTGGGTCCCCCTCCGGTGATCCTGACTCCTCCACTTCTTTGTGTGTCCCCACAGCAAGCCGTTTGCTATAGGGAAACATGGTATCTGCTCACTCCTGAGCTGTCATAGACACACACAGCAGGATTTAGTCCTGCCTCCCACTTCTTCCTCACTGAATTACATTGACAGCAGCAGGAGTGAAGAGGAAGCGAGCACAGAAGAGCTGCAGCCGTGCACAGCGCTGGATCTCTTCTCCTCTCTCTTTTCCTTCACACAGGGAAGTGAGAGAACATAGATATATAAAATGTTTTTTACCTTAATGCATTCCTTGCATTATTACTAGCTTTAGTATCATGTTAATGTTCCTTTAGCAAGCCTCCCTACTGTTACTGTACAATGCCACCCTTATGCTTTGGTAATAAATAAAAAAAGCATACTTCCTAAAGCATAAAATGACTGTGTAGTATAATTTATACAACTGTATAGTATAGGTTACACAACCGTTCAAAAAACTAATAGAGCAGCATTAAAGTGTATTTAACACCCCCCCCCCAAAAAAAAAAAAAAAGTAACATACTGCAGCTTACCAGTCCTTAGATGAGGTGGCTGCATTAGTTTCCTTTTTAAATGCTTTTTTTCTTAGTTACTGTCACCTAGTGGTCTGGCCAGTAAAATACTTCCTGTCTTAGTGTGGCTATGCTCAGAACCCTAGTTTATCTTTGGAGGTGCAGGGTCTATTCTTGGACAGCAGCATTGTCAGCCTGTGGAGACAATACTGTTAGATGGATTAGTAGATTCAAATGGCTATTTACATATGTGACCAACAAATACAAGCCAAACTATGGCAAACAGGCAGTTACAGCAATAGTTTTGTTCTTTTGGGATAAAGGTTTACCTGTATAAATAAAAGCTGATCATTGTACGCACCCCTGTCAGCGGTAAATGGTTTGTCCCAACCCTTTAATTGTCACTTTATCTGGACAGGTTAGTCTATTAAAGGAAGTTGAAAAATAACAGACTTAATGGCAAGATCAATGGGTAATACCACTATGTTACAGGGCACAAAGACTACTGTGTTAATGGATGGTATTGACATACTACATCATAAATGCCATTTTTGAATTTATGTAGCTACTTCAATGAAAAACAGGAAAAAAAAAATATTTTCAAGCAGTTGTAATGGCTACTTCTGAGACAGCGCTGAGAAACAGTAATATGGACCAATTTGCCTACAGTGATAAATAATGGTTGTTGCTTAATGGAAAGTGGGTGTGGTTACATGAGCCCTGCTTACATTTTTGTGTGTTTTAGGTGCATTGTGAGCATGGTGCATCATAAAAAAAAAAAAACCTGCGTGGTGCATCTTTGGCATAGTTTTCCAGGAGAATGTAAACTACATAGAGTTACAGTAAAACGGTCTTCGTAAAATGTTGGCAGTTGAGAAAACATTATAAAAAATGGCCAATTGCGAAAACATATTCTTTCTTGAAAAAAAATGTTTTGCCTTGTAATGGATTCTTGCATGCTCTGGCTACAGATGCTCTGTAGGGGCCTAAACTCTCTGGCCACTGATGCTCTGTAGGAGTATAAACTCTTTGGGCAACATTGACGCTCTGTAGGAGTATAAACTCTTTGGGCAACATTGACGCTCTGTAGGAGTATAAACTCTCTGGCCACTGATGCTCTGTAGGAGTATAAACTCTTTGGGCAACATTGACGCTCTGTAGGAGTATAAACTCTTTGGGCAACATTGACGCTCTGTAGGAGTATACACTCTTTGGGCAGCATTGACGCTCTGTAGGAGTATAAACTCTTTGGGCAACATTGACGCTCTGTAGGAGTATAAACTCTTTGGGCAACATTGACGCTCTGTAGGAGTATAAACTCTTTGGGCAACATTGACGCTCTGTAGGAGTATAAACTCTTTGGGCAACATTGACGCTCTGTAGGAGTATTGGGCAACATTGACGCTCTGTAGGAGTATAAACTCTTTGGGCAACATTGACGCTCTGTAGGAGTATTGGGCAACATTGACGCTCTGTAGGAGTATAAACTCTTTGGGCAACATTGACGCTCTGTGGGGAGTATAAACTCTTTGGGCAACATTGACGCTCTGTGGGGAGTATAAACTCTTTGGGCAACATTGACGCTCTGTAGGAGTATACACTCTTTGGGCAACATTGACGCTCTGTGGGGAGTATAAACTCTTTGGGCAACATTGACGCTCTGTAGGAGTATACACTCTTTGGGCAACATTGACGCTCTGTAGGAGTATACACTCTTTGGGCAACATTGACGCTCTGTAGGAGTATACACTCTTTGGGCAACATTGACGCTCTGTAGGAGTATACACTCTTTGGGCAACATTGACCCTCTGTAGGAGTATACACTCTTTGGGCAACATTGACGCTCTGTAGGAGTATGAACTCTCTGGCCACTGATACTCTGTAGTGGTATAAACTTTCAGGCCACTGGCTCTCTCTCAACTGCAAATGAAGTGCTCTATAACATACAATTTTAATTGAACACACTGCATTTTAAGACTTTTCAAAAACTTCACAAATCACAAACTGATGTCTGAAGCAAAACATGACAGAGCCACCTTTTGACATATTACTGTATACAGCTAGAGCTTTTTTTTAGCTGTTTAAACACCTCTTCCTCTAGGACTTAATGCATGACATGGTCATAGCTTCTGATAATTAAGGGCTCATGTACACTGCAGCTCCTAAACTGACGCTCGGGAGCTGCTGAGCAGTTTTTTCAGCAGCCCCTGAACTCTCCTTTATGGTTTCCTATGTGTCCATGTACACATAGTTGTTTACAGTAGTTTACAGGCAGGTGAGTTTACAGTCGTTTTCTTGAACGCAACAAAATCGCGTTCAGGAGTACATTTTACCGGCGTTTCAAACACAAAATGCTTATAAACATGGTTAACCATGTTTATGCATGTTTGGATGCATTTTTTGGCTGGTCCATATCCAGGGCATAATTCCCTAAGTGGTATCTTACCGCACCCAAGTATGCGGTAGGATACCGCATAGCATTTAAAAAAAAAAAACATTTAAATCCACTAAAAAAGTCTACTAAAATACTGCATGAGTTATTTTATCAAGTCATGCGGTATTTTAGTAGTGAAAAGCATGCATTAATGTTTCAGTTGTCAGCGGGGTTCCCACTGACAGCTGAATGCAAAAGAAAGAATTGCCAGCAATTAAACAATAAATTTTAAAAAATAGCATGGGGTCCCCCCTCCTATCCATATCAAGCCCTTTGGGTCTGGTAAGGATTTTGAGGGGAAGCCCCACGCCAAAAAAAAAAAAAAAAAAAAATTGGCGTGGGGGTCCCCCTCCAAAATCCAGACCCTTATCCAAGCATGCAACCAGGTAGGTCAGGAAAGGGGGGGGCCAGCGAGTGCCCCCCCTCCTGAACCATAGCAGGCCACATGCCCTCAACATGGGGGGTGCCATGGCCACTTGCCCACAACCATGGGCTGTGGTTGTGGGGGTCTGCGGGCAATCTTTAGCAAGGGGGCCCCCAGATCCTGGCCCCCCCATGTGAATGAGTATGGGGTACATGATACCGCTACCCATTCACAAAAAAAAAAAAAAGCTGTAGTGTGAAAGAAGAAAGGAGATATTCTCTGACAAGTCCTTTATTAAAAGAAGGAAAATAAAAGAATGTCCCCCCCCCCCGAAGTAGATTCAACGTCAATCACGATGCCTGCCACCGCACGGAAGAAAGAAGAGAAAAAGGCTCCGCTCCAGTCTCTGGCTCCCGACCGTCTGCCTCTCCGCTGGCTTGACAGTTCTTACATATGTGCTTTAGTTGATGTCACTAACTGCTTGCTAACATTGCAGTCCAGACTGCTTATTTTTATGTCTATTGTGTTTGTGTCTGTACACCTTTGCATGGTTTCCTTTAATATTTTTGAGTAAGTTTTTTGTAATAGAATTTTGTACTCATTTTCAGTAACACTACTCTGCCTGGGTTTTATGTAGTACTGTATTAGCAGTCTGTTCTCTACAGCTGTTTTTTGATTTTTTTCTTCCTGAACACTTCCCTGGATATAAACTGCCTGAACCAGCTGAATATCAAGATGTTCACATAACCCCCCTACTACTACCAGTTCATGTGAAGTCTCTCACACCAGTTGGTATATACACAGCTTGATAGCATCAGTAGCACTGTCAGAGGTAAGGTTCATTGTGGGTTACTACCATAGTTCAGTGAAAGGCTGGTGTATCCATAGATTGGCTTTCCATAAATTGGGGCTATGTGGTAGTATAACAGTAGAACCCACTGGATGAAAAGCACCGCAGATGATGTTAATGGGCATGGGTAAGTAAAGTCACCATATATAGTCTATTAGGTCAAGGTGTATTTGTAGCGCTAGTGTTCTATGGCATATCCAAGTAGGCCATCCAAATGCCTGATATCGGTCATCAGTTCATGGTCCACCCTGGGTAGTTCATCCAGTGAGGAGGCAGGTCCCACT
Source organism: Staurois parvus (assembly GCF_062004578.1). Classification (NCBI taxonomy): domain Eukaryota; kingdom Metazoa; phylum Chordata; class Amphibia; order Anura; family Ranidae; genus Staurois; species Staurois parvus. The sequence goes on from NW_028318725.1 coordinate 816,987, forward strand.
GATGCTAGGAACGAACACCGAAAGCGTTGTCAAAGTAGCAGTCTTTATCTCCTTACAGTGAAATACTGCCCTTGCTTGTGATGGCATCCTGCAGTTCAGGATGGGAGCTCGCATTTTTGCCTTGGGGCGTGATGATGTCACATTGACACATTTTACCTGCCAGTCACCTCAGGACAGGGAGGTACACTTACGAAAAGGGCTTAAATCTTCTGGTAAAATGCTGCACTGTATTATCACCAGTAGTTGCTACCCTCCCCACCAAACATTCATTACATACAGACAAAATAAACCACACCGAGTATTGTGATACCCAAGTACATTAACATAATAAAAATTCAAGGACTACATTCATTGATTTAAAACAAAAGTATAAATTAAAGATGTAAACAGAAGAAATCAAAAGAGACACCAGAATCCATAGCAAGAATTAAAGCTTAATACCAGCTGTGGGGGGAGGGGGGGGGGGTTTGGGGGCTCCGGAAATCCATATTCTGGAAACACAATTCCCCATTTTTTCTTTGTGTAATAGAATTCTGAAAAGTGGAAGTAAACTCAATTTTTATACTTTTACCTACAGGAAAGCTTATAATAAAGCTTACTTGTAGGTAAAATGAATATCTCCTAAATGTGCACCGTTTAAGAGATATTCTAGTGAGCGGCAGCTGGTCACATCACCGGCACATGCGCTCTGAAGGAACAGCATACACGTTCAAAGCTGTGTACCATGGCCATAGCTCCCATGCGCATGTGTGTGAGGGACGTCACCGTGACTTTACCAATTCAAGTGGCCGCAGCCTGAAAACCCGGAAGGAAGACCAGGTGAAGATGGAAGCCTCTGCAGCGGTGACAGCGCGCCACCAGAGGGCTTCGTTCTCAGGTAAGTCTTTCAAAAATGTGCTAGTATGTGATGCATACTAACATTATGACATTAGCTTTTTTTTTTTTTTTTTTTTTAGGTTTACTACCCCTCTATGCCGGGAGTTTCAACACCAAAATTCTTTTTACTGCGAATGTGCTCACCAATGTGGACCTGCAATTGTCGTTTAGTCTTACCGATGTAATACTTTAAATGGCCACTCCATGATGCAAATCAGATGGCAGGTAGAGCAGTTGATAAACTGCTGAATTTTAAAAATCTTTAAATGACCTGCAATCAGTGAACACACCCGTTCTCTCTATGTGACTGCAAACCTGGCAGTGGCCACATGAATACATCCCTTTTAATGGTGGTAAATTTGTAATTCAGCTACCCAATGATTTAATTCAGAATTCACCAGATAGTTACAGAGATTTCTTGCTGCCCACAATCTCCACGGGAGATCTTGCCCATTGAGAATCAAACTGGGTTACAATTTTTACTGGGCCTGGGCTGTTCTCTACTTCTGACCTTGAGGGGGTTAACTAAATCCTCACGTTTACGGTCCTTATTACTTTGTGGGAATAGCACTGTTCTCTGAATCTACCGTACATATTAATAGCTTCAGTCTGAAAGTACTCTAATTGGAAACCATTCCTGCATATTCACATGAATTGGCCCAACAGTATGCCTCTCACCAAGGAAGCAGGGTGATGGCTATCTGCTTGAAGTGTGTTGGCTGCGGTCTCTTTGCAAAAAGTCCTAGTAATCACTTTATCACCCTGAATCAAAATCTGAAGGTCCAAAAAAGAAATCGTTCTGTAATCAACACAGTATGTGAGTTTAATATTACATCTGATAACTTTAAGCTCATGTAAAAAAAAAAAAAATGTCTTCTGCTGTTCTTCACTACCCCTTCACAGCATGAGGACATCATCAATGCATCTCAGCCACAGCACCACGTGGCTGAAGTACTTTAAGGACCTATAGACCACATCCGTCTCCCACAGGCCCAGATGGAGGCATGCATATGCAGGAGCCCATGGGGTTCCCATGGAGGTACCCCTAATTTTATATGTACACTAGAATTGGAAACAATTTAATTGGCCAATTTCTACATGTTTTTTCATCATTAGGTTGCCATTTTGTCTCATTTTCATACATAGTTTCCGTCACTAAGACGTTTCTGCCCTTGACACTTGATAAAACTTGGGGCCTTTTCTAGTTCACAGAGGGTGATTTGTTCTCGTCTAGTTACATTATCTATCCCTCGTCTAGACCATTTCACCCTACTTAAGTCTTCCTTTAGTAGCTCAAGGAAGAGGGTATACCATTTATGTTTTTTGTAGGGGAGGCATCTTCATCTCATACTACCTGATTGGGGCTCCTCCTCAGAATCACTCTCAACTATTTTCTTCCAATAATGCAATTAGATAATTTAATGCCTCTATAGCCTGACTATTCCATGATGATTCTACCTGGGGAAGGGCTTCCTGACCCTTTCTTTTATGTAAAAAATGAAGTAGGACCTTCCTTAGAAGGGGGTTAAGGTCTCTGACCTCAAACTCATCCATGGTGGGGGTTAGCAAGAGGCATAGTCTCTTTCTTAGTAGTTTTAGGTGTCAGTCTAAGTTGGAAATCTGGGAGATTAACAACTTTCATGTACCCCAGTCTCTCAGTTCCATTGGTCCATGGGTTCCCTGGCATATCCATTATTTTTTCGGACTTCACCGCCAGTTGATCTCTTGTGCGTTTCCTGTCCTTTATCTTTTGAGGAGGACTGAGTAGTTCTACAGGCAGCACCTAAACCTGTTATCGCTGGATCTATTCCTCCCTCTAGAGGCATTTGGGTCAAATAATTCTCCCAGTCGCTGAGGACCCGTAGGAATTTTGCAGCTTCATTAATCACATATTTCTTTGGACCTTTTCCACCACCTTCTTTAACAGCTGGTTGTGTCTATAAAATTCTGTTTTTCCCATAGGGCTCCATTTGCCTTGTGCTTTCGTCTATTTCTGCCTGAAGTTCATCTAATTGTAGTTTTTCTTCCTCCACAATTAGCCACATTACTCCTAAATTAGCCACATTACGCGCTCAATAGTTTTTTCTAAAATCTGGTCGGTGTGCAGATGCTCTGCAGGGATTATTTGTTCCCTGAGCCCTCTAAGGGATCACTCCCTGCTCTATTTAAGATTCCAGGGACGAGATGTCCCACTTTCTATTTAAAAACGTTATTCATTTTTTTATGGTGAATAACCACTTGTAAAACCATGCCATAGCCAAATGACAGCTACAGCGTGGTTAACCAGTTTTGGGAGGGCATCATGTGACATCCTCCCAGAATGCGTCCTCCCATGTGCCCCCAGCAGCGTTCACCCAGCGATCTACATGATCGCTGTGTCCTACGGGCACAGCTGATCACGTGATGAGGTAAAAAGGCCAATCACAGCAGCCTTTTACCACGTGATCAGCTGTGTCCAGTGACACAGCAGATCACGGAGTAAATACAGTTGCCGGTTATCGGCAGCACTTTCCTCACACTGTCACAGCATGAGAAAAGTACTGCCGATAACAAGCAGCTGTCACAGAGCAGATCGGCACTGATGATCAGTGCCCTGCAGTGCTGCCCAGCAGTGCCTCCCACCAGTGCCCAGCAGTGCCACCCGTCAGTGCCCAACAATGCTGCCAGTCAGCACTGCCCGTCACTGTCACCCAGCGCTGCCTACCAGTGCCACCTATCAGTGACCATCATTGATGCATATCAGTGCCTCATCAATGCCCACCAGTGCCGCCTTATCAGTGCAGCCTATCCATGCCCATCAGTGCAGCCTCATCAACGCACATCAGTGAAGGAGAAAAATTACCTGTTTGCAAAATTTTATAATAGAAACAAAGAAAAATGTTTTTTTTTTTTGCTCTTTTTTTGTTTATAGTGCAAAAATAAAAAAAAACCAGTGGCGATTAAATACCACCAAAAGAAAGCTCTATGTGTGTGAAAGAAAATTATAAAAATTTCATATGGTGCAATGTTGCATGACCACGCAATTGTCATTCAAAGTAGGACAGCGATGAAAGCTGAAAATTGGCATGGGCATGAAAAAAAAAAAAAGTAAGAGTAAGACAATACTATACTATAGTATATGCATCAAAGAGTTTGCATGGGTCAGTAAATTCAGTTTAAGAATGTTCTTGTTTAAACTACTGAATATTACAATATAGACAGAACACATGTCAATGAGCGGTATGTCCCTTTTTTCTACATGTCCTCTGTAAGTGAAAGAATTTATTGACAGCTTTTAGTTTGCGATTATTCTCAGAAATAACACAGCAACATCAAATAAAAATGCTCATAGGCACAGCGTTTTCTCTTTTGTTTGTTAAGAATGTATTCTGTTCTTCATCATCAGGACATTACAGCAACATGCTTTTTAGAGTTCCAAGTATTACATGAACCAAGGCCATGCACAACTTTTCAATGCTGTGAAAGTTATTCTTCACAATAGCGTGATTTTCAGTGCAATTCAAACGCTCAGCAACAAGCTAGACTGAGCGGAGTTCTCAAGGTCCTAGAGCTTTCATATGAGGGAATTTCAGGATCAGGACCAAACAAAAGACAGAAAATATATACAAATGTACAGTGCTACCCAGTTCTACAGTGCTAAGTAGTTCAGATGTCCCTGGGCACTCTTTGTATATAAAATGGTTGTATACCCTTACATAAGCCCACTGAAGTGACTAGCCTCAGGTGTTACAGAGATGAAACAAATCCTCCTACATAAATTGTACCCGTTTATCTGCAGCCCTCTTTTCTGTACAGCTGTTCAAAGTACAGTATTTACACTGCATTTCTCAGCTTCCAGGAGTCACACACTGCACAGCACAGAACAGGGAGCCTAGTGTAATCTGAGACATTAGCAGAAGGAAAGGACACACACACACCCTCTCTACAAAGTCTCAGAAGATGATTGACAGCCTCAGCTGTGCATATTTCCTTATGTGTGCTGAAGGTGGGGGCCATCTCCCAGGATTGTCTATTTTCAGCACAGACTGTCATAGTGACTTATGTAGATAGATGAATTGTAGAGTAGACAGAAATCATACCAGGTGCTTTGGATGGAGGCAAGTACACACTATAGAAGAATATGCTTTGTTCATTTTTCATTTCAGAGGTTTACAACCACTTCAGTACATTACCATAGGCATGTATAAAGCAAATTAGTGACACAGGTAAGGACCCTTTACACTTGTGGTTGGGAGGAAAAGGGGGAATTAAAATCTTGTGTTTGAGCTACATCTTACTGCTCCCCCCTAAGCTGCAAAGGTTGCCAGACTGTGCTGCTTTGTGGCCAAAATAATATCTCCTGTTGCATTTGGCAATCAGCAGAGCAGCTGAATGTGCCCTATTTAAGGGAAAAGAGGTGTACTGCAACTACCCTACATCTGTGTGTAATGCAGTGTAGTGGTACGGCGTTTACTGGGTTAAAACATACTGTCTCCACACTGCCTGTCAAACACCTCTGAAAAGAGATCCAGTGTGGACTTCTTTCCAGAAATACGGAAAGAGTTTCCGCTAGTGTAAACCTAGCCTTAGACACAAATCAGTCTGCATCTCACCTGGCAGTTTCAGGTTTACAGTGAATTTGTGACCTTTGCACCTATATTCCTGGGCAGCCATGTATGACAGATATGCAAAGATCTGCAACAGATTTAGGTTTTATGTACATAGGTACAGGAGGTCATAAAATGTAAATTGTGGGAGTATTTCTGCACCTGTGCATCACAACTGCAGCGTACAGTCCCCATAGTAATGAATGGTTGTAAACTGTATGTGGGTATCTGCCATATTTGTTGTAAACATGCATATAAGTGTAAGTTCATGGACACTTACAAGCTGCAGTCAGGGATGTATGCCTGTGCATGTATTTATGCAATTTCAGCGTACATCCCCATATAGCTAGCATACAGTCATTCATTACTATGGCTGTCTGTCTGCTGCAGCAGGGTATCCTATGTTGCAGTGCAACTTTGGGCTGGATTCACACTCGAGAGTAGTGTCTTTAAGAGTTTATCGAGTGTTTATTTGTGCATTTTGTTGCACTTTTTTTGCGCAATATTAGCCAATACAGAAAAATATCATTCATTTCATCATTTGTTGGTAGATTTTCAGCTGTTTTTAACTTTCCCAAAAAATTATTTCTTTTTTTATTTTTATTCATGTATTATCTTTTTTTTGTTAAGGGAAGGGATTGGAGTTAAGGTTAGGATAAGTATTAGGGGTTAATATTTTAATTATGGTCTTTTTTTGTTGTTAATAGGGTGTTAATAACACTACTAATAAATACATGTGAAATAAATAAAAATAATCATAAATAAAATAAATTATATAATAATTAACCTCTAACCTTAACCCCCTAACCCTTAATAAAGTAAATAATTATTATTAATAATATAATAAACACCTTAACACAAAAATAAATGATTATGATTATTATCATCATCATCATCATCATCAATAGTATTTTTTTTTGGGAGGCGCGGGTGAGTGTTTATCATTTTATTATTATTCATAATTTATTTACTTTTTTAGGGTTAGGGGGTTAAGGTTAGGGGCTAATTTGTATTTATTTATTGTTACAGGTTATAAATTTGCCTTATGATTTTTTTTATTAGTGTATTTATTTTCCATTTATTTATTTATTTATATTTTACTAATTTCATTTGAGTAGAAAAATGCACAAAAACGCACCACAAAAACGCGCAAATTGCGTGCTTCCATTAATATCTATAGAACTAAAAACCATTCCAAAACACCCATATCTGCCCAATTTGAGCGACAAAAAAAAGCTCCAGAACTTGTTTGAGCTTCCAGCGACTTGGAGTAGAGATGTGAACCATCTCCATTGAGAATTGATTTTTTTCTCCTCAAGCATTTTGCAGCTTGGAACTACAAATCACTCAAGTGTGAATGGGGCCTTAGCGCAGATAAAGGAGGAATTAAAGACTCAAGATGCAAAGTTAATGTTTGTGTTGCTGTTTATATGTTGCTTTAGTACAAGACCATGGAGTGCCTCTTCCATTGGACAAATAAATAATGTATTGAATGTTCGTTATAACCCCAAAATATTTTCCCCATTCCTAGATACACCTACTAGACAAGTGTTCCATGTTCCTACAAAGTGCCCATCTCAATGAGAGTTGTTTTCAACATAAACTTCTAACAGCGTGAGAAAAAGGCCTGGCTCCCCCAGACAGCCAAAAATGGTTCCTATTTTACAACAACCATAAAACTTTTAAAAACAGAAGCTACCTGATTACATTAAAACAGGTGTTCTCTATTACTTAGCTCATGTACTGATATAGCACCTCTACAAATCAAAACTATTTTAATGAATCGGTCATTCAATACGTTATTTATTCATTGTTTTGCTAATTTAGAAGGAACATGATCCTGATGTCTACCAAACTAAAAAATTGTATGCATGCAGTTGAAAGACAATTCAGTATACAGTATTTCTCCCAACTGTGCTGTGCTAGACATGAGCAGCGCAGGTATATTCAATGCTTTTATCACATTCACATATTCTTTCAATGCGTGGGAGGGAACATGAAAACTGTCACAGCAATTTCACAGCTTTAATCAATTACCTATAATTTAATGGTGGGGGAATCAGTTAATTTATTCCTAAAAGAAGCCTCAATAAAACGACTTTATCATGTTAATAAGCAAACATGGGACTTTTCATTATCCATTCAGATTATGGAATATGGTGATTTTTATGTACTCCTGTGCCACACCATCCACTAAAATAGCATTTTGTTTTTCTGGCTACACTTCTATTTGGCTCTTAATAAACCCACATGCGATCTTTATTCCATCAATAAATAGCATATAGGTTCTCTCCAGTCAAAACTGAAAATTAAACCATGAGTTGCGCACAGATTGCAACAATCTAAAGCAGCCTGTACATTAATGATTTTTACTGTTCAACCAACCGAAAAAAATGACCTGATTCCTCCATCCACACACACGATATGGATGGGGAAATCATTCCAGCTGAGCTACCATATTTAGATAGTGGGAATATGATGGTTGAGTTTGAGTCTCTGTCTCTTTTATTGCTGGAAAGGTTGTTCTTTTTTTTTTTTTAAAAATGATGGAAATCCAAAATGTTTGCATTGTCAACAGAACAGGTGGTGAGGGGAAATCTTCAAAATGGGTAAACCTATTGTGGTGACACTGGTCTAAGTGGGAAATTCCTACCACTTTGGAGAGATCTCCTGTTATTTCCTGTTGTGTTTCTGGAACATACATCTCTAGTGTGTCAAATCACCCCAGTCCATTTAATATTTAGGCCCCTTTAACACTGGTCCACTTGAAGCTCCTGCTTCTTTTTTTGCCGACAAACTTGCAGCGCAATTTATTGCGCACCAACCACGGCAGAACCGCACCATAAAAATGAATGGTATCTGAACATGCATAGTGCATTTTGTTACAGTGCAAGTTGGAATCAACGCATAATCACAGCAATTCTACCTGAGATCCCAAAATGCCAGATGTGAACAAGGCCTTAGAATTCCTCTTTAGTCTAAAATAAATAATTTTGCATTAGCAATAAAAGAAGACACAGAAGGAATAGGTGAAGCCCACATATTTTTTGTAAGACTGAAAACAGAGGTCAGTCTTAACCAACCTTTTAAACACAGAGAAACCCGAGACCTTTTAGGTCTCAGGGAACCCCTGCTAATAATTATCTTACCTTTATGTCACAGGATATTACCATGAAAAGCATGTTGTAGTTATAAGAATATATAATTTGGCATACTTCTCATACTTGCCACCTAAGGCTGTTCTATAGAACAAAAATGTTTTAGTAATTCAAAGAAAAATAATGACCAGAATAGAAACAAACAAAATTGTAGTGTTCTCTCGCATAGTAGTCATCCCGCTTACATTGATTATCAGTGGAAAAGTACCCATCTTACACTGGTGGTCAGTCAATAAGCGTCCTTTAGATTGGCAGTCAGTGGGAGAGGTCTGCCCTCACACTTATGGTCATTGGAGAAAGACCATATTACATTGGTTGTCATTGGAAGAAGGGCTTCCTTACGCTGCTGGTCAGTGGAAGGAGGACCTCTTTATATTACCCTGTTTCCCTGAAAATAAGACCTAGTACTGTTTTTGGGAATTGCTGAAGTATAAGACCTACCCTGAAAATAAGACCTAGTTGTGATCAGCTGTTCCAACACCTCTGGCACTGGCCCTGTGTACACCAATATCTACGGTCTACTATAAACACAGAAGCATGGCTTTTGTGTTTCCAAGTAACAATCCCTCTTGCAAGTAACAGCACCATCTGCTCCCACAGAACCCCCCTACCTCTGTACTCACTGTGGGACAGGGAAGGAACAGATATGTGTGGGTGCAGTGTGTTTAGGGGTGGGGCGGGGCATCTCATCCTGCAGCCTAATGCATGGAAGCCAATACCCCAAGGGTGATTATTGGCCAGTGAGGAAGAGCCGGGGTGGTGAGTGAGTGCGCTTGGTGCACTGTGTGGGAAGATAGGACCTGAAGCTCACTTCTGCATCCCCTGTTTGCAACTCCCCCCTGCACCCAGTCTGTGGCTCATCTCTGCACCCTGTTTGAAACTCACCTGTCATGTCACCTCTGCAACACCTGACTGCTGCTCACAACTGTCATCAGCCGGCCCTCAAGGAACCCTAGCAACCTTTGAAGGAACCTAGTTGAGAAAGGGTGGCCTATACCTTAACACAGTATTTAAATATTTTGGTGAACAACATTTGTCCTTTGACATTATCTGCACAGGAGGCTATAATATTTACTTAGGAGGGAGATCCAGCCCATCACAAGGCATTTTCAGAGGGAACATAACAATCATCTCTACAATGAATAAGCTATTATTCAAACGCAGTGGTGATCCATGCCTTAGAGTATAATAGTGTAAACAAAGATTCAGCCCTGTGAAATTTTGGACAGCTAGAAACTGGCAGCTATTTAGTCATATACACAAATGGAGACCTTTAATCATGCTGATATGTGAACAAATGCCAAGTGGAGATACACGACTGTCTGACACTGACTGACTCCCCTCTGGCAACCCTTAGACTGATGACAGAAAGGTGCCTTTTTTCTCTATATTGGGTTAACTGTGATATCTAGATTTTTACATTTTATTTTTACACTTGCTAGAATTTAAGCCTGCCAATATTCTGCCCAGTATTTGTCTTTGCTGTAAGACAGGTGCTCAGCTGCACAGAACAGGAGAAAAAAGGAACCCACCAGAATAAAAGGACCATAAACCAGGCCCTCCTGCTAATAAACTAATAGCAGAAAACTCCAACAGTTACCAGGTGCGGTAGGTAAACCACATGTTTCTAAGTATCTGGGTTTTGAAGGCAAATAAATTTGAGGAAAGGAAACAAGAAAATTTTAATAAAAATAATTGATGTTCCTTTCATGTATCAGCAATTCTATTTATACCCTTGCAGAAGGTATACAAAGCTCTCCATGAGTGCTATGATCAGAGTTCTTTATGAAGAAATAGATTTTCCTGCTGATCTGGGGCAATATGTTAGGCTGATACAGACCACAGTCAAAGTATATATCTGGATTGTCCCAGTTGTTATACAAGAGGACTTACATGTGATACACATCCGTGCAAATGTTCTGTGTTACTACGTAATGAAGTTTGGATCAGAAATCCACTTTCTTTGGCAGTGGAAATCCCTTTAAGAGAAGCTGAATAACTGCAATTCACCTTGGTTTGCTTGATTAAAAGCTGCCCTGTAAAGCATACTTGCCAGCTAGGTGTTCAGCTTCTATTATTCACAATGCTCCAGCAGCTACCAGTGCTATGAAAGAAAGGATTTCACTGTATGGTTTTCATTTGTCTCTCAGAAATCACACCAAGACTTAAAATAATTAAAAACGTTCACAACAAGCAATAAGTATCAAATAGACCTGCTGCTGACAAAGGGAATATCACGCTGGCTCTAAACATATACTTACAAAGGATCTGACTACTAAATATGTCACTAAACGATAGCAGTCTCACAACCAAAACACAAGCTTGATATCAAAACAATGGAACACACAGACACTTGGCAAGTACTTGGAAAATGTATCGTAATTACTGCTGAATCAATAAACATTTTTCAGCCCTGGGCATTCAGGATAAAGTGATTAGATTGACCTGGTTGCTCTGTGGCTTGTAAAAGGCCATCATGCTTCTGGGACAGATGTTATTTTGTGTATGAGTATGTGAATGGCACCAACATTACATTTTTATCTGCTAGATGAAAAGCTCATGGACCATTGTTCAGACTTCACATTACAGCCTTCACAAATCAATAACATTCCAGGACTGAAAAAGTGATTTTGCGATATCCACACAGCACAGTGGCTTATTGGATAGCACTCCTATCTTGCAACACTAGAGCCCTCTGTTCAAATTATGGTCTGGACACGATCTGCATTGAGTTTGCGGGTATTCAAGTTTCCTCAATCACTCCAAAGACACGCTAGTTATGGTTAACTGGCTCCTTTCTAAACTGCCCCTAGTTTTGTGTGTGTGTGAGCTATGGATCTTAGACTTGTATATGTAGAGCAGTGAATTGTTTGCACTATATAAAATACCAGTACTAAATAAAACTTTACAAATTTTGAATGTGCTCCCAAATCGAATGCAGGAACTGGCTGTCAAAAGCAGTGTCTTTTAAAAAGGTATTACACAAAATCAAATACAGTATAAATATAGTGACATCATCTAACTAAATGTAAATAAATACACACAGTGCTGTTAAAAAGTATTTGCCCCCTTCCTGATTTTCCTTTTTTTGCATATCTGTCACACCTAAATGATTCAGTCGAACAAATTTTAATATTACACAAAGATAACCCGAGTAAATACAAAGTTTTAAAATGATGATTTCATTGATTAAGGGAAAAAAAAAAGCTGTCCAAACAAGCCTGGCCCTTTGTGAAAAAGATATTGTCCCCTAAATCTAATAGCTGGTTGTGCCACCCTGCTGCATAACACAAGTGCACTGGAGCTTGAGGTCACGACCTGATGGCCATACATTCTCCTTCAGGATTTTCCAGTAGAGTGCAGAATTCATGGTTCCATCAATTATGGCAAGTCTTCCAGGTCCTGAAGCTGCAAAGCAGTCCCAGACCATCATACTATCAACACCATGTTTGACTGTTGGTATGATGTTCATTTTATGAAATGCGGTGTTAGTTTTATGCCAGATGTAAGGGGACGCAAACCTTCCAAAACGTTCAACTTTTGTCTCATCAGTCCACAGAATATTTGCCCAAAAGTCTTGGGAATAATCAAGATATTTTTTGGCAAATGTAAGACAAGCCTTTGTGTTCTTTTTGGTCAGCAGTGGCTTTCACTTTAAAACTCTCCCATGGATGCAATTTGTGCCCAGTCTCTTTTTTTATTGTTGAATCATGAACATTGACCTTAACTGAGGCCTGCAGTTCTTTAGAAGTTGTTTTAGGTTCTTTTATGACCTCCTGGATGAATCTTCGTTGTGCTCTTGGAGTAATTTTGGTAGGCCAGTCAATCCTGGGAAAGTTCACCACTGTTCCAAGTTTTCTCCGTTTGTAGATAATGATTCTCACAGTGGTTCGGTGGAGTCCCAAAGCCTTAAAAATGACTTTGTAACCCCTTTCAGACTGATCCATGTCAATTAACTTTGTTTCTCATCTGTTCTTGAATTTCTTTAGATCTCAGCATGATGTGTTGCTTATTAGGATCCTTGAGCGTGTTTTACTTTGTCAGACAGCTTCTATTTAAGTGATTTCTTGATTCAACAGGTCTAGAAGTAATCGGGCCTGGGTTTGGAAAGTTGAAATTTAACTCAGGTTTCGAAAAAAATGTTGTTAATCACAGTTCATTCATGATTTAGAAGCGGGGGAGGGGGGCAACTTGGACGGGTTTTTACTCCTAATAAATGAAATTATAATTTAAATACTGCATTTTGTATTTACTTGGGTTATCTTTGTGAATATTAACATATGCTTAGTGATCTAAATCAATTGTGTGAAATATGCAAAGAAAAAAAAAAAAAAAACAAAATCAGGCAGGGGGGAAAATACTTTCACTTTTGTGTACATAAATGCTTATTTATTTGAGTTTGAATCAGCAATAATGAGCACCCTCATATCAATTCTACAGCAGCTAGCACAGGGCATTGCTTAGCATTCTATGTGGAGCTTAGCAACAAGAGTCATGAAGTCACTATTAATTGACTGCAAGAAAGTGCAGTGTGCCCCACTTAATTTGTGTGTTAGATATTCTGGATTCCCTGGGAGCCTGGGCAACTCTACGCATGCCTACTGCCTCACACTTAGAACTATAATTGGTGCCCAATTTACAGATTTGACTCAGAGAACAGATATGGTGGCATTCATCTTAACAGTTGCTGCCCTTTTTGGGCAATCAATTTTTCTTCCTAGGACTGGAATCTCCTAGTGCCTTCCACTGGTGGCATTTTCACAAATTTCATTATATTCACTCTTATCAATGGCCAATCCATTTACACTTAATGGGTCTTATAGAAAATTACTATGCCCCTTCATCTGAACTCCTACACTTTTCCGCAAATAAAACATTGGTTTAACACCATATTAGCTAGAAACAAACTCACAAGTCAACTCTCAATCTTTGAACATATTTGCTATTATACACCTCTCTCCCCCAGACCCATATCTATTATTTACTGGCAGCTAAATAATTCCAGTAACCATACAAGTCGTACTTACTTTCCAAGTGGAAAAAAGATCTGTGGTGCACCAAAGACAGGGGAGGTTAGCTACAAATTTGGTCTACAATGGCTTCCTACTCCATTAATATAGATGAAACTGAATCTGCAATTAAGACTGCTGCAAAATGGTACATGGTTCTGTCCCAATTAGCGCCTTTACTGGCACATGCTTTCGTGGCTGCCCTGACTCGGGGATATGCTCTACATATATGGTGGGCATGTCCCATGCTCACTAAGTTCTGGTCTAAAAGTTCTTACATTTTTACAGTCCCTGTTCAATTGTCCTCTCCCTAGGAATCTGTGGTATGTTCTACTTCACTTAAAACCCCCAGGCCTTACTAACTCTCAATTTAAATTGGCAACCTATGCATTGATGGTAGTGAAACAGACCACAGCAAAAGCTTGGAAGCAGCAGTTTGCCTATTTTGCAGAAGTCTGCCACTGTGTCAATGCCTTCTTCAATAATGAGAAACTTACCACTGGTCATCTAGACACACACAAAATTCCTGGCGATATGGACTCCATGACACAATATGACCACCCTTCAATGCTCATACCAAGTTACTCATCTCTGTAGGAGTTGAAGCATTATGGTCGTAGCTTAGGTGTACTCAACATCCTCCCAATCCCCCTCTCCACCCCCTAAGTCCTTTACTATCCCTTTCTACCTCCTTATAACTCTCCACTGTGGTGGCCTTTTTGCTTCTCACTTTGTCCTCTACACCTAATTTCTCAATTGGATTTAGTAGTATATTCTGACCACTGACTAGTGGGCTGACCAAATACTTGCTAAATGACTACTGACGTACCTCCCATTACCAGTTTATAAGCCTGGAAAACCATACTCCTTCTGTTGCTGACAAACAGTTATAATAATTAACAGCGTGTGAATTATGTCCAAAAATGTTTTTTATGCTATAATTTGCTTTCTGAAATACTTCAATAAAAATGTATTGAAATTGAAGCTTTAGTAACAAACCTGATATACCATACAGGTAAGAAGCATGAAAAAAGTCAATAGCAATACAAGTTTAGTACACACACAAAAAAGGTAAACAGTTCTAAAGTCATCACTCTAATAGGGCAGTTCCTAAATTGCTTGCTTCACTGGCATGTGACATCCTCAAACTGTTGGTGGAAGACAAAGCAGGCCATACATGGAGTGCAACAACGGGCAGGAGAGAAAATTGCTCGATTCCCCCATCAACACAGTCATGAATGCCATAAATGGCCCCAGTAATAAGGATATGATAAATATAATGGGCCCAATTTATTAAGCTGCAGCCCAACTCAAGGCATGTTACGGTGACCTCTCATGTATGGTTTGAGAAGCCACTTTAGAATATCTTACATGTCTGAAAAATCAGGGCCAATTCACCAAACAAATCAAGAGATAATTTTAAAAAGTTCTCAGAACAGACCTACACTGGGTACTGCAACTGGTAACAAGACAGCTCTACAGCTGTAACCCTAATTATAATATATAATTAATAAAAGTATACATATAATAAGTAAAAAAGGTAACCAATTAATCTAAAAGGTGCATGATAATATAATGAAAGTGGATACTTAACACATTTTCTAAGATGCAACCAGAAGCCGGGTTTAAACAAAAGGTCAAACAGCCAAGCTAAAATACGCATCTTACGGCAAGTTCTAATTGTTAATTAATATAGAGGTTATTAACTTACGAGTAGATTCCAAGGAACAGATTTTTGCTATAAGCTACATTAAGACATAAAAAAAGGAACAACAATAAGCCAGTTAATTCTCAAGGATTTGTATGTGCCGGGCTGAATGAATACACAGCACAGAAAGGTTTGTCAAGTGCTCCTCAGACGGGCTACAAATGGACCATACAACTGAAATGACAGATTTTTTTTTTTTTCTGCTGCAAGCACATAATGCAAATACTGCTAAAGCTCAGAATAAATGCTTGAAAGGTAATGGTTTAATTATGTTGATACTTTACTAATAAGGAAAATGTGGGAGTTAAATCACTCATCCATCTATTTCTAGAGTATTCTCAGCACAAGGATTTTACTGAATGCACAACATTTCTTTTGAGGCTGGCAGTAAAACTGTTTTGTTGACCGGAGAACTGCTTCTTAAATAATGCGCCTCTAAGTAAGCTCTACTAAAATGTACTAAAAATCTTTTTTGGAACAAAAAGGAAAAACCTGACTTTATATGCAAAAAGAAAGAAATTGTATATAGAACCTTATGGATAAATAAACGTTAACAAAAACGCTCTAATATTTATTTTTACAAATAACATGCAAAAGTTATGATCCCATCACATAAACCAAGAGTAGGCAACCTTGGAGAGGTGGAGATCTACAGTACCTGAACAACATGGGAGAAATTAAAGATCACCAGGCACAGTGTTGCCTGTGTCACTTCCTGGTTTAAACCTACAATTGCCATACTATTGTGCCGCAACTGTACGTATTGCACGGCAGTAAAAATGCTACATATCACCTCCTCACCACCTGTCAAACGCACTTGGATTACTTTTCAGAGGAGCAGCAGTGTCTGCCGCACTTGTGAATAAGCCTTTTGCATTTAGTTGGATTTGGAGGCAGCACCCTTAGGGCTCATTAACATGTAAGGTTGGGGAGGGGGGTAAAATCCTGCTGTTGGAGCCATGGTTTTACTGCCCCCAATCCCTATCCCCTTTAGCTGCAGAGGCAATAGCCAAGAGTGTACGCATGCTTCAGCAGGAATTCTACCCCCTGACACTTTTGGCAAGCAATCATGACCCATGGCCACTGCAGGGGGGTGGTGAAAAAAAAAAACAAAAACAAAAAAAACAGCTCAACTATGGGGCTTACCACCCCCCCAAACTGCAAATATAAACGAGTCCTTACTGTCCTGAGCCTCCCTATAATAGCTGCTTGCCCTGTTACAGATGGTCTTATGCCTAGTTTAGTATTGTTTGTGCTGACAAACTGACCCGAATAAGATAACACAGGAGAAGAGTCCTCTGTCAGTACACCACAGAGGTCATCTACTTTCTTTCTTGCAGCTGCTGCTGAAATACCAGGCAGAGTAATATCAACTAAACTCCACCTCTCTGTATCCTTGCTAAGGCAGAGATACGGAGAGGGTGAGTGCAGTTGATATTGACCCACCTGGGTTTGCAGAATAAACTACAGAAGAAGTATCGGCTGATGAGGTCGCCTGTTCTCTCCATTGCCGGAACCAGCTCCACAGCAAAGAAATAGTCCCACTGCCTTCATATACAGGTGAAACTCGAAAAATTAGAATATCGTGCAAAAGTTCATTTATTTCAGTAATGCAACTTAAAAGGTGAAACTAATATATGAGATAGACTCATTACATGCAAAGCAAGATAGTTCAAATCGTGATTTGTCATAATTGTGATGATTATGGCTTACAGCTCATGAAAACACCAAATCCACAATCTCAGAAAATTAGAATATTGTGAAAAGGTGCAATATTCTAGGCTCAAAGTGTCCCACTCTAATCGGCTAATTAAGCCATAATACCTGAAAAGGGTTCCTGAGCCTTTAAATGGTCTCTCAGTCTGGTTCAGTAGGAATCACAATCATGGGAAAGACTGCTGACCTAACAGTTGTGCAGAAAACCATCATTGACACCCTCCATAAGGAGGGAAAGCCTCAAAAGGAAATTGCAAAAGAAGTTGGATGTTCCCAAAGTGCTGTATCAAAGCACATTAATAGAAAGTTATGTGGAAGGGAAAAGTGTGGAAGAAAAAGGTGCACAAGCAGCAGGGATGACCGCAGCCTGGAGAGGATTGTCAGGAAAAGGATATTCAAAAAAGTTGGGGACTTTCACAAGGAGTGGACTGAGGCTGGAGTCAGTGCATCAAGAGCCACCACACACAGACAGATCCTGGACATGGGCTTCAAATGTCATATTCCTCTTGTCAAGCCGCTCCTGAACAACAAACAACGTCAGAAGTGTCTTACCTGGGCTAAAGAAAAACAGACCTTGTCTGTTGCTCAGTGGTCCAAAGTCCTCTTTTCTGATGAGAGCAACTTTTGCATCTCATTTGGAAACCAAGGACCCAGAGTATGGAGGAAGAAAGGAGAGGCACACACTGCAAAATGCTGCAAGTCCAGTGTGAGGTTTCCACAGTCTGTGTTGATTTGGGGAGCCATGTCATCTGCTGGTGTTGGTCCACTGTGCTTCATGCAGTCCAGGGTCAATGCAGCCGTCTACCAGGAGATTTTGGAGCACGTCATGCTTCCTTCTACAGACGAGCTTTATGGGGATGCGGACTTCATTTTCCAGCAGGACGTGGCACCTGCCCACACTGCCAAAAGCACCAAAACCTGGTTCAATGAACGTGGGATTACTGTGCTTGACTGGCCAGCAAACTGGACTGACCTGAACCCTATAGAGAATCTATGGGGCATTGCCAAGAGAAAGATGAGAGACATGAGACCGAACAATGCAGAAGAGCTGAAGGCCGCTATTGAAGCATCCTGGTCTTCCATAGCACCTCAGCAGTGCCACAGGCTGATAGCTTCGATGGCACGCCGCATTGAGGCAGTAATTGCTGCAAAAGGGGCCCAAACCAAGTACTGAGTACATATGCATGCTTATACTTTTCAGAGGTCCGATATTGTTCTATGTACAATCCTTGTTTTATTGATTGCATGTAATATTCTAATTTTCTGAGATTGTGGATTTGGGGTTTTTATGAACTGTAAGCCATAATCATCACGGCTTGAACTATCTTGCTTTGCATGTAATGAGTCTATCTCATATATTTGTTTCACCTTTTAAGTTACATTACTGAAATAAATTAACTTTTACACGATATTCTAATTTTTCGAGTTTCACCTGTAACTCCCCTGTGTTTGAGGCTCTGCAGATGGCAGGTCAGAAAGTCAGGGGCACAATCTACCAGTCACCTGGTCATGATCATCTGGTAGATTGCGGTTGATGACCCCCCAGACATAAACCAATACTGTCTACAGCACATTAAACATTTTTAGTCAGGATTAGCGGTTTATACAAACCAGCTCTAATGTTTATAATCCCTATAAAATCTGTAGATGGGCACCAAGCTAACTTAAACTCAAAGTCAAATCATAGCAAGGTTATAGCACCAGTATTATACATGGAACACAGGTTAGATACCATATTACAGTTTTCTGTGGAGATTTCCAGGAAAATAGGTAAGAAGATTGTTTAGTTATCTCCACAAGGAACAACTTCCATAACAATGGGGTTGATTTAGGGGAGAAGTAGAAAAAGTTCATTCTGCAAAGTTAATATTCACTTTGCAGATGAATGTTCATTTAGCTTAGTAAACGTGGTAGAAGTTCACTATGTCCAGACACAAAGGTTGGCCGCACAAGCAACAGTGTAGCAAATAAAATCCTTTATCGGAATCCTTCACAATGTCCAGACTTGGAGCTGTGATGTTCTTACCACATTGTTTGTGAAGGATTATATGTGCTACACCATTGCTTGTGCGGCTAACCTTTGTGTCTTGACATTGTACCTGCGATAACGGAACGGGACAGCACTGACGTGTATGTGGAGGGGCCATACATCTACGGCACTCACCTGGAGCAGTTCACATGTCTCCCTAGAAGTTTACTATGTAAAATAGACCCAATCAAGTAATCACAGTTTCACCTCATTCACCAAGTGGAAATTCACTCTGCAAAGTGAACATGCTTTACCGCCACACTTCAACCTTGCAGCTTGTAATCAACTGTATAAATGTAACAATCAGCAGGTTCTCTGCTCAAAATAAAAGGGCAGAACCATAGAGAATCCAATTCTGTTTGAGTTTAGGTTGGTCAACAATGCACAACTGCTGTAGCACTGTAACCTTGTAGAGTGTAACAAGCTGTACAAATGTAACAAAGTGGATTCGCTTTTCAGCATAAAATAGCCAAAACATAAATACTCATCTTCTCTGTTAGTATAGTGCTATGCATATCATCTGAATCACAGTTTGTTACAAATAGAAGTACTACTGCACATATTAACCCCAGCACTCCTGTACTTTCCTTTTATGTTTCTTGATACTGTGCATTCCATAAAGATCACAGTCTCCTGAAGTAGCTTATGTGTCAACAAAAACTCAACATTACAGTGAAATTGTTAAACATTAAATGCTATTCTTTTCTGAAAATCTCTTTGAGTTCCATATGCCAGGGGTCTCCAAAGCAAAAAAGACAAACAGACAAGAATCCAGGATGACTTCACACTGTCTTTCTGTGCATTACCACTTTTACAGTAACATTTGAGACGCTACCACTATATGTTTGTTTTGTGTTCCTATTCACATGGCATACCAAATAATAATTTAAAACATATTTCTTGCCTTTCTGGGTGCTTGTATGGAGCAGGTCTCTAGGCAGACTGCAAGCTACTCTGAACAATTTGAAAATGAGAGGACCCTTAATATGTCCCCAGTGACAAAGAGGGATACATGGAGATTACACTCTTTAATACACAATGGAGAAGCCCAGCTTCTAGAACTTTAATCCTTTGTTGAGACAGCAAGTTTAGTTTACAACTGATAGGGAGATCTGCCAGTACAGTACAGACTGTGGTAAACAACTCCCCAGCCCCCTTTTCAGAAAAGAGTACTTAAAAAGGTAAGCTGTCATTTTTAAAAATTTACTCTATACACATTGAAAGTAGGTGTTATCCCAATTTGGTTGCAGAAGTTTAAATATAGTCAGGATATACTTTCACGGAGTACAGTTTAAACACTATAAGCTATAAGGTAGTTGGTATGCGTGTATCATCACCTGTGCCAGCCAGACAACAGTAATCCTTGCTCCATGGTCAGTGAACCTGGAAGCATTCTGTGCCCAGGCATGATTTGGGCTCAACCCTGTAGCAAACCATACAGAGCCACAAGCAAACCATGCCTGGGACCACCTCTTTAAAGTGATCCTGGTCATGGTACACTTAACTGTTCCAAGGCATGATTTGACGCGCTCACACTATATAAGAAACTGGACCAAGGGTGTGAACGGTGCCTGGGTACAGTTAAAACTTTAGGTGTGAGTGCACCCCAACAGTGTAACTTATTAAACATGTAACTTATTAAAATGAGGACAAATTTTCTTAAGAAGTATGTTTATAGTAAAATGTAGTTGTCAGCAATACACTATAGTAAACAAGAATAGCACACAACACATGTCCCATCTCTAAGGACTGTTGTGTTGGCAAAAGTAGTGCTTTTTCCATGGGGACTTTACTTCCATCTACTATCCATCAGCATTCCCTACTGCGAAAACACCTTTCCACAACAGGTTCTCTGACAACTTTCTTTTTATTTGAAAGAGTCAACCAGTGTTACAGAGGTACTTCAATTAAAAGTTTTCAGTGGTGAAGAATCTGTGTAAGATTTCAACATTTGTCTTTATTCACACTGCGGGGATTTCCCCTCTCTTCCTGACTCAGTGACAACTGTATAAGGTTCGATTGCCTCTCAGCTGCTGTCATTTCACTGGGAGACAATGAAGGGAACATGAACAGCAATAAAAACCTGATGATAGTTCTAAGGGTGACCATAGATTGATCAATATTTGGCCAGTTCAGCAGGGACCAAACACATTTTGATCCATGTATGGCCACTGCAGTTGAAAAAAATTGTTCTACTGATTGACTTCTGTTTAATTGCCCTGTTGGTTAAAGGCCACTCAATCAGTGGCTGGAGAGCTGACCTGGGTATTCTGACAGCAGGTGGGTGACCCCGCTGACAAAATACAATAACACAGCAGAGAGGATTCCCTCATCCCCCCGAATGTGTGGATAGGGAACTTGGTTCTATTTTTTTTTTCCTTCAGCCCACTGACTGATCAAAATAAAAAACTGAACCATGTATGGCCAGCTTAACCCTTATCCACTCAATACAACAATATTATATTGGTTCAGGTGGAAAATTACTTTAATCACTCAGGATCCTGCAGCACAATAGCCAAAGTAGGAGGGGGTACACGAGTACTAGACTGAAGCATTTTTCTGTCAATGTAAGTAGAAAGTCCCTTTTATTGTAGCATACAACAACAAATTATAAACATCACAACAGTTGAGGTATTAATATCTATTTAAAGTGCTATTTTAAAACTGGTATTTTCCATTCCCTTGAACAATAATCTGTGTGCTCAACTGAAAAAAGCATGATGAGCTATTATGAGCTCTATTCATCTGCATATGTAGGTTTTTATTGAATGAAGGCCTAATGCTCATGGGGTACATACTATATGCTGCAGTCATGAATTTACCATCAACTACAAGAAACTGAAAAAAATTGTAGCACTTCATAAAACTGGTCTATGCCGTAATTGGAAACAGGCTTAAGTTTCCAACACACACTTATTTCATAACGATTTTTAATCAGTGACCTAATTCCTTTGAAAAATATTTAGGCAACTAACGAAATAAGAATAATAAAAACAAAGAACACAAAAACACATTCATGTAAATATAAGTTTAGCAGTTTTAACAAATACAGTGTATCCTTGTATGTACAGTATATGTATATTGTATGTCCACCATGCTAAGTTTAAAAAAAAAATGTTAAATGGCATTTTGTATGCATGAAAACAGATAACAAAATGTCTAGTTCACAAAAGAAAAAAAAATTAAAGAAATGTACCGAAAAAATGAATGTGTGTGTCTTAAACATGCAGTTAGCCTAAAATATTCTTATTGATCTTTCACTACACTTTCCAAATTGACTTTGAAAATAACAGTTATATTCATTTTATAAAATTCAAGAAATTCTGCCTTAAAAATGGATCATTGGAAACCAGAGTGTAAAGAATGGCAGGGGTCAGGCATTAGCCATAGCCCCCTTGGAGGGGTGATAATGGACCTAATGAATAGGCATTTACTTAATGCTGATGTGACCCAGCATCTACAGAAAAAGGAACGAGCTAGAGAACAAAGCTCTCACATTTTATCACTTCTGCTATTGGATTTTAATTACAATGAAAAAACAGCAGCTTTACCGCACAGCAGCAATCGATAAACTACATCACAAACTACAGTCAGATCAAATGGCAAATGTGCTGCCAGTTCAAATGAATCACATTTAGGTTTAACAAATGTGACATTTGATGCTGGGACAAGGAAGGCTAAAATGAAATCCACTAACAAATGTAATGAAGACCTTGTACATGGCCCTGTATAGAGCTAAAACGGCAAACCTTCTATGTTATAGAAAGACCACAGTTACTCATAGTCCATTGAACATTAACAAACAGATTATTATGCTAAATTCAACATCTTAAAGGTTTTATGAAAAGTGTAAGGAAAACAACATTTTCATTTAGTTCCTGAGAAAATATAAAATGACTGCAGGCTTTGCATTTACTTTAATAGATCCCTGTAGTGATATCAATATATTGTGCAGGAATCAACAAAGCATATAGAATTAAATGCAATTCTCCTTTGTAAAATATAATACTGAACACAGCAAAAAGATATGAAATTGCTATTCCTTGCTATGAAATTGATATGTTATGTATAGATTACAAAAATGACATGCAGTGGCATATATTTCTTTTACATATGTACATATAGCACTTGTTGAATGATAACATCCAAGTTGAGTATATCAGGTCTTTAATCAAATGACAGACATTTTCATGCCGAATTAGAATTTCTTTAACGCATAATGATTTAACCCCTTCCTGTTCCAGATCTGTATGTAAACCTTTCTAGTCAAGATAATCATCAAAATAGATGTTAAAAAAAAAAAAAAAACAGCCTCCCTCTAACTACTAACAGCCAACACTTGGCTCTTAGCTGTCAAACATAAGAGTTAAACAATGAAGAATTAAAGTGTATTAGGCCATAGAAAGTACAGAATTAACAAAAGAAAACCTGCTAGTACAGGCCAAAAATACTAGTAGTGCTGACAGATATTTTATAACGGAGGAAAAAAAAAATAAAGGGTGGACAAGCTAGATGAATAGCATGACTGTAGAGTTTTCTTTAGACTGTTGATAAACATTGAGCTATGATTGCTATTCAGTAAAAGCAACAGCTGTACAGTTTACTTAGGCTACTTTCACACTGAGGAGTTTTTGAAGCGTTCTTGCATTAAAAAAAGTGCCTGAAAAACTCAAAGAAAAATGCTTCCCTATGTATTTGAATGCATATCTATGTATGTTTTCACACTGAGGCGTTGTGCTTGCGGTGCTGTGTAAAAACGCCTGCTTGCAGCAGCTTTGGGGCATGTTTGGGGAGTTTAAAAAAAATGCCCCAAAAACACCTCTTCTCTTTGAAATCAATGGAAAACAGCCTGAAAAGCGGCTCAAAAACACCACGAAAATGCCTCTAAGAAGCATTTTTGGTGCAGTTTTTAAGTCATGTGTCCTTTAAAAATGCTCAGAAAGCGCGGCAAAAGTGCTGTAAAAAACGCCTATGCATTTTCGCTGTGTGAAAGTAGCTTTAAATCTAAAATCTTAGCCACTTCCTACAGCAATAATTCAGACAGCATCCTACAGTTCAAGCAGGTTTGTACTTCTTTTTCCTGGGCTTTATAATGGTCTGCCTTTTGAATTATCATCATTTAGACTTTCAAGGCAGATTTAAATCTGATTGATAGTAATAAACTCCTAGTTTCTGGCTATTTTTTTTTAGAACATCAGGCTTACTGTACGTAGAAGGAGCCAGTGGTAGGTGTTCCAGCCTCACAGGCATGTGCATTTTGAGCTTTTCAACCTTTTATAAATCTCCGTTTAAATTAGAGTTGTATGGAAAAGTTCCAAACATATTTTTTTTACATTTTTCTTTAACTTCGTTCAGTCACATCATTTAAACCATTACCATGGAAACTCACTTTCCATCAGATCACAAAAATAAAAATAAAATTATAAATAAATACCGTTTTCCTTTTCAGATTAAATATAATATCACTCCATGAATGCTTATCAGACAAATGTTGAATGATTAGACATTTAATTTGCATGTGTGTATGGTGCCAATTATTATAAATAGAAAGCTGAAGTGAATTAATCATGGAGTGTACTTGGTAGGAAAAGTAGACCAAAAACTGGTAAACTGATACTTTAGAAAATCATAAAAAAAAAAAAAATTGTAAATCAAGATATGGGGCATATAGAAGTGGAACAGCTATTGCTGAATTTGCTCCCTTTTTTGTCAAATGCCATTTGAAAACAGGAGCTATTTTATAAGATTAACCACTTTACAGAATGCTTTATTATACATAAATAGAACATATTGGGAGAAGGAAGATTTCATAGAAGGTAAAGGGCAGGTGAGAGCTTTTCATATAGTGCAGGGGGAAAAAAAATGACTGATTTCAGATCACTGGACAAAGCCAATGCCAGGTGTAACCCACAGTTAGTGTGGCTGCATGAGCTCTTGGCCTCATTAATGCTCATCTAAAACCATAACAAAAAATGGAACATATTGCAGCTTACAGTCCTTAGATGAGATGGCTGCAATAGTTTCATTTTTCAGGCTTTTCGGTTTCCTTTATGTTCACACCTAGTAATCCTGCCAGTAACATATTTTCTGCCCTAGGGTGACAATGCTCACTTACTGTACTGTATCTATGGAGGAGAAGCCTTTTCACGCTAGAACAGAAAGTGTGTTGGGACTACAAGGCACATGGCTCTCTCCTCTTCTGTACAATATAGGGAAAGGGGTATTCTGCAGTCCACAGAAAACATGGAAACAATGTTAACTGATGTGTATAAGAAGTTATCAGCTTACAAGATTTCTGCTAAGATCAGGTATTTTTTGCATTTATCAAATACATACAACAAAACGCTTTCAGACCAAAGAGATTATACAAGAGAAATTAATTGCTAGGATTTACAGACACTTTAAACAACAACTATCAAACTTGAAGGCCTACTCAAATCTGCTATGCAACAAATAAGATGTTACAGATGTCACAATTTTGTCCTGTAGCCATAAGTCCTTGAATAAATGTATATATAATTTGAAACCCATCAATTAGATGTAGCCCTAATTGTGCTGATTTGGAAAAATTATAAAAAATGTCTGTCCTGGGAGGGTGTCACAATACATTTGCAAATAGATTCTAAAGCAACCTGTCAGCAGAAATGTAAAAAAAAACTAACTTAATTATGTGAAGGGAAATCTCCCTGATGAAAACATCATAATCCCGACAAATGGGCCTGTGGGACACGATCCCCTCCCCACCACCTGAACTTTTAATGTAGCTTTTAGGATTTCTGTTACTATGTGCACTGGCTTCCCTGATCTACATTCCACAATGCAATGTGCTGACCTTCTGAAAAAAATTGTAGGAGTTGGTCAAAATTTGAAAAAGCTGAATTACATATTGACGGTTGGGAATGGAGGTGCTTGGATCCCAGGAATAAACGGTTTCACTTGCTGCTACAATCTATATGCATTGAAGGGTGCCTAATTTTATATAACTGGGTTATTTAATTTGTTTTTTTAACTTAATTACAAGTATTCTTTTAAAGTGAACCAGCAACACTGGAAACAAGGGAAACATCTTTGCTCACTTGGTTTTTAAAAGTGCAAGCTCCAGGACGGCCATCCTGATTTCACTACCCACTGACACTGCTATGAAGCAAGCATCAGAATGTGAATTATGAAAATCATAACTCTTGTTCGCTTGCTCCAGGTCAATGATTCAGTAGGCAAGTGAAGCAAAAGCTACAATTACAGGCCCAGTGTATGCAAAACCAAGTCAGCAATGACAGCTCCCATATTTCCATTCCAATTGGTTCACTTTAAAGTGGTCCTGAAGTGCAAGAGTATTCAATAAACATTCCCAAGGGTGGCCCCACAACAACAGCCAAAAATACATCACACTGTGCAAAAAGGAAAAAAACAAATACATTGTAGAGTTAAATATAGAGCTGAATCCCAGCACTTCTTGCTCATGCATTTCCTAGACCATCCAGATGCATCTTGGGAAATAATCGCCATTGGGTTTTCTTTTACCCTATATGCCTAGGCAATACAATGGACAGATAAGGGGAGGGGAAAACCAGCAAATGATTTATCTAAAGAGCTTGGGAAACTTGGGTAGCCAGAAATAGCAGAGGATGCAATTGTGTATATTTATCTTCAAAATGTTGTTTTGGTTTTTTTTACACGCTATATTGGATTTGGCTATGTTCTGGAGCCACCCATGGGACTGTGCATTTATATTTTACATCAGATTTATGTTCTCTCCTGTAAAATGTATCACTTGATGAACTCATTTTCATGACCGCTCTTTGATTTTACTAAGCCTTGCAACATAAGGTTATTAATGTATCAATAAAGAGGCACAATCTAGAAAACAGGGAAGACTGTTAGAAATGGTGGTACGGTAATAACAGGTCCAAATATACTGCTGTAAAATAAATGTTTAGCAATAGTACTACACATAATTGTCACTTTTTTTTTTTATTTACAATAAAACAAAAATTAACAAGTGGATAGTGCACTGCTCTTGTAAAAGACTGTTTAGCATTAGCATTGAATTACTCAATGCAGCACAACATTCTGATTCATGCAGTAGCAAAGAAACAGAAGTGTACCTGTCAATGCTTTGTTGTCGTCCTTTGTCTGTTTTCTGATTGCACAATATTATATTTATTTAAAAGCATGACAAAGAGCAATATTACTGTGCACAGATTTCATTCAAGTATTGTGCAAACATTCCATGGCTACCAAACAATTTCACCTTGCATCAATGCAGAAAAAAGTCAGAACAATTAGAAGTGTTCCCTGATGTCTTGTTATGGGCTGATGTACTCTACAATGTTTTTTTTTTCTTCCTTATTTAATATTAGCCTGTAGTCATCTGTGTAACACTTGTGCGCTTGCAAAAGAGTGGGCTTTAACGCCCACATGTTGTACATATGTGTCACTGGGTGGCCAGTGTTTCTATGCTGAGAGAATGCTTACTACACACTCCCAGCACAAATACTGAGCTGTCAAAGACAGCTCTTGGTCTCCAATACCAGTTGGTAGCCAGTGGGACCAGCTCCCAATCATGTGACCACTATGACAGCCAATCAGAGGGGTCACATGATTGCCAATCCTTCCCATCCCCCCATGTGTACAGACCCTATTAAAGGGATACCAGGGCTGGGCAGGAAGGGGTTAAGCTTGTATGTATCGAATATGTGTTTTATGCTAGATTAATTTTGTCATGTTCAAGTTGTTTTCTAAATCAAAAAATTTTTAAAAATATCTATTGTAAAGTATATCAAAACCCAAATACAACAATGTAATACATTGCAGTCTACCAGTCCTTTGGTGTGGTAGTTGCACTGGATCTCACTTTTTATGATAAAGAACATTTTCAGCAAGTACAGAAAATACCTGTTCATCTTGCCTGAAAAGCAGTGTCTTTCCTGTGAGCTGAAAATAAAGCACAAATATGTAACTGAGATGAACCAAGGCAGACAAGCTTGGAATCCAGCATGTGTAACAATCATGGCTCCCTCCATAGATACAGTGGAGAAAAAAAAAAAAATAGAGAAAAAAAAAATAGAGAAAAAAAAAAAAAGAAGAGTAGACATGCAGGGACAGGAAATATGTTATTCAAAGGATCATCAAGTGAAAATAAAGAAAAAAAAACAACAAATTGCAGCCACTACATCTAAGGACTGGTAAGCTACAATATATTACATTTTGGTTTTTGGGTTTTGTTTAGATAGACTTAATTAAAACTGCCCAACACATTGGTCTATCTAAACTCTCTCCGTCTATATTAACTAACAAGTGTTTATGTTTAATGAGATTAGACTCTTGCGTTCTACTTGTGTATTGGCTAATTATTTTCTTACAAATACTGCTAAATTTAAATTAATTGATATATGTATTTCTACTGCTTTATTAATAGTATTATGAATTGGAGCAAGTACAGTTACATTTCAACATGGACATTTACTCATTCACATTGTGTATATATAATCTATAATTAAAGTACAACTAAAAGGCAAAACTTTTTTCAATTTTGGATAGAATGGAGATGGGTTATTACAACTATTAGGTTTTTATTGCTGTATGTGTTCGGAGATTCATCCTCTCTATTTGTCCAGTTTACATTATCACTGAAAGTGAAAGTAAAATAAAATCCCCAGAAAAGAGGGAAAAATCACTGAATGGGGACCCTAGTTCTAGTGAACCGGGGACCCCAAGGGATTCCTTTAATTTGCAGGGATTTTCTCAAACTTCTTGTTTTAACAGGAAGTGAAAGTAAATCTCCCCAATGGGACACATGGCAAAAAGAGTAAGGGGGGGGTTATAACCCGTCAGATTTTTTTTCTATTTAAAATGAAAAAAAAATTTTTTGCCTATAGTTCTACTTTATTATACAGTATACAGACCGACACTAAATGCCCTGCTCTTTAAAAGGCCTACAAAAGGGAAAGCTTGACAACAGTGGAGGGGGGGGGGGGGGTACCTGTACCATCTCCTAACAGAATTGCCTTTGATAGCTGTATTATTTTATTTATTAACAACCTTTATTATTTAACAGCCATATATGGCTTCTTACACTAATTTTACATATTTTAAGAAAGACAGTGATTACATACATTCTATACTTTATGGGCCTTATAACTTTCCTGGTGGACTAGGTTTACAAGAATTGCCAACTATACAATAAACACTTACTCCCCATTTCACATCCTTCCAACCCTTTCCTCAAAATGAACATGTCACCTCCATGCTGCATCCAGTTTCTGTGAGTCTCGATGGCATGGTCTTGGCATGTTCCTGCTGCAGTAACTTCATCTAGATTGTTTTTCAGCCGCATCTAAAAGTGCCAGAGTTGTATGGAAGAGGGGTCACTAATGGCATCACGCAAACACATCAAACATTTCATACAAATTTGCAAAGCTAAAATTTTTTTCTGACAACATCATATCTACAGGCACATTTAAACAGTGCAACAGACAAAAATAACAAGAAAATACTTACGCATCTACCAGTATGTCTGCTAAATGTCATTTCTTCTGTAAGCAAGTTAACTACTAAGGATGTTTGTATACAAGGCCAAATTTTTACTTCTTAACCCCTGGGTCAAATGTTATAGTTTCCCTCGTCTTATTCCAACTGGATAGCTCTGGTATCACACAAGATCAGACATCATGACTGCATGACACATGTTGAAATTGGGGCAAGACATGCCAAAAGAGACAGTCTGTGCACAGCGTACTAGTATACCTTGAACCAACCACTAAAAGAGGATGCCAACTGTCACCCTAATAACCTGGTTAAGACATTAAAATCCAGAATGAGAGAGCTACAAATATACAGTACACTATTCCACCAATAAAACCGCACACATTGTGCATGGACAGTAACAATTATAAACCATCTGGATGGTACTGGCAGGCAGGCACCCTTTATTATGTATGGGAATGTATTACTGGGTGTGTGGTTGGGTAAGTACTGCCCTAGATCTACAGACTACAGTATGTGGACTTTGTTAAACACAACCATGTTTGTAAATGCGCCCATAGGCTTTAGTAATCTTACAACTCAGATCACAAGGTGAAAGTGAAGGATAAAAAGCCCCCCCCCCCCCAAAGAAAATGCAGCCACCACATTTGAGAACTGGTTTACTGCACCGTACGTCAGCTGTATGTTCAAAATATCACTACTTGCTATACTGCTCCAAAGCAGGACTGAGGCCAAGCTATAGACGTTCCAATATTAAGACATGCTTAACAAGTAACTAAAAAGCTTTAAAACACGTGGCCCTTTAGGCTGCAGCGTCATCCTCAACGTGTACAACAAAGTACTTTCAGTTCCATTTCAGCAGCTCATTTTTTCTGCTCCCCCTCCAAGAAGAGACTTGGCAGCCTGCCAGCCTTCCAATCTCAAATGTAAACCCAGAGCATTTGCTGAGAAAGAGTGGGAGACTGGACTTGAATGAGTTCAATGCTTCAGTTCTGAACGTTAGGGGAGAAATTTCCTGAATGTATCTGCAACTTAATAGGTACATATATAAATATTTTAATGTCCATAACCTAGCCACAACTCTATTTTAAAGTAGTCCCTACAATAAAAACAACATTTTTAAAAGTTGCAAACAATCAGGTCATAGGTTTGCAAGTATTAGAGGCAAAATACCGAGCAATCACTTGTTTTTGTGATGAGATGAGCCTACCATTTAGGTTGTAAGCTCTAAGAGCAGTGAATTGTATCAGAACGGTATTGTCTCCTTCCACTTTGTAAATGTTTGCACATACTGTTGGCACTGTATAAATCCTGTATATTTCAGACATATACCCATTTACAAACTATCATGGTATACCCAAACCTAAAAAGGTAACCTATCAGAGGCATAAGCATATGACATCACACCGCAGATGACTGCTGGCATTCACTAGCATAGCATAATTAGTAATGAGAGAGGAAAAGCAGAGAACTATGTACAGTTGTCATGTATGCACATTGAAGACTGCATATAGTATGTAAGGACTTAGGAGTCAGTGACAGCACTGAATGCAGATGTCAAGGTTTCCCAGTGCCCATACACAAGTAAAATAAAAAAAAATGCCTCCAGGAGAGTATAAAATGAAGAGTATGGACCGAACCAGAAGCATAACAATATAGCAAAGCTACATAATAATTAAGAGTTAACATCCAATGAAAGGTCCACATACTGCTTCCCTGTAATACAAATACTGCTACAGGGTGGCAGGGCTGCGCAAAAGTATAAGTATACTATATACTATAAAAGTATAAGTATACTATAATATAAGTAAAAGTATATATACGTGATTTAGAATTTCTGGGTGAGGGGCGCACACATGCCACCCTACCTGCGCCGCCATTGGCGGCTACGGCTTTCGATTCCCTGCCGGCACCTGGCGATCGCCGAAGAATACTGACAGGGGAGAGGTCTGTATGTAAACAATACAGATCTCTCCCCTGTCAGCCCCAGCATGCTGCTTTGCTCTGCATAGGGCAATACAAAGCAGCATGCTTACACAGTAAATCACACACAGCAAAACAGCACACAGTTAACCCTTTGATCGCCCCAGATGTTAACCCCTTCCTGCCTAGAATCATTAGTACAGTGTCAATGCTTTTTTATTAGCACTGACCACTGTATTAGTGTCATTGGGGATGTCAGTGGCAGTTAGTGTAAGAATACCCGCTGCAGTCCCACTATAAGTCACTGATCGTCGCCATTACCAGTATAAAACAAAATTCCAGTATATACACCACCATTTGTAGATGCTATAACTTTCATGTAAACCAACTAATTTACATGTATTTGGATTTTTTTTTAGCAAAGATATGTAGTCAAATACATTTTGGCCTAAATATATGAGGAAATTTGATTTTTTAAATTTTTTTTACTGGATATGTTTTATAGCAAAAAGTCAAAATATTGTTTGGTTTTTTTCAAAATTGTCTGTCTTTTTTTGTTTATAGCACTAAAAATTAAAACACACAGGCGATTAAATACCACCGAAAGAAAGCTGTATTTGTGGGGGAAAAAAAAAGAACATAAATTTCATTTGGGTGCAGGGTTGCATGACTGCGCAATTGTCAGTAAAAGTCACACAGAGCAGTATTGCAAAAAGTGGCCTGGGCAGGAAGAGGTTAAAAGCTGGCAAGACACTGATCTAAGCTTTTTGAAATTTTGATCAGTGCGTGTCCTCCCCCATTTAACAGAAGCTGATTATTTCAATAACCTCTGTTTAAAAGAACATTTTCAAACGGTAGGCAGTTGACGCTGTTAGAATACAGTGTACCGGCAGGGGGATTCCTCCATCCACCTTGTTTGTGTGGATAGAGAAATCTGTTCAGCCAGCAGGCTGGGAAAAACAAAAAAAAACAAAAACCATGTGTAGTCAGTCCAACTTCTCTTCTGATGACATCCTGTAACTGTTTCTTTCACAGGTAAAAAAATAAAATAAAAAAATCAATCATAACAAAAAATGTCTAGTTATATATTTAGCCCATGTTATTTGCTATTGTTACTGAAAATATGTTTTTGCAAACAAAATGTCTATAAAATAACATTAGTAGGTTTAATTTAAATACAAAATCGAGATGCAGTATAGCATCATTCCTTATTTTGTTTGTTTTTATGTCAAACTATCCAGCAGTTCTTAGTACATTAGTTTTCCCCATGGTTTACACAGACCTTGGAATGCTGAAAACAAATGAAAATGAACGAACTTTTCCCAAGTGTCCGTAACCTCTGATCTATCCTGGAAACCTTTCCCTAACAGTTCAATTTGTAGCACAGTAAGGCTCCATTTACACTAGCGGTTTTTTAAGCTTCTAAAAGCTATTATCAGCATATTTTTTTCTGCTCCTAGAAGATAAATAGTGTTATCCTACGTGTCCATGAACACTACTTTAGGCATTTTTTGAGCTTCAGTGTCTAGGAGCAGAAAAAAAAAAGTGGTTTTTGTAGAGTTTTTTGGAACATTTTTCCAACAGAAAAAACCACTAAACGCTCCTAAATGTTGCTAAACACGGCTAAAATGCTCCTAACAGCTTTTTTGTAGCTTTTTCTTTTTATCTCTACATGTATTGTAACAACGCTAATAAAATGCTAACGCTCTTAAAACGCTACTAAAAAACGCTATTACTAGCATTTTTTAAGCTTAAAAAAAACAGAGTCTTAAGCATTCTTAACTACTTCCTGTCCGGACACTTTTTACCCCCTTCTTGACCAGGGCAATTTTCAGCTTTCAGCGCTATCACAGTTTGAATGACAATTGCGCGGTCATGCAACACTGTACCCATATTAATTTTTTTCCATTTTTTTGAGACAGATAAAAAAAAAAAAACAACTTTATTTTGGTGGTATTTATTCACCGCTGGGATTTTTATTTTTTTGCTATGTAAATGAAAGTGTCCAAAAATTTTGAAAAAAAGGTGTTTTTCTTATAAAATTTTGCAAATAAATATATCATAAATCTTGGAAAAAATTTATTCAGTTTTCTTTTTAGTAAAAAAAAAAAAAGCCAAATTAGTTTATAACCAAAAATTATAATTTTTAAACATTTATTTTTTACATTTTTATTTTTTTTTTTTATATTATTTATCTTATTTTTTTTTTACATACTGTCACCTTAGCAGTACAGTGTCACCATAGTGACACTGTACTACTTTTGGGGGGTGATGAAGATTTCTTTTTTTTTTTTACACCGATTGCTTTTACACCCATATAGAATGTAAAAGCAATCATTTCTCTTTCTCTCTGTCTGCATTCTTGCAGCCATTGAGAGCTGAGTAAGCGGTGATTGGTCACAGCTTGTCACATGGTACAAGGCTGTTGTGAATAGCCTTGTACCATGTGACCTCTGTGATCATTCACAGATTTCACACGTAGTAAGCAATGATGTCAGAAGTGACATCTTGCTTACTACTTTGCATGTGATCACTGATTGGCCAATCAGTGATCACATGATCGGACCTCATACAGAGGTCCCGTCCACGATCGGTGTTTCACTGTGGCCGGAGGACACAGCGGGCACCGGATCGCCGCGCTGCACGCTCCCGGGGAGGTTTATAAACGGCCACCCGACCCTGCAATGCCACCGTCTGGCCGTTTATATCGGGAAGTGGTTAAAACAAAAACTATCCATCTATATGTCTCATTCCATCATGTATTCTAAAAATAAGAAGGTTACTTACAAGACATTTTGATACAGTGGATGGAGCCATGCAAATCGTTCTTTCAAGCACCACTGGTAAAAATGCATATCTGCAAGAGCCAGTATATACTGCAAATATAGGTTAATATTATAGAACCATTTATTCCAAACTATTGGCCACCATCAGCATTGTGTGTGAAACCAAGGCTCCTACGGAGTAGATTTGGGACCTAGGAAGCCAATATACCATTAATTAGTTGGAGATTTTTTTTTTATTTCATTACTGCCTTCCTACCATATCCTTATTGGCTATACTTGCTTGTGATTTTAGTTTTGTATACAGTAGTAATTGGTTAACACCCATGTCAGGTTTTTTTTTCACATGTCTGAGAGGTTCCCAAAATGAGGATGTTCCCATTAGAACAGGTTTCTCCATTGGAAGATTTCCCCTCACCTCCTGTTTCTGTGACAGCTTTATATGCACTGTAAGTCTTCCTGTTACAGAACTGAAATACTCATCCCATTAAATGATGCCTGGATAATTATTACCCTCTTGACATCTGTATGCTGAAAAAGAGGGTGGGCTATAATGCCCACATACTGCACAGATGCGTCCATGGGCTCCTGAGGTTTCTGTGCTGAAAACGTGCTAACAGTACAGCGACCAAGCTGTCATAGACAGCTCTGGGTCTCTGATATCGATCAGGTGTCGGTGGGACTTGGGACAGCCAATCACGTGATGGGCAGTTTTTCCCACCTCCCAATACCCCCACCTCACTGGGCTTAAAAAAAACCTTTTAATTGGAAGAGAAAGGTTAAAACACTATAACAACATCAAATCCTTAAATTTAAGCTATGCTCTGTTACTTAAATTATCACTTTACTATATCTTCACTCTAACTTTCAAGTGAAATTTAGCTTTTCCCATGCAAACCAACAAGTTCACTTAACATTCCCCCTCCCCATCAGTACTGTTCAGCCCCCAGAAGCATAAGATTTAAAAAAAAAAAAAAAAAAAATAATTATATTATATATATATATATATATATATATATATATAATCTCCTATTCACAACTTTGGGCTTAGTAAAGGCAAAATACTCTCTCTCTGCCCCCCATCTAAGAGTACTGGGCCATTCCAAAAAACACTTACATGGAATGGCTAACATGCTCTTTTCTACCCATAAATACAGATTATGTTCTTTGCTGAATAGAAGGGATCAGGAGTGAAGAGAAGGGGAGTATGTGCTGCTGGGAGAGGAGAAGTTATACAAATGAATAAATGTCCACTTCAACCTTCTAACTGCTAATCCTTACCTATCCTAATGCATAATACTGTACTAACCTCTACAACAGCATAGTTACCTTATCTAATGCCTGATGCTTCTGTAGCCAAGGGTACACAAAGATCATGTGACACTGAGAAAAACCAATACATACACATTGCTAACTGCCAGGACTATGAACATAATGTTCAATTTTAACCTAGGTGGGTGATCACTCCTCCATATGCCATAGCTGATTAAGTTAGAAAAAAGAACAATTAACTTGGCTCTTATTATACAACAGGATGCTTATCTGGTCCATCCCATGCAAGCTGTGCCATCAATCTGCATGATTCAGTGGTGTATGGGATAACAGTCCGATTTACTAAAGGAGTACAGATGAAATAGGTAAACAGGGACTTGCTTTTCACATTACTGGATAATCAAGTCATCACACAATTTAATGTGAACATTCTCAGCTCAGTGTATAAGGATTTTAAAACACTTTCCTGAATGAAAGAAACTGCAATAACTATTTGGTAATAAGGGATGCCTGTTACAACATTAAACTGTAAAAAGATCAAGATGGACCATACAGTTCTGCAAAAAAAAATTAATAAAAAAAAATACATCTATAGAACTGCAAAAAATATAGTCTTGATGTTAGGTGACCGTGACCCACCTTGTTCGTGAATGCTTTAAGCTTTAAGGCTGAAATATAAATTACCACCTTGCAGCTGTTTTTTCTGCTAAAGGAAAAATGTGAACTGTGCAGATGGTCATTTTTAACCATTCTAATAATACACTTATCTCACTTATCTGTCAAACGCCACTGCTCTCTAAGGACGTGCAAAATCACCGTGTTCTGCTCATACTCTGATATACACTTTAAAGTCTTTTAGCAGTAATTTTGCTAAACAGATTTAATTCATGTACCATCTCACATTAGCAATGACTGGTAATTTCCAAATGTATCCAAAATACAATTCCCCATTAGTTTCTAAAAGGTACTATATTTTCAGTAGGTATTGCTTACCAGCTTTTTAAAATTTGTATCTGACCAGTTAGATTGCGGTCATTTACAGAACACCACTGATGTCAATGTGTTATGTCTGGCATAATCAGTATGTATTCTTAGTGCCTGCATTATTGTGCACTTCCATTGTGTTCTTTACATTGTCTTTCTTATAACATAAAAAACACTGAAATGCAACAAAAACGTGCATGCAGAAACGCATCGGGAACGCATCCAGACTGCGTTTCTAATTGGCCCTTAGGGATAATGGTAACAGATCATTAGTTTTCAATGCCTAGATAGGAGTTCTTTTTATCTTTTGGGGCCACTAATTAGTCTGCTGCAGGGGTTTTCGTTTGCTAGGAAGTGTTTCAAATGTTAGGTTA
The DNA here is from genome assembly GCF_062004578.1 of Staurois parvus. Classification (NCBI taxonomy): domain Eukaryota; kingdom Metazoa; phylum Chordata; class Amphibia; order Anura; family Ranidae; genus Staurois; species Staurois parvus. The sequence continues at coordinate 853,890 of NW_028318725.1, forward strand.
GGGGTAACAGTTAGGACTAAGGTTGAGGTTTAGGAAACTGAAAGTTCAGGCCACTCACAACTGATAATTCAGTTTCAAGTAGGTTTAGGAAAGTAAAGTCTAGTACACACTATGAGAAAAGCAGACGACTGATCATCTGAATTTCCACAAAAGTGCTTATCACGATGTAGTTGGAATGGTATTTACATGCAAGAAAATTCTCGGCCAACAAAGGCAAACATAGCTAGGTGCTAACGTAGTAGAAAAGGAAGTGTAGGGTCGTTCTATGCTTCTGATTATGCACGGTTTTTTCTATTCGATGATTTCTGTACAATAATTGTACACATTAAACGAAAATCGGATGTTGAGTTCTTGTACAATAAAAATGTTCTAGCTTGCACCCTTGTTTTTTTTGTCCAAAAAGGTTGAACACGACTTTTCAAAAGCACTATACTAATGATCAGATAGTTGGCTGATCAATCCCCATATGGAAATTTTCATACGATTTTCTTATTGAATGTATGAGCCATTAAGCCTTGTTCACATGGGACGCCTGTGGAGGGCTATGTTCACATGCAGGGGGATGCACAGGTGTACCGTCAATTCTCATGCTAGCAATCCCATTATGTCAATAGGGATACAGCAGCTGTACAGACACAAACTGCTCCCAATCTGACATCTGTGCAGGTGCATGGCTCTGAACGCACACTGTCTGCATTCGGGGCTATGCACCCTCATGGAGTGTGAACGAGGCTTCAAGTCATCTTACAGTTTCTATTATCACTCAGACTCTGCACTTGAGTTCCTGGTTCTGCAACCCTGCTGTGGCCATCATAAAGAGTTACACTCTCCTTGCTGGATTTTTTTTATTAGTTTAATATTATGAAGAATGCAACAGGAGGAGCTAGAACATAAAAAGCTTGCAGGTACACAGGGAAAAAAAATAAATCAGGAATGAAGGCAGAGAGACCTAGTTGTTTGAGCATCTAAAAACATCTAAACCTGGAAACTAACTCAGTCCACCTTGCTGACCTATAACTAAAATACTACTTTTGGATGGACTGACCCATTCGGTTAAGGCGTGTTAGTATTAAAGAAGAACTCCATAATTATCCAAAAAGCTACATACATGTCTTAATTTGCATTATGCAAATGAGCTCCACTTGCAAAGCCTAATGTAACCAGAATAATTTGTTTTTGGCATATGAATCAGATCCCAGTTATGTGAAGTCCAGCATCCCAATATATCTAGGATGTATTCTTTATATAACAGCTACTGCACAGAGAAAGTTGTTATTTAAAAAAAAAACTGCAATGGAATTTTCTTGGAGGCAATTTTGGACAACAATTTCTTCCTTGGGATCCCTCATGGTTCAAACTACTTGCAATTAGTCCAGTTATGTACTCACTGAAAAATCCTAAATGGAACATACTGCCACTGCAGGGGAAGCCGCAGATCTGGCTGGATCACAAGTTTACAAATGGTGATTAACCAGTTTACTCGGAGATCAGCCTTAAATAATGTTCAAGAACACAGCTTTATAACATATTATGGACTACAGGAATAATGTTAACTAAAAAAAACATTGACAAAGTAACCTCTAGCAGCTCATAAGCATGAGAATATCTTCTGAATGACAAAATCTTTTACATCAGTTTTGCATTATAAAGAGCAAGAATTTTCCTTTATCCCTTAGCTATAGTATAAATCACATGAAGAATTAGCTCATTGTTAATGAAAATAAGAAGCTCACTTTCCATCAGCTGAGAAAAGGTAATAGGTCAGTTTGGAATACTGAAAACACATTATGCAAGTTGATCAGAAAAAAATGATCAAATATATTTTTTACAACAATGTTAAAACGCGGATGGTCAATATGTCAAGTTTTCATTTCGTCCATTTTTGCTGTGATACAAAGAACTCTAAAATACAGTTATATACTCTTAGGTGTAAGAACCAATATATATATATATATATATATATATATATATATATATATATATATATATATATATATATATTTTTTTTTTTTTTTTGGACTGAATAGGGTAGTGATAGAACCCCATAAAGGATTTTAACATGGCCCCACTGGAGAGATTTGCCATTTGTCATTACTATCTGTGCTTTAGTGACCCGTTGATGACAGCTTCCCTTATTTCTTAATACTGCTGTCACCAGCTGTCAGAGGGACAAAAATAAAAAGATATAAGATAGAGTCGTAATTACTTTTTCTTAAAAATGACATTAAAGCTTTGTGTTTTTTTTTTTTAATTTAAATAACAAAACATGTTATAGTTACCTGCTCTGTGCAATGGTTTTGCACACAGCAGCCCTGATCCTCTTCTTCTGGGGTGCCCCGCCAGTGCTCCTGGCCCCTCCTCTTTGGCAGCTGCCCCCATGGGAAGCTCCATTGACACAGTGCAGGTGGCTGGGGCTTGGGTAAGATAAAGGGGGGCTGGGGGGGAATGTGCTGCACAGAAGGTGTTTTACCCTACTGCATAGAATACATTAAGGTGCAAAACCTTAAAGTGGTTCTAAAGCCTCACATTTTTTTTACTTTTAACCTTAATGCATTCTATGGATCTCCAAACTATGGCCCTCCACGTGTTGAGGAACTGCAAGTCCCATGACAACCACAGGCAAGACTCCCAGAGGCAGAGGCATGATGGGACTTGTAGTACAACAGCTGGAGGGCTGCATTAAAGGTAAAAATCATTCTGTGTCACAAACTGGCCCAGCTTCCCTCAAGCCCCATCGAGATCCAACACCGTGCACAAGAGCTGCAGCCCTCCTGGCTTTGTCCCTCCTCACTAGGCAGATCGATAGCAGCAAGAGACATAGGCTCCTGCTCCTGTCAATCAACTCCCTTGATGAGGGAGTGGGGGGGGAGGCAGAGTCCAACTGTCTGTCAATGGACATAGCAGCAGGACTTGGGAGCAAGGTTGCATAAGTGCCCCCATGGGAATCAGCTTCCTATTGGGAGCACCAACAAGAGAGGAGGAGCCAGCAGTAGCGGCTGGGGACTCCAGAAGTGAAGGATCGGGGCCACTCCGTGCAATTCAATTTTAAATTTGTTATTTAGAAAAAAAAATCCTTTACAAAATCACTTTAAGTCTTTGAAACCACTTTAAGTCTATCCAAAACTAAAAAAAAAAATGTTTAGCAGGAGTAGGACTTAAAACACATAATATAGTTTTTAATTTGGGGATGTAACTATCCTGCAATTTGATACACTTACTGCAAGTGCGACCTCTCCTATCAGACTTTATGTAATACTAACTGATATTAGGGCTCCAGACCAACATGCCTTGTTGGCATCACAGTCCTTGCCTTTTTTCAATTTTTAAAACTTTATTAAAAACTTTACACTTCATTTAACTTTATGCGCAGCAGCGCATTGCAATGTGTTTTAGCACATCTCTTGATACTAAAGTTTATGGAATGTTTGTTTTAATTAGGCAATTTATGTATGTATCGTACATCATAAAAATGCACACTAATGTGAATATGTAAAAAAGAAATTGTATTCTTTATATTATTGTAAAGTAAACAGTAATAATATTTTTTTAGAAATAATCCTCACATTTTTAGGATATCAAGAAAAGTAATGACAAAAGAACATACAAATCAGATTGTCAGTTAGCAAATTATATGTGACAATTTTTTAGTGTGCATTTGTGCCCCCCTGTGTATGTAATTACGGGCAGCCAACCGCAATAGATTTTCAGAAGTAATGTGACAAATGTACCAGTTAGACACTGAGGAAAAACAGATTTTCACTCAAAACAGATGCACTATTAAAGTGTCACTAACACCAAATCATAAAAAATGCGGTATTGCATGCTGGTCATACTCACTCATTTTCTGCATTTTACAAAATACCTGGTTGATCCTGCTGTTCTCTATCTCCCCCTCCTGTCCATGTCCAAAAAGCAGTTGCAGATTTTGCAGAGCAGTGGTGGAAGCTTATGCACATGCTCAGTTTTCAGCAAGTTTCTATTCTGAGCATTTCCTCCCTATTATATCTGAGCAGCCCATGTGAGTGTGTGGACGTATACACAGTGGTAAATGACAGGCCGCTCTATCCCTCTTACTCCATGTCCACCAACCAGTTAAGCACGGTGGGGGGGGAATGGGGAAATATTACATCTTGATTGGTGAAGGCTTCAAGTTCCTGCTATTATAATAAACAGGCTGGGGGAGCGTAACACAGCCTGTGACTGGCAGAAATTTGCCTAAATCATGTTATTGCCAAAAATAATAAAGATTTGGTTTCAAACATATATTTGTATGAGGATTTAAAATGTTTATTGATATTATTTACTTTTACTCTGTCTGTTTTTTTTTTTTTTAATATGTGATCAGCAGCAGAGGAATAGATCAACTGCTTATGTTTCCCTGCAGACAGACTGGGAAAGATCTGGGTCATGTGACAGCTGTATAATCGATCAGAAAACTAAAAAATGGTCAGGTGTAAGTTTTATTTTTTTGCAGAGCTTTTTCAGAGCAGCAGAGGGAGGAATTCAAGAATAAATCTGCCTAATCACCAGAAATCTGTCTTGTAATCTTTCTCACTGCTATTTAGCACTGCCCTGTTGTGCGACAGAATTCATAAATGCTCCCAACCCCTTCTGTTCTAAGATGGCTCTACACTGCTACAATTTTTATTGACATTTTAGCAGTTTAAGTCCAGTAAATAGCCCAAAATATTACAAAAACTGTCAAAGATTAAAACAAATAGTCCAGATTGCCGAAAACTGAAAAGAATGCAAAACGTCAGAATTATCTTTTCTACAGTCAAAGGCACTTGCTAAATGGAAGAAATTCAGACAGGAACAGATCTGTTAGACCCAAATCTATAAATTTGTCAGACGAAAAGTTTCGGCGAATCAACAGCTTACACGACAGGAACTTCACAGGACGGCAGCTTCAAGCATGGCTTAACATTGGTCAAAGTAAATAATGGTCACTTTCAACTTTGAAGAAAAGACCGCAAGCTGCAGGTTTGACAGGATGAGTGCAGTAAGAAATCCATTGCTAAAATGACAAGAAACATAGGCTTGTTGGGCCAAGAACTACAGCCAGTAGACTACTGTAAACTGGAAGAAGATCTTGTGGACTGATGATTCAGGCCTTGTTCACACCATAGGTGCAGAAAAACTGATGGAAACTGACTTGCAGATTTTCATGCATGCTTCAATGAGTTTTTTTATATGTTGCAGATTCCTGCGCAGAAAAAAATCTGCTTGTGATACTAGTGTTGTGAACAAGGCACATAGAGAACAATTGATTTCATTGTGCTCTTTCAGAATACGTGCAGAAAAACTAATGTCTCTGCAGCATGGTGTGAACGAGCCCTTGTACACGTTGCAGATTCCTGCGCAGAAAAAATCTGGACGTGATACTAGTGTTGTGGTGTGAACAGGGCACATAGAGAACAACTGCACAGAGAGTAACTAATTGGCATACTGAACCAAAAGGCCTATCATGGCAATAGGCAGCACCATGCAGTACACTCTGGTCTATATGTAGATGGCCAGGGGTTCATCCTACAGCAAGAAAGTGACCCGAAAGAAACCTACAGGCTATGTCAGAACCACCTTAAAAAGAAAAGAACAAGGTGGTAGGCTTCAAATAATGGAGTGTTCAGCATAGACATTAACCTCAATGAGCTGATTCAGGATGAACGGGGCAGAATGGTGAACAAATCAACATATTGGTTGGGAAGAGCTTTCTGAACAATATTTGATTACCATTGTGGAAAAAATTCCACAAGTGCACTCAGCTGGTGTATCTGCATAAGGTAGCTACTTTGACTTTACATTTTCTTATACAAAACAATTCTATTTCCTGTATTGTCCCCAATTATTTATTTGCTCTATGCTTACATTTTCAGAGCAGAATGAGAAATTAAACATTGTAAATTTCATTAAAAACTGGAAAAATTGGGGTGTTACGTTTTGATCCATAATGTGTGCGTGTGTATATATATATATATATATATATATATATATATATATATGTATAAAATCAAGCACCTAGGCATGCAAACTGCTTCTACAAACATTTGTGAAAGAATGGATCACTCTCAAAAGCTCAGGGAATTCAAGAGTGGTACTGTGATAAGTTGCCACCTGTGCAATAAGTCCATCCGTGAAATTTCCTTGCTACTAAATATTCAACGGTCGGTGATATCATAACAAAGTGGAAGCAACTGGGAGCAACAGCAACTCCACATAAAATACCAGAGTGGGGTCAGCGCATGCTGAAGCACACAGTGCGCATAAGTCACCAACCATCGGCAGAGTAAATAGCTAAAGACCTCCAAACTTCATGTGGCCTTCAGGATAGCACAGCACTGCATAGAGAGCTTCATGGAAATAGCTTTCTATGGTCAAGCAGCTACATCCAAGCATTACATCACCAAGTGCAATGCAAAGCATTGGTGTAAAGAGCAGTGGAGACGTGTTCTCTGGAGTGATGAATCACACTTCTCTGTCTGGCAATCCGATGGACGTGTCTGGTTTTGGCAGTTGCTGGGAGAACGGTACTTACCTGACTGCATTGTGCCAAGCGTAAAGATTGGTGGAGGGGGGATTATGGTGTGGGGTTGTCTTTAAGGGGTTGAGCTTGGCCCCTTAGTTCCAGTGAAGGGAACTTTCAAGGCATCAGCATACCAAGACATTTTGGACAATTTCATATCCCCAACTTTGTGGGAACAGTTTGGGGATGGCCCCTTCTTATTCCAACATGACTGCGCACCAGTACACAAAGCAAGGTCCATAAAGACACGGATGAGAGAGTTTGGGGTGTGTATAGTGTGGGTGTGTGCATACAGTGTGAGCTGACACAGTTGTGCCCTGTGCCTGAAGGTCAGCTTGAATTTGTCTGGAAGTTGATCAAGGTTCTTTAGCTAATCTCCCTGGATGTGGACGACAGAGAAGAATTCATCAAATATTGCAACGAAGATTGCTACAGTGTCAGTGACTGTAAACATCTTGACAATGTTGCGCACAGTGGATACAGAATCATGTGCAGGATATGGACTTGTAACCTTGAGATTGTCCATGCTTTTCCACAATTGTTGTTCTCCAATCCTCAGACGATTCTTTGCTGCTCTTTCACTTTTCCATGCTCCATGTGGCACACAGAGACAAACAGAGACGTTGAGCCAATTTTTCACCATTTTTACTTGTTACCGGTATGATTTCTATAGTCAGCACCTGTTTATTGATACAGGTGAGTTTAATTGCACATTACAGGAGCATCACCAATTTGGAATGCAATTACTTCTTACAATTTTGAGAAGGTGCCAAAATTTTGTCCAGTCCACTTTTGGGGTTTTGTGTGGAACGTGTCAGATTTGGCTTTTTGTTTCTCCACTTTTTGTCTCATACCAATACAAACAAAATAAATAAACATGAGGATGCCTAAACATTTGAAATTGCAACAATTTTCTGGACGAAGTGGTGCATTATCTAACAGAAATGCACGGGTGCCAATATTTTTGGCCATTACTGTACATTATATGAAAGAAACTAACAGTATCTACAACATCAATCATAAAAAAAGATAAAATGTGCATAGCCCAGAATTAGAATGAAAAAAAAACATGGCACTAAGGCTAAGCATGCTGCTCTGTGGTGCAGAAGGGGAAATCCATCTGTGTACAAGCTGATAGCGAGGTAGCCACCGTGAAACACATACTTCACATGTTCCAAGGAGTGACATCATACAAGGGGGCCAGTCTCCGGGACGGGATTGATTCCAACAAGGATTCTGAATTGGCAAGCACAGCCTGTTCTTGCAGGCTTCCAGGAAGCTGCATCTCCAGTTTACATTTATGCCCCTAGCCATGGCTTGTGGACAGTGTATGGTCTGTATATGCCCTGCTTGGCAATCCCTCTGTGTGCTATGTCACATACCCTGTGAGTAGGAATTCTTCTTTTAATAAAGCAGTTTTAATAATGATACTTCACTATAGTGATTTGTGCTGTTTTTTTCCCTTCCCTAACTGTCATGACCTACACTACCAAGCTTAGCTTTTAGAGGTTAACAGCTCAGATTCATGCCTTACTGACATTCCACATCAGACATACTTCAAGGGACAGGTCTATTTTTTGCCACATATCATGAAAAATAATGTCAGTGAAAATGTAAGGGTTAATTATCCTATTACTGGTTTACAGAACTCAGTAAGTATTCCTTAGCCCTCTGCCAAAGTAGAAATGAATAACTTAATTAGACCATACCACCTGTACCAATGTTAAAGTTAATTGACCTATTAGTACTAGTAGCACAAAAGGTGCTAATTATACTTGGATACCAATGACAAGGAATGTGTTAATTAGCCAGTGAGTCTGCAGCTAGGAGTTTTAATTAGACTACTACTAACTCAGAGTGGGTAGAAAGGTTTAGCCCTACATTCCCTGCAGGTAAAAAATACAAAACCTAACAACTGAATAATACACTATCTAAAATCTTTTAATAACCAGATTCTAATGTGGCTTGTTTAGCCATATATATTGTATTAAAATGTATTATAATTGTAATCTTCACTAACAGAGAAGAATTATAATGAACAAACCGAGGATAAAAGATGTGTCCTATAGTTTAGGGGACTGTACAACACAATGCAGTCATTCTTCAAAGTATGTTTTAGTAACAATCTGTATTAAACTGTGAAAAAACAAACATTAAAAGTTATGTACCAATGTTACACTAAGGAATAATTAAGTCAAATGAGGTATTAGTATTCTTTATTTGGATTAATAGCTAACTAACCTATAGCATCTTACAAATCGATTAACAGGAAAAATTGTTTGAGGTTCTATGGGTCCAGTCATAAAATACAATTAACTTGCTATGTGTAAAAACTGCATTAGTCATATAGGATAAACCACACTACCCAACATGGCATAAAGTCTGCACATGAACACCTTTACATATACCTAGTGATGTGACTGGCATCAGATGATACACAGAGCTCAAACAAATCCTCCTACATAAGTTGTACCTGTTTATCTGTAGCCCTCTCTCCTCTACATCTATTCAAACTACACAGATCAAAAGATTTTTTCTCAGCAATAGAAGACAGAGGGCAGGGATCTGAAATAACACACACTACAGAGTTAGAGTGGAGTGCAATCTAAGAGCTGATCGGAGCAAAGTGACACACTGCCCTCTACACATTGGCAAGAGAAACATACAGCTGACAGTATAAGTCATCTGCTGTGTGCCGGAGGAGGGCAGTCCATTTCCTGGGAGGCTGAGGTGTCAGCTTAAAAATCATTCAATGAGGAACCAGACTGCAAAGTGCTTTGGTTTCAGTCTGGAACACACTCTAGTGGGATGTGCTTTGTTCACTTTTAAATGAGGTTTACAGCCTCTTTAAAATGAAGAATCAATAACACAGAAGTGGACTAATACATCATATGACCATTATGTAAAATCTGTGAACATGTATGTTTTTCTTGAAAATTTATATACTAAAGTGGAACTATATCAAAACTGGAGCAGCATCACATCACTAGAGGGAAGGTAAAGTTCTTTTTTTTAATTTCTATGTATAAAAGCATAACAAGATTTTTTTTATACGTGCTTTTTTGTACTTTCACTAGAGTTCATTTTGAAACAAGTGTTAAGGTAGATAAAAAGCGTAAATTTTAATATTTAATTTGTCCTGTTTATAATGACAATAAGTCCTAGTTCACACTGATGCAACACACAAATTACAAATAGCACCTGAAGACACAACAAATTTATTTCTATTGCACGGTTTTTTTAGTGCGCTTTGAAGTAGCGTGATTTCAAAAATAGTTCCTGCACTACTTTTCTCTAATTTCATTGTGACTTGCATTGACTTCTGTTAAAAGAAGTTGCAAGCCACAGTGAAAACAGAGCTATAAATGACATGATCTTCGATTTTGAAACTGCGCTACTTCAAGTGAAGTAGTGAGATTTCAAAGTCGCATTCTGTGTGAACCAGGGCTTCAATGATAATTCTGGGACAAAGTATTGGAAAGTTACTTACAAATAAAGCAAAAGCCTTTCTTTTTAATGGTGCACTTTTTTAAAGCCTAAACTTACATAAAACAAAACAATTCCCATGTGCTGATTTTTAATTTTTTTTTTTACGTTTTCGGTAAACTAAAGCTCCATTAGCATTAGCGCGTCTCCAAAACTGCATGATTTCCTGCGCAACTTCGAAGTGCAATTTAGATGGGACTTTTGGTGCGACTTTCATCAGACTTTACATTCTCCGGATCAAAGTCCCATCAAAAGTCACACCAAAGTAGTGGAGTTACCTTTTCAAAATTACTGTAAATTTAAGTTGCACAGATTTGATCGGGTGCCACTGTAAAGAATGAGCTGCGACTTATCTGACTTTCATGTCCAAAGTCACATCACAAGTGTGACAAAAATATTCATGAACAAAAAGAAAAAAGTTTATAATGTGATTGGAGTAAACAAAAATCAGCAGAAAAAGAATAGCTAAGAGAAAAGGTTAAGGGCTGATTGGAGTTAACTAAGAGTTAAAAATGGTTAAAATAGGCACTTTATTTTTCTTTTTTCTAGTAGGGCTGCATTAATGGACACCATTTGCTGATTAATGGTCACTCTTTGATCTGCAGATGAATGGAACAAAGTAAATACAATTTAACAATTGTATTTTTAAAAGATGCTTCTTAACATTGCTTACAAATACTGTTCAAAAACTATGTTTTTCACAGCAGCACCTGCAGGGGAGACACTGTAAGGGAAGTGGCAGCAGGAGAAGAGGGACAGAGTGTATAATGAATAACGTGTGCATTTTGTTGAAGATTTTAGGATTGTGCATTTTGTATAAGATTTTGGTGTGCATGCAAAAACCCTATGGCCTGCAGGGGGTTAATACAATAGGGGGATAAAGTTTTTAGATTCCACTGTTATCCCAATGTTCTGCCTAAAAAAGTGGACTTATTCCAATCAGAGAATGTAAATAGTAGAAAAATGTCATGTATTGTTGCTTATGATGAGCCCTTTTAGAAAAGGGTGAGTTTCCATAACACTGACACAAACATTAAGCTGTATGTGGGAGACCCCTTAAAATGAATCTACCAATAAAATGTGTATTTCAGAAGTTTCAGAAGTTTGTAGATTACAGAATTATCAACTCTATTTTTATAAAAATACCTCTTATGTGCATTTCATATTATCAAAGACTAGCAGCAAGACAAGAGGATAAGCAAGGCACAATTAAAAAGCAAAACCTGTCTACAGTATATGTAATAAGAAAAATATTGCCACTATTTTGCCTTTATATTTAAAACTATATATAAACAACATGTAACATTTTGAAAAAAACTTACATTTACATATTCTTCACATCGAAAAACACTCAATTCATCTTTAAGCTGGAATACTATAGCTCAGTATATTTGGTAATGTAAAATGGGAATCAGATTTCTTCATACAGTGGTTAATGTCTCAGGTGACACGGGTGTATGAATGATAGTAGGAAAATATTAGAATGTCAGAACCTTTTTTAACTCCATTTTACATTAAAATGAAATTGTCAGTTCGATATATTCAGTATAAAAGAAATCTGCCAGTTGCATTGCATGTACACTTTTGTTAACAGCAACAGGTTTTCTTGCAAGGGTTTTGCAGCCAGGGGACTTGCAAAAAAGCCCCTAAAGGGTAATTATATTCTACACTGACGCAGCTTCTTTTCTTCTTACAAGAAGCCATGTCAAATGCAACTTAATGACCTCCCAAAAGAACACCAGCTAAAGGTGCTTTCTTGGGCTGCAATGAATAGGGTTTGGTTACTGTGGGGAAAAAAAAATGATTGCAAAAATTGTCTTTGCTTTCTGTCAACCAAATATTACAACACAAGGATTTCATTTTCAACAAACCATTCGAAAACTCTAGCAATTCAAAGCAAGTATAAGATAATACGGTAAGTAGTGGTTATCTCTAATGATAGATAGATCCAGAGATACAGACCATTGAAGTATATAAATCCTGACCTCTCTTGTTAATTTGAAGATTGATGCTCTCCTCTCCTGCTTCTTATGCTCTACATTAATCTTTTAATGTGATGGGTAGACTTATTCACCAATAGGAAAGCCCATGAGATGGGAGGGGCCAAACTAGACTTTTACAGGAAAAAAATTGATATTTGCATATACATTTCACCTGCCTATATATCTGGATCTAATGATCACTTTGATAGAAGGTTTTAGTGAAGTTAACCTTTGCTTGAAGCGTTACTAAATCCAAAACAGTGAAATCAGTCTGTATATTATTATTATTATTATACAGGATTTATATAGCGCCAACAGTTTGCTCAGCACTTTACAATATAACGGGAGACAATATAGCAACAATACAGTTCAATACAAGAGGGATTTGAGGGCCCTGCTCCTTGGAGCGTACAATCTTGGAGTATATGCAGTAAAGCATGCTTGTTATACTCACTGTGGAACCTAAGGGGTTAATCCTCTGCATTGTGTACAAATGCTGTTTGATCCTGACTTCTCTGATCCTCCCCTTCTTCCAGTGTCCCTTATCTCCTGATAAGACATATGGTGTGGAGACACTCTGCATACGCTCAGTTTGGTGTGTATTGCTAGAAAGGTTTTTTTTTCTGCATTGTGTAAAAAGGCCATTTGATCCTGTTTTCTCTGCCCCGCCTCTTGTCAATATCACACTGATCGCTATTAGGCCTCATGCACACTGACAATTTTTAACTCCCCCCTAGAAGCCAGCAGCATTATGGCCGAAAAATAAACTTGACGCTTGTAGTGTTTGTGTACCTAGCTTACCCATTTGGCCGTTAATTTATCTAATTGGCCAGAATGAATAATTTATTCTGGCCATTGAAAAAAATTAACACTCAAAACGCATCAAGCAGTTTTTCAGCCAAAACGTTGCTGCTCCAGGATGCCCTGGCAGTGGTTTCATTTTAGTGCCACTAAACTCTCCTGCCACAAAATGCTGCTAAAATCCTATGTGTGCATGAACACACAGGATAAAATGCAAGGGAGTTTAGAAGAAGTAAAAAATAAATAAATAATGCCCCTAGGATAATGCCTTAGACAGATCCTTACATGGTGTATTATACTCCCAGATATCACTGGTAATTGGCTTTATCCTTTGGATCCCAAAATTAGTGCCTAAGCTTCAAGGGAGTTTAAAGGCTAGAAGAATTCACCTTCTAGTGCAATGGAAAAATGACTGTTTATTTTGCTGAAAGAGTACAAACTGAAATGTCAACGTGCTCTGCAGGAACTTTTATGTATTGTGTCTTTTCTGTAATAGAAATCAGAAGATATATACAGAGAATGGCACCAGGTCACCAGGCCACCAGGCAACCCCACACCTACCTCCCCATACTAACAGTGGTGTGGAACAATGTTACGGTTCATGTGCATTCAGCAATGCTGTATACAATTGCTGAATAAAATGAGGAAGGAACAATCTTAAATGGGGGTATTTGTAGAGTAACATGCTGGAGGAATTAACAGAGCTCATGTGCTATATAACTAGTGAGAGTGCAACAAAGGGATGCCAGGCCTAAAACACTAGGCAAACAAAGTCATTTGGGGTCAAGCTGTTGACCTGCCTTTATGTTAGGTTTGCAATGGTCCCACCATTGTTTAAGTTCAATAATCCACCTTTTTGGTAAAGAATCAGCTGGTCATCATAAATCTGTTCAAAAGGGGTGGTGGTCAAGACAGACTGCAAGGCTGAAGACATCCTTCTGAAATGCTAAGTTTACATGGAAGCAAACAGTTAAATACACAGTTGAAAAGTAAAAGTGTGAATTATCTGCCCTTAAAATTGTAACTGTCAGCCAAAGCAAATACAGCTTGGGCAAGACTGCTATTCATTAGTGAAGGAACAATAGCTCTTTATTTGTTGACACTCAGAAAAATGTGTCTCCCATTCGCATATCATATGAAGAAACTTGTGACAGATTTATGTAAGGTCTCATTCACATGGGTGTACTTAAGCATACAGCCCTGGCCAAAAGGTTTGAGAAATAAATATTAAATTTACCTGCAAGGAAACAAGTGCAGTCATCATTGCTTTGCACAAAAAGGGATTCACAGGCAAGGATATTGCTACTAAGATTGCACCTAAATCAACCATTAGATCATCAAGAACTTCAAGGAGAGAGGTTCAATTGTTGTGAAGAAGGCTTCAGGACACCCAAGAAAGTCCAGCAAGCGCCAGCACCATCTTCTACAATTGATTCAGGTGCGGGATCGGGGCACCACTAGTGCAGAGCTTGCTCTAGAATGGCATCAGGCAAGCGTGAGTGCATCTCCACGCACAGTAAGACAAAGACATTTGAAAGATGGCCTGGTGTCAAGAAGGGCAGCCACATCTCTGCAGGAAAAACATCAGGGACAGACTGATATTCTGCAAAAGGTACAGGGATTCGACTGCTAAGCACTGGGGGAAAGTTATTTTCTTTCCAATTGTTTGGGGAATCCGGAAAAAACCTTGCCCGGAGAAGGAAAGATGAGCACTACCATTAGTCCTGTGTCATGCCAACAGTAAAGCATCCTGAGACCATTCATGTGTGGGGTTGCTTCTCAGCCAAGACAGTGGGCTCACTCACAATTTTGCCTAAGAACACAGCCATGAATAAAGAATGGTACAAAAACATCCTCAGAGAGCAACTTCTCCCAACCATCCAACAGTTTGATGACGAACAATGCCTTTTCCAGCATGATGGAGCACCTTGCCAGAAGGCAAAAGTTATAACTAAGTGGCTTGGGGAACAAAACATCGAAATTCTGGGTCCATGGCCAGGAAACTCTGCACACCTTCACCCCATTTAGAACATGTGCTAAATCCTCAAGAGGCGGGTGCACAAAAAAAACCCCACAAATTCTGACAAACTGCATGCATTGATTATACAAGAATTGGCTGCCATCAGTCAGGATGTGATTGACAGCACGCCAGGGCAAATTGCAGAGCTCTTGAAAAAGAAGGGTCAACACTGAAAATATTGACTCTTTGCATAAACTTAATGTAATTATCAATCAAGCCTTTAAAACTTATGAAATGTTTGTAATTATACTTCAGTATACCATAGTAATATCTGACAAAAGATCTAAAAACACTAAAGCAGCAGACTTTGTGAAAATTATTATATTTGTGTCATTTTCAAAACTTTTGGCCGTGTTTTGCCTGCATGGGATGCACAGGTGTCCCATGTATCTGAGTGCAGGCAGTCCCATTAATCACCTTTGGATTGCAATGGCTTCAAGAACATTTGACATCTGTGTGGGTCCCCAAATGCACAGTGTGAGTTTAAGGACCCGCACCTGCACTGATGTCAATTCAGGAGCAGCAGCTGTGGCCATGCAGCTACTGTGTCACAACTGACATGAACGGGACTGCCTCCAACACCTGTGCATCCCATGCTGGTAACCACGGCCCTCACAAGGGTGTACGCTTAAAGGGTAAGTTCACCCGTTTTTAGGGTGGAACATGTAACATGTTCTCATAGCCGCACTTGCTGCCCCCCCTCCCTCTGACAGATAATACGGGGAGACTTCTCCCCGCACTGTCAGATTTGAAAGCAGCATGGCCATGCGGGGCGCTGCCCACACGGGCCTACAAGTCCCGGCAGCCTTAGCGGCTGTCGGCTTGTAGTTTTCAATTAACTACCACAGCATTGTGGAGCGCCTTGGTAGTTCATTGAAGCTTCCTGTCAGTATATCTGCTTAACCGTACATCCTGTATGGCAAACAGATATTCTGACAGGTCTGCAGGAGACCTGCATGGCATCAGCGATCTACTGATCACTGGTGCAATGCTTTACAGACTCCTTTGGACAAAAATAATAAATGAACATTTTTTACCTGCAAAACAACTTATCCTTTAAGTACATTTACTTGAATGAGGCCTAAATGTCCAACCAACAAGAATTGTGCAGTAAAGCTTGACTGACTTATGCAGCGCTGTGAAAAAGTATTGCCTCCTTCCTGAATTTTTTATTTTTTTTGCATATTTGTCACACTTAAATGATTCAGATTATCAAACAAAATTATGATATTATACAAATTTAACACAAGTAAATGCAAAATTCAGTTTTTAAATGATGATTTCATTTATTAAACCTGCTGTCCAAACCTGCCTGGTCCTATGTGAAAAAGTAATCCTCCCCTCCTCCCTCTATAAATCATGAATGAACTGTGACTAACCACATTTTTTGGAAAGCGGAGTTAAATTTCACATGTCACACCCAGACCTGATTACTGACAGACCTGTTGAATCAAGAAATAACTTAAATAGAAGCTGTCTGACAAAATGAAGCATGATAAAAGATCACCAAAAGTTTTGAATAGAATGGTAAGGTGTTAGAAGCCATTACTTTATTATGTATGTGTTCTACCTTGGGAGAACTGAAGAAGTGGCTTGGAAAAGTTGTGAAACATTTTTAACATTAAAAGAACATGTCCAGTTGAATGTGACAAGCTACTACTAGCTGGGAGATTCACAGTCTCTAACCTGGTGACCACTGCCACTAGCACTAAGAGCTGATTCACACACATATGTGGTGTGGATTTAAGCTCAGGTTTCACAACTAATTGACAAAGTAGTTCTTCAATTCAAAGGTTTAGGTCAGGTTTGCATCAGGTTCAGGACAGGTTTAGGTCAGGATTTTATCCTGTTCATACAAGTGAGGTTTAGAAACGCTTCCCATAGAAGTCAACAGCCTGTAATCCGCACCTAAACCGGACCATACTGCTTAGAAATCAACAGGACTCTTTTTCAATCCGCACTAAATTTGCACTGCCAGTGCACCGAACATATGTGAACAGGCACCATATGAAGCAATGTTATTTTTACATGTCATGCAGTTCAAACCGCATCCAATCCACATATATGTGAACCGGCACTAAAAGTGAGAACAGAATGGGGAAATCTGCCAATGGGGACACTTGTTCTGGTGACAGGTATCCTTTCAATTTGGAGGGATTTCCTCATACTTCATATTTTATCTACAGGACAGGAAGTGTAGGGAAATCTCACCAATGTGACAAAAAAAAAAAAAGGAAGAAAGACCGACAGGGGTTTTAATCATTCCTTACTCTAATCTAAAGGAGATATACGTTTTGGTTCTAGATAAACTGTAAAGACATTAAAAGATTTTTAATGACTACATAACTGGATATATATGCCTACACCTACACTTTAAAGTGAACCTGTGCCTTGTCCTTCCCTCCTCTGCAGCATCATATATTTCGCACATCACTCCCCTGTCTCTCCATTCAACTGTCAGAAGCAAAGTGTAAGCTCAAAGATGCAACTTGGAACTGCCAAGGAAGGAAGGAGAGTGAATGACAAGCCCCCCATGCCAAGAAATATTAGGTATTTCTATTCTCTCAGATACTGAATGAAGTGGCAGGGAAGTAAAAGGGAAGGTGACTATGAACAACTAGTGAGGGGAAAAGTTACTTGAACCTATTGCTTAGCCCCGCATGCAATGGGTATGAACCATTATATTAAACAAATAAATGATGAGTCTATTATCTTAACATAATATGAAGGTCCGGCATTAGTTCCTTCAGTGCCTCCAGTGAGCTCTACCCGTTGCTGCATACACAATGCACAAATACAACACAAGAGCATACAATACTGGGAAATAATAAAGAGGAGACATAGCATATGAAAAACATCAGAGAAGCTGAAATCTAGTTTTAAATAATACAACTGACATCCTTATCTACCTGGTATAAAATTAGGAAGTTGTGGAAAGGTCTTTAAATACAAAAGACAATGTTATGCTTCATACAAATAGTTTTTCAGCTCATGTTTCTGCTTTATTACCAACTAACTACTATTTACGCAGCTTATCTGTGGATGTTATAAAAGCTATTCTCACATCCTATCCACTGACATTGCATAAGCCAGCCAAAGAAGTTCGAATCTCAAACAGTTCAGCAGGGACTGGCAGAGATTCAAACCATCTATTGTTATACCAGCTAGTTGGATTTTTCATGCGATTATTGCTGGCAGCTATAGCCGCTAGCAGCAATCGCTGAGGCTCCTGCCTGCAGGGAGAACACAATGGCTCCATGGGAGGGATTCCCCCATCAACACTGACTGTGCTGATAGGTAAATCGAGCAATTTTCTTTCCTGCAACCCAAGGGTGAGCTTATAAATCAAAAGTTAATATATTATTGTGCTCTGCACACTACACATTGCATGTTACATGAAACAGAACCTGTCCCTATAGCAAGCCACTGGGACCTGTTTCAGTGCGTTACTGAATTTTAAAGTGTATGTCCAAGCTTTACCCCAATTTACCCCCAAATCTCCCTCTCTCCCATTAGTCTAGATAATTTCCTCACATTTGTTTTCTTTTACCTTTCTTTCCAGCTTTTCCACACTGGCGTTCTGGCAGACTAAGAGGTATTTTTCTTGACTTGCAGAATGTTGTAAGGAACATAGGTGGAGGGGGTAGGGATGCAAATATTTGAGAGTTGAAATAATTTGTTTATTTTGCCAAGACATAGGGATGTGTTTATAATATGGCAAATATTGCTTAACAGATACAATTTTTGTTTACCATTTCCTGTGCTGGTAAAATATTTTAATTGATTTAGAATGAAAATATACTGCATTTGGCCACTAGATGGTGCCAAGTATCATAAGAAATTCCTATGATACCTGGCACCACCTAGTGACCAGCACAGGAAATAGACTAACATTTCTTTTGCCCATTTGCAGAGAACAATTATACATTCATACAAATGTCTAAATGTACATTTATAATTACACCCCATAGCCTTTAAGACTTTTTTTTTTTTAATGAAGAAAGTGTTTAAGAAAATCCTTATGAAAGCTTGTTTAAGCCATAATATTAAGTAAACATAACAGGATAGGGATAAGAAGCTCATGTTAGCTGCATTCTTTGGTCTGGCATACAGCAAACTCTTCCTCTAAAAAGGTTAAGAGAACTGTACAAATGCTCTACACATGCATTTCAACACCTAACGCTGCACACAAAACACCATGTAAACTGAAAATCAAAAAGACAAACTCTTAAAAACACCCTAATGTAAAGTTATGAATGGACCCTAACTGTACTTACTGGATGATGACCTTTGTAAGAAGTATGTTATGTGCTGCATATATATTTTATGAGTGGGCTTTTCATATCTGTAACAAACTAGTTGGTGACCTTTGTAATATAAAAATATTGTGAAGTATACCATATCATATAATGTGTGACAAGGAACATGACATGTGGATTAGGACAGCCTGTTATAAAGAGCAGGTGATAAAATCAAGCAGCAGAGCTCATTAGGCAGTTTGGCTTCTCACATGCTAAGAACATAGAGGTAAAGCAGAGAAAATACAGTATCACAATTCTTTGCTGTGAAAAGACACAGGCTCATTTGTATCACACTGTGTATTATAAATAGATTCCACAAATTATGCCATGCACATGTTATGTCAATAGTTGTGTAATTCCTTTTACAGCTTTATCCACATTAACATACATAATGGAATAAACCAATTTATGGTGCCTAAAGGCAAAGAAGTACTTAAGCAATTCTGTTTTTAATGTATTTTTTAAAAGCCAAAATGTCCAGATAAAAACACCAATTAATGTAGATATGCTTTTATAAATAAATCACTGAAAGTAGGTTTGGATTGCTTTACTGCAGTATGCGGTCAATCGTAGAACGTTTGTTGACAGCAGGAGAGAGCAGAGTGATGCAAATGGAAGAGCTCATCAATGTGTTAATGTTTTTTCCTTGGTTAATGAGCACATTGGTGGTATGTCCTGTACAAACTGTACAACCAAAAGCAGCAAATACAAATCAGATCAGAGGCCTGGCTATGCAGCCTCCCAAGAATATCTGGGTAAAAAAAACTGGAGGCATAAAATAACAAAACCTTTAATGAAAATTTCACATTATTCCTCTGTTTGACATTAAGTTTTAAAATGTATAAAGTTAATGAGGTATTAAAACAAGAAAACAAAAATGATTGATCCAGCCAATACATCTGTTATTTTTTATCTTGGATTACTAGACCAAGCTGTACAGCAAACGTGAAAGAGGGTTGAGATACATCATTCAGCACTGGTAGGGGTTCTTACAATGATCAGCTTTACGCATTTATGTAAAACCTTTATCCCAAAAAGGAAAAAAAAAAAAAAAACTGTTTCTGCATCTGTTTAAAAAGTGTTACCTGGCATTTAGATTTGTTAGTTAAGTTCATCTAAATCCACTAATGCATCCAAACACTACCCTCTCCCCAGATTGACAGTGAAGCTGTCTAATGGGGGGCTCAGTTTCTCCTTCATCCAGAGTGGATACATCCTAATACAGGAGGTGTGTTGCTGGCCAGATCACCAGGGTAAAATTCAAGGAAAACAGCTTAACCTCCCTAGCAGTCTGATGTCAGTATTCGGTGCTCAAAGTGGTACATTTTTTTGCATGGAAATATGTCGTGTTTTTTTATTGTAGGCCTGTCATTTTTAGGAATAACTCACTGAAATCTGTCCGAACAAGAGTCTAGTAAACATCCCGGGTATGATACAATGTGAAACACAAAGTCATAAATTATAATACAATAAATAAAAAATAATATAATAATAAATTTAATTCAATAATATAATCAAACCAAAAACACTGAAATTTGAAATAGAGCACCAAGTTCGCACATCACTGAGCAAAGTCGCAAAATCATTTTCAGTGTCTGATGATGAATTTCCCCACGAATCATTATCACTCAATTCTGCAAGTAGTTCTGATTTACTATCACTGTTCTCTAGCTGGTCTAAAACCACTTTTGACCTAAAAGGGACACTTTTTGCACACCATGGACATTTCTCAGTTTCCAGGCAGAAAGAACAGTAAAAATGCAGGCAGGGCACAGGACAAAGCACTAGGGATAAAATGTATGTGAAATGGTTTGATACAGTAATGTTTTACTATGTGATCTTAGTGTATTGAGTGAATGTCATTTTTAAATTTTTTGAATTTCCTGCTGGTTCCGTCCCCGTACGTCCTGACGCTCACAGGGCCCGGAACCCGGAAGACGAATGCTGGCATTGGCCGGAGGACACTGCCGGGGACGCTGCAGGGGGGACATCGGGGAGTGCAGGACAAGGTAAGTGCTGGAGGGAATACTTGAGTAATGCTGCAGGGTAATCCCGAGTTTAGCTCCAGTGTAAGGGCGGAATTTGATGGGGACTCTGATGGGGAAGCTAATGTACAGTGGATATAAAAAGTCTACACGCCCCTGTTAAAATGTCAGGTTTCTGTGATTTAAAAAAATTAGACAAAGATAAATAATTTCAGAACTTTTTCCACCTTTAATGTGACCTATAAACTGTACAACTCAATTGAACAACAAACTGAAATCTTTTAGGTGAAGGGAAGTATAAATGAAAAACTAAAATAATATGGTTGCATAAATGTGCACACCCTTAAACTAATACTTTGTTGAAGCACCTTTTGATTTGATTCCAGCACGCAGTCTTTTTGGGTATGAGTCTATCAGCATGGCACATCTTGATTTGGCAATATTTGCCCACTCTTCCTTGCAAAAACACTCCAAATCTGTCAGATTGCGAGGGCATCTCCTGTGCACAGCCCTCTTCAGATCACCCCACAGATTTTCTATCGTATTCAGGTCTGGGCTCTGGCTGGGCCATTCCAAAACTTTCATCTTCTGGTGAAGCCATTCCTTTGTAGATTTGGATGTATGCTTTGGGTCGTTGTCATGCTGAAAGAAGAAGTTCCTCTTCATGTTCAGCTTTCTAGCAGAAGCCTGAAGGTTTTGTGCCAATATTGACTGGTATTTGGAACTGTTCGTAATTCCCTCTACCTTGGCTAAGGCCCCAGTTCCAGCTGAACAAAAACAGCCCCAAAGCATGATGCTGTCACCACCATGCTTCACTGTGGGTATGGTGTTCTTTTGGTGACGTGCAGTGTTGTTTTTGCGCCAAACATCTCTTTTGGAATTATGGCCAAAAAGTTCAACCTTGGTTTCATCAGACCAGAACACATTTCCCCACATGCTTTTGGGAGACTTCAGATGTGGTTTTGTAAAATTTAACCGAGCTTGGATGTTTTTCCTCCGTAAGAAAAGCCTTCCGTCTTGCTACTCTACCCCATAGCCCAGACATATGAATACGGGAGATTGTTGTCACATGTACCACACAGCCAGTACTTGCCAGATATTCCTGAAGCTCCTTTAAATGGTGCTGTAGGCCTCTTGGCAGCCTCCCAGACCAGGTTTCTTCTCATCTTTTCATTAATATTGGAGGGACGTCCAGTTCTTGGTAATGTCACTGTTGCACCATATTTTCTCCACTTGATGAGGACTGTCTTCACTGTGTTCCATGGTATATCTAATGCCTTGGAAATTCTTTTGTACCCTTCTCCTAAATTATACCTTTTAACAATGAGATCCCTCTGATGCTTTGGAAGCTCACTGCGGACCATGGCTTTTGCTGTAGGATGTGACTAAGAAAATGTCAGGAAAGACCTACTAGAACAGCTGAACTTTATTTGGGGTTAATCCAGTGTTTCTCAACTCCAGTCCTCATGGACCCCCAACAGGTCATGTTTTCAGGATTTTCATTATTTTGCACAGGTGATTTGATCAGTTTCACTGCCTTAGTAATTACCACAGCTGTTTCATCTGAGGGAAATCCTGAAAACATGACCTGTTGGGGGTCCATGAGGACTGGAGTTGAGAAACACTGGGTTAATCAGAGGCACTTTAAATGATGGCAGGTGTGTACTGACTCCTATTTCACATGATTTGGAATGTGACTGCTTAATTCTGAACACAGCTGCATCCCCAGTTATAAGAGGGTGTGCACACTTATGCAACCACATTATTTTAGTTTTTTATATTTAAAAAAAAAAAAAAAGATTTCAGTTTGTTGTTCAACTGAGCTGTACAGTTTATAGGTCACAGTAAAGGTGGAAAAAGTTCTGAAATTATTTATCTTTGTCTCATTTTCTTTACATCACAGAAACCTGACATTTTAACAGGGGTGTGTAGACTTTCTATATCCATTTTAAGTGGAGAATCTAATGGCCTCAACTCTATTTGTAAACTTACTGCTTTGTTTTACTGACTTTTTCTGTTCTGAATCATAGGATGCCAAAACCTCAACTGAAATTTTATTCATTTAAATTGAATTCATTTATTAAACATTTTTTTTGGCCCACAAATAATTGTAAAATCTACATTGTGGCTCCTGTACCAAAAAATTTGGAGACCCCCGCTCTAATTCATAAAAAGGCTAATGGCAAGTAGAACAGTTGCTTGTACCTCACTTTTAAAGGAAATTTTACAGAGAGTCATATGGAAGCTTCTATTGCTGCTGCAAACTCCTTATCTGCAGGCTTGTTCCAGGTCAGTGACTAAGCAAATCCTAAAGCCATATGAAATCTATCACTATGGCAGGCTGCCAACTAAAATATATATATATATATATATATATATATATATATATAAAAAACAAAGTTATAATGTGCATATACTGTAAGCATAAATAACTTCCACAAAACACATAGGTAACAGTTGTGTTATCATTGAACAATCCTACTAGTAAAGCAAGCTTTCTATGTTCCATTTGTCTCCCCTCTCGTGATTAGAGTACTAAGCAGAGACAATCACCATCCCTCAGGTGAGAATACAATGGAAAATTCCCACAGAGGTGATAGAAATTAAAGAAAATTATTATAATTGAAGAAACACAGCACCTATAGTATATATCAATACACATGGGTGCCACTGACATAATGTAGAAGACAATAATATAGGCAAAGATACACTATACATAATTTTTTGCCCAATAAGGCAAATAATTTAAATAATCATTTGTTTACTGGTGATAGAAAACAGATAATTATTTTAGAGCAACAGAGATCATCCTGTATGCTTTATTTACCACTCACAGATCAGACAGAAAAAGAAAGCAGTGTTTTCAACGCAAAATATATTGACTTATGCAACTCATATCTGTTGTTCGCCAAGCTTTGGAGATGACAATCTGCTAGTGTATGGCCAGTAGGAGGCTAACAAAAAGCAACAAAGCCCTTCAAAGAATTTTATCTTAGGTATGGTGACAAGCATACTGGCTAATATGGTCATGATTCTGCAACACATGCAGCAGTAGATATGTAATCAATTTATGTGACTCCGATTCATGAACAAGGAACAAAAAAAAAAATCTTTTCTTGCAAACTCTATCACTTTAATTGGAGTTTGGAGGAGAAAAAAAAAAAAAAAAACTTTCAAGCTCATGAGCTCATTGCAGAACGTTCGAGAATGAATATGTATGAGCATCTGCTGCAAGAAAGGCAGCAAAATAAGTAGACTGCAACCATGCCAGGCTGTACAGCACTGATATTTAAAGAAAGCCATAACTTCCTTCCTGAATAGGTATGCTGTCAAGTACTTTCTGTTTTTATTCTACCTCAAAGGATTCTGAAGAAAAATAAAACACACTATTCCCATGTATTCTAATACGATAAATATCAGAAATAAAACAAAAAAAGTACAACTGCTCTAGGGGACCCAAGATGTGCTTTAACCATACTGCCCATCCTTACGTTTTTCCGCAGGAATTCTCTGCCAGGAATCTGATGTTACACCAAGTAAGCCAATGTCATAACAGCGATCTTGTTGCCAGTGACAATTCACATTCAGGGCCAGCATATGAATGAATTCATAAGGTAAATGGAAGCCTTTTCCAGCCAAAGAATTAGTTGGCCATACACTATATGGTCGGATTCTCCTTTAGATTTACCAAAGCTATGTAATATGAGAATATTTCAAAACAATTCATTTGGTTCACATAATGAAACGCTGCGCTACAATAATTACAAAAAATGCACACAAATCACTCTGTGCCCTCTTAAATCAAAAATAAAGTAAATACATGAGAGACTAAGGCTGGCCATACACTATACAATTTTCTTGAGACTTTTGCTTTAAATTTACCAAAAACCATATATGAGGTCAAACCCAAACAACACTTACAGTTGTATCCAATTAGGCAGGCCACTACACAGTTGAAGGTAAATCTAAAGGAAATTGGGCAGAAATTGGACAGAAAATTGTATAGTGTATGGCCAGCCTTAAATCTGAAGCCAGGAATGGGGCATCTGTTCACCTGTCAAACTTCCCAGGATCAAATGCACTCACACCAGCAAAGATTCACCAATTAAAACAGAAACAT
This sequence comes from Staurois parvus, assembly GCF_062004578.1. NCBI lineage: Eukaryota > Metazoa > Chordata > Amphibia > Anura > Ranidae > Staurois > Staurois parvus. The sequence goes on from NW_028318725.1 coordinate 879,108, forward strand.
TCTTCAGTGTAATGATTTTATTGTAAAATGAAGATGAATACAACATATTAGTAGAAAATTACTAAAAAATACACACATGCCGCTGTATAAAAAACTTACACAAGAGGTAGTTATCAAATCAAGCAGGTCCTTGCACTACATATTTAAAGAAGATTGTACAATCAGATTGCTTAGTGTATGGTCAGCACTAGTCTGTTTATTCATCTGCATATCATGCTGCTAAAGGCTTCTCCATCACAGCTGTAGGCTCAAGATCCACTCCAAATCTGACCATCTATAGTGATCATTTAGGGACCAATAGGAATGACAATTAAAGAATACATAACATGTGCCAATGTTGCTTTTGTACAATCATATTTCCTTCCTCCACTGGATATCTTTGAAACAAGCGTGCTTCAGAGACGCACACATGTAGGTATCTTTCCATTTCCACTGGATAATATATATGGCCATAGTGTTTACTTAGGTCTTTTGAGGCCATAATAAGCTTGTCACTGTTTTTCCATCTAACAATAGGTCTACAAATCTCCGCTGGCATTGCTACATTGCCTGTACACATACATGGCCAGCATCATTACGCATATGAGTAGTTAAAGGCAACAAGCTCTAAACTGATGGCTGTCATGGATACAGAACAAGCTTTCTTTCACATTCTTGAAAGGAAAAGATAAAACCATTACCATTCATTTCATGCCATGGTAGAGTGAGAAGCCATCAGTAAGGGGGAAAATGTGCAATATACACGGGATTGGGGAAACATCATTGTTGTGCTTTGTTTTCTTGTATTCCAACATCAAAATCCATCCAAGACCTGATGTGTACAAGCTTCCTTTCTTGTCTCCTGCTCAGAAAGTGCTTGAAAAGCAAGTTTCACATTTCATGCTTACGTAAGCATTCGGGACTACTACTGTGCCAGTACTAAGGAAATGTGGATATCGGGCTACTAAGCTGTTACTGCTGTCAGCATCTACACCTGAACTGACATCAATTTACTACACAAAGTGACAGTTATCTGGACCCTTTAGGGTTCATCTTTTCACATTCATACCACAAAGATGGAACCTACTCACACAACTTTACGCTATTTTCAGGAAGTACATATTACAACCAGAACTAAAAAATATACCTGTGCTCAATTCTAATGCAACATTCACACTTTTAAATGTTTGCTGCTCAAATTTCTGATAAATCTGATTGGCTGATATATAGAGATTTGTAGATTTTCTTATAACTTTCTATCAAGCAGTATGATTAAAAGAAGTTGCTAATTGATCGCTAACATATGATCACTATCTTCAGTGAGTCTAAGAATTGTACTGCAAGATGAATAGAAATAGGAAGGTACAATCAATGTACAGCATTACCAAGCTGATGTAATAAGGAACATACTGTATTTACAAACTATATGGAGTTTAACCACTTGGTGACCGCCTGCCCACAATGTACTGCGGAGGAGCAGCCACTGTAGGCAAAGTGACGTAAAAGTATGTCACTGCCTACTGCCGGATTTTGGGGAGCGCACCCCCCTTCCAGCACCGGCTGTGATTGTACACAGCATGAGCCTGTTAGCAAGTCCAGGTCAGTGATTCACACCAGGGACCTACTGATCAGCCTTGTATGAACACAATCCAGAGCTCTGTGTTGGTAAACACAGAGCTCTGTACAGAGGGAGCGATCAAAGCAAGAAGGAGGAACTTAGAGATTGCTTAGTAAAAGCAGTACACACATTACACATTTTTAGGCACATATTTAACCCTTTGATCGCCCTAGATGTTACCCCTTCCCAGCCCCAGTGTATAGTATTATCACTGATCACCGTATTAAAATCACTGGTGATATCAGTGGCAAGTTAGTGTCAAATTGTCCGCCACACTCCTGCAGTCCCATTATAAGTCTTTTATTGCCGCCATTAGTATATATAAAAACAAAATAAATAAAAATTCCAGTATCTATACCATTGTTTGTAGGTGCTATAACTTTCAAACCAATCAATATACACAGATTGAGATTTTTTTTGTTTTAATCAAAAGACATAGCAGCAGAATACATTTTGCCAATATTTATGAATAAATTAGATTTTTTAAAGTTTTTTTTGTTTATATTGCAATAAAATAAAATATAAAACAGTGGTGATCAAACACCACCACACGATTTGTGTGAAAAAAAATTATATATTTATTTATTACAGGTACTTATATAGCGCTGTCAATTTATGCAGCGTTTTATATATTATACAATCACATCAGCATTTGCATGACAACGCAAATACCAATTAAAGTAACAGTGTGGTATAACAAAAAAATGGCCTGGTCGTGTAGGGAGTAAAACTTTCCAGAGCGGAAGTGGTAAAGTAGTTGTAAAACCAGAAGATTTTCTTTTACCTTTATGTATTCTATGCAGTAAAGGTAGAAAACGTTCAGTATGCAGCTCCTCCCGCAGCCCCCCCAAATACTTATCCAAGCCCGATCCCGATACAGGAATGTGCACAAGAGTGGCTGCTCTACCGACTCTCTGCCTCCTCATTGGCTCACAGACAACAATGGAAGCCATTGGCTCCTGCTGCTGTCAATCAGGGAGGAGGCAGTAGGGGTGGGGCCAAGCCCCATTCTATGCGTCTTATGGACACGCAGAGTGGGGCTCGGGAGAGAGCACACATGAGTGCAAGAGGCTTGCTATGGGGGTACTCGGCAGGGGAGCACAGAAAGCTGGCAGGGGACCCAAGAAGAGGAGGATTGGGAGTTCTCAGTGCAAAACAGAGCAGGTAAGTATAACATGTTTATTATTTAAAAAGAAATGTAAGTTTTTCACTTTAAATCATCAATAACATTTAAAGGAACATACATTTGCACGTTTAAAATTAAAAAGAATAGAACAGGCCTTTCATGTGGACCTGTACATTACCCATAATTGGCAAGATAACGGGTTCATTTTACTATAGAGACTCCAAAGAGAAGCATTTAGTTGCCTTCTCCACACTCCTTTGCTGCCAGAACCAGAAGAAATCCTGGTATAGAGGAATATACACTCCCCCATTCCTCCCACAGTACACTGCTTAGTCTGAAGTGACAGATGTCAGACTAACGTCCTGTTGTGCAGTAGAGGGGATAATGTTTACAGCCCTGTGCAAGTGTCAACTTGTACAATAAGGTCAAACTAAACCTGGCCATATATTGTTAGTGTAAACTAAAAGATTCCCCTATCCACACAAATGAGGTGTAGAGAAGAAACCCATCCACCTCATCCCCATTGGGACATTGTATGCTGACCACAGGACCCACCACTGTTAGAATACACTGATACACACTCCTTAGGGTCTCTACAAAAAAGTGAACCTGTTACTTTGCCTAATATAAGAAAAGAAAATGTTCAGTTTTGAAAAGGGCTTCATCTAACCATGAAAACCCATTAACTCAATGAATATTAAAATAAAGTAGGTTAGATTTTCATGTAAAATGCGCAATTATCAGTATTAACTTTTTACATAAAATTTAAATCTTTATCTGCACATAAATTTAAAACTGAAGTCAGGGTGACATAATTGTAAGTTTAGATAATGGAAGTATAAGAATTCAATCATTATTTGGGGGTGCACAGAAATAATATTTTACAGGTAAGCAATGGAAATTACATTTGCCTTGTTTTTTTTTCTTTTCCTTTCGGTTTAGGCTTCATGCGCATTGGCTTTAAGAAAACACTGCTCTTAGAGGAGTTTAGCATTTTGCCTGTAGAATCAACTGTTATCCTATGTGTCCATGCACATTAGGTCTATTAGAGGCCTTTTTTAAGATCAGTGTTTAGGAGGAAGAAAAAAAACCCTTCTATTTTACGTTTTTGAGTGGTTTTCTGGCAGGGGGAAAAAAAAAACAAAAAAAAAAAATAAAACACACTAAATGCTTCTGCACGAGTAAAAAAGAAAATGCTCAAAATTAGCGTTTCTTCCTGCCAATAGCACTGGCATTTTTTCTTATTAATCCAGTGTGCAAAAATGTCTCTTTCATGAGCTTCAGGCATTATAGAGACCCTTGTGAAAAAACATACCCTTCATAAACATTCTTTAGTAACACATAACTGAATTTATTAGTGGTGTTTTACATCTGCCTACAGTTCAACTTTAAAGTGCTCTTGTGGCCAGATTGTGCAAATCAAGTTATTTCTGAATTCTGAGCAAGAACTAAACGCCCTAAATTGTCTCTGAATCTATTTGCACTGTGGAGAAATTAATGTTCAAAGTTCACAACAAATACAATTACATCTTAGCTTTTTTTTTATGAGAACAGATCTTGGCTGCCTGACAGCCCTCTAATGTAATCAACCAGCAGATGGTGCTGTGATCTGTGAAAATCTTTGAGAATTAATAACTTCACATCAAAAGCACCTATAGAGGTGGATAGCTTATTGTAAGCTCTTGTCTTGCTTTTTAGGTATATGTAAATGGTTTAATGCCCATAGTCTAGGCACAGGTACCGCATGCTTTATAGTATCATTAAATTGTAATGCAGAGTGTCCATGCTGTGGACTATGAACTGATTGATAATTTGAGCATACAGTATCCCTCCAGGGGCGGTCTGACCATTTGGAAACCCGGGCACTGCCCCCATGAGATGCCCCTGGTACCTTGTTCACAGGCTTTTTTGAGTTTGGGCAAGGACACAGGGGCCCCATTATCCCCTATTGCCCGGGGGCCCCATGAATTGTCAGTCCACCCCTGTATCCCTCAGACACTGGCTTCAGTACCCAAAATGTCATACCTATACTTCATATATTTTAAGCTCCCCTTCACACCAGTGGCCACTGGTGTGCCCTGTGAGACACAGAGCTTATGATCTGATCCTAGTGAATTCCACGGTTGACTTTTTTCACAGAACTTTATTGAAATGTCACAATTGACAATGAAATAACAGGGCTGTAACTTAAGTCATATTTATATATCACCATCAAATCACCAAATTTTAGTGTACGTCTTCCTGATGAAGCTCACCATGAAACGCTTTGAAGAAACTACTCACTAACATCCACACAGATCATTCATTGGACACCTGTAACCAACATCTGTATAAGTTGATTACATGTCATAATTTGTCAAATGGATATTTCCCAATTTATTTTAGGATGATGGATTTTAACACATTTTATCATCATAATAATATATAAATTTTTAAAGAATATGTGAACTCAACATTTGATATTCTTGATATGTACCTGCCATACCATTTACTTGTATGAAAAAGTATTCTGCTCTCTTTGTATTGCTTCCTTTGTGTGAAATCCCTGGTGTTCCTGCCAGTTCCTCTGCTTTCCTATGAAAAACAGACCGAACTTGGCATAAGAGCATAGCATGGGTTAGTTTGCCAGGGAATTGCATTCTCCTTCAATGATCAATCTTTTGCTCACACGCCCCCCCTCCCCCCACAGCCATTCACTGGGAAGATCAGTGTGATGCGGTTTATCCTCCCCAAGCTCTTATGAAGCGGAGAACAGAGGGACAGTGATCACTTATAAAAATGGGGGGGGGGGGGAAAGGTATTTATAATGTATTTTGTATGCATACACAAATGTATTGCATTATATTTCCATTTTACACTCAATGGGTTGTTTTACAAGGTGAGGGTTTACATATACTTTAAAGGGTCCATGCACAGGGACCTAAAAACACTACCAGTGTGCTTAGTAGAGAAAAACAAAACAAAACAAAAAATAATTTTACTTTTGAGTGTTTTTTTTTCTCTACCTCTAAATGTTGAGCTTAAAATATGCCACTAAATGACCTAATGTGCATGGACACATAAGATAACATTATTTCCTTCTACAGGCAAAAAGCTAAACTCTCATAACTTTTACCTGGCTAGGCTACTAAGTAGTAAAAATATGAATTTTAAAATTGAACTATACTGCATTTGAACAAGACAAACCAAAACTTCTATTAAAACTATTTATAATTTTCATTGCCTATCCATCCTCGTCTCCATGCTTTATTTTGTTGCAAAATCACTTTGAAAACACCACCCAGCACTTCTGGCTGTGGCCATCTTGAGTAAGGGAAGGTGATTCATGTAGCATTTACTTACTGGAATACATCTGCCCTTAGCTCAGGCACACAGGCAGAAGGGTGTGCTTCACTGAGAAACCCCTCCTCCCCTCCTAAAGACTCCTGAGATGTATGACATCATTTGTCTAGGCATGAAATTTAGGAAGTAACTAAAAAAACGGTGTAAAACAATATGATACAGTTTCCTATCTATTAATGCTAACAGCAGAAGGACTACACATAGTCAGTGTTGACTGAGATAGTGAAGTTCCACTTTAACTGTGTACTAATCTGCCTGGACTTCCCCTTTGACATCAATGGTTCTGATGCAAGTAATGAGGGGCTGATGCTATCCGTTAATGGCTAGCCTTCAGAACAATGTTTTCAATATCTCAGCATGCTTCTTTCGAATGACACCAATATGCATTGTATGCATTTGGCTCCTAACTGGCAAATGTATGAGTATATGGGACAGAAACCTGGACAACAGTGTATATGTACCCTAAAATTCTCTATATCTTGAAAAAAAATACTTAATTCCAAATGCCCTTGATATTCATGGTTAGTCTCAAGAATTGTAAATGTTTCCCTGATTTTTTTATTTTTGTCTGTGGAAGTGTCACACCTTTCTAACATTTTATTAATTGCAAAACCCTTTCCTGGATGCCAAAATGAATACTTACCATTCCAGTTAATATTTGTTGAGTGGAAATGTATAAACTACAAAACATTCTTTGTAAACCACCTAAGGCCACGTGAAATTATTGGTAATGTAAGTGGCCTGTTGTCCTCAGAGTCAGCATCACTGTTGGATAACTGAGCTTTACTGGCTCAGCATCAAATTGCTACTAAAAAGTAATTTGAAATGTTGGCAGCTTGACTCCATGCAGCACCTAGAGTCCCTACTAGATACACTGCACAAGATACCTTTGATTTCACTACTACACTTATCCCTGCACAAATGTCATTACTTCCATTGCCAGACACCCCTACCTACTAAGCATAACATGCAAAGCAAGCAACTAGCCTCACGTATTTAAGATGTATTTAAGGAATGTAAGGATGAAAGCCGCTCAAACCGATCCCTAGGAGTCAGAAAACAATGCTATGTGTGATGGATGTCCTCAGCTGTCACTCAGGCCACGCCCTCTGATGTGTTTTGCCTCGCCCATAAGTGGCTTGGTCACAGAGGCCCCCTCTGTGACCAAGACCCTTATGGGCGGGGCAAAACACATCAGAGGACATGTCCGGAGCGACAGTTGAGGACATCCATCACACAGCCTGTTTTTCTGACTCCTGGGGACCAGTTCGATCGGCGTTCACCCCTACATACTACATCAAGTCTCTGGAGTAACTTGGGATGCTGGTCCCTCTCCCTTTCTCTGCCAACAGGGTGATTATCATTGACATACAGCCTCGAGCGTCGCCAGAGGTTCCTCAGTTGTCTCAAAGGAGTTATTTGTATTGTTTATAGCAACCAAATGTGTAATTTTTCCAATGCAGACTAGTTGATCAAACGTAACCTAACTGGTTACTATGAGTGAATAAATGCTCTAATTTCAGAAACCATTTATGTGATGTTTTTTCAAATGCATATCCTGCTAAAAAACTAAAAGAAAAAAAATCCTCAGGTGACCAAATGCAGCTCTACTCATTGATCCCTATTAAAAACAAAAAAAAGTCTACTGGAAACAAACATGAATAATATATTTATTATTTAACTGGATTTAAAGCGATCAGGGCTAGGATCCTAAATGTGTTTACAGAAAAATAAAACAAAAAAAAATATTCTAGTAGCAACCTGAAAGTCCTATTTGTCCTGAAATAAAATAAGCACTCAAGGTGCCCCAGCATAATGCACTACAGAATTTACCATTTTACTCAGGAGACAAATCTTTAAAAAATAGATAGATATTTTTTTTCCAAGCAAATGGCAGTTCACTCTCATAGAAAATATGAATACACAAATCTGTTTCATTTGAAAATATTTATTCTGCACAATAAGATTTTATTTTCAACTTAGAAAAGCATAGGTCAGACAATAATGCAGACAGCCTGGTAATATATTAAGTCATTCCCTAACAAAAATTTAAAAATATAAAACAAATATTTCTCTGGTAAGACTTATCAATGATAATACTTGCTCAGTTCAAACGATTCCTATGCTTATAGGAATTTGTAGGATTCTGTCCATGTTAATACCCATGATAAACCTTATACTGTATGTGGACACATTCATTATGAACAATTCAGTTTTTTATAGTACATAGCTAGGTAGACATCTGTAGGGATCAACAGTTTTTTGTTTGCAAATCTGTGAACGTTTTGCATTCATGATATACAGTAGTATATGAATATTAATAGAACGTTCAAATAAAAAAGAAAAAGATGAGCAATAAAAAAATTGTATAAACGAAGAGGCATGCAAACTGACACAGTCCGCTTAATCAGGCTTACTCACTGTGGCCTATATCTCTACAGATTTGCACAAATGCAGACAATGGAAGAGGAACAAAGACCACTTTGACCAATCCGGTTCCTTTCTCTAGGACCCACTTTCAGGTTTTTTAGACTCTGCTCCAAGGGAAATCCATTTACTTCCTAAGGTTATTTCTTACAGCTTGCTTAAAACGTGGGGTTTGAAAAACACTTCAGAGTTCAGTTATTGGAATCATTTTATCAACAGCTATTGCTATTCTTTTCAAAGGTTATTCAGCCAAAGCCATTTTAAAACTGACCATACAGAAACAGTTTGGGTTTACGTATTTGTGGACAGCCATAACTTCCTCATCCACAGTGATAGGCATTAGGCACTGACAAGTGGCATTCTTATAATGGCTAAATACCACTTATTTCAACAATGCTTGACAGGAACTGTTCTATCTTGTGCAATCACCTCCAGAATCCAGGGCCTTTGGTTTAAAAAACAACTTGTCATTTAAACATATGTAAAATCCATAAAATCTACCAACTGACTGTTCTTCATCTGGATTTATGGATTTTACAGATGCTCGAATAAAGAACTAGATTTTAATCCACAGACTCTGAATCAAGATAGCGCAGTTTCTGTCAAGCATCCTCAAAGTAGTTTATCTACTGTAAGAATATATCAAATGTACTTTCAAACGTGTGCAGTTTGCTACACCTCAAAGGACTAAAACACAAGTAGAAATCATGGATTTGTGCACAGATCGACTGGTTTTATTTTTACATTTTTATGTGCATTTGACATCAATATCATGAAAAGCAGAAAAGAAGTGGATGTAATAGACTGGTGTACATACTGCATCTTTCGCCTCTGATTTTTAATATTTAAGACGCTATCTATAAAATGCACACGTCCAGGCAGCCTACTGTCTGCAGGGAACAACTATCAATATCCAGGTGTTAAAAAGGACCTACACTGGACATCTTATACAGCTTCTGAGTGTTTTCAATGTTAGCCAACAAGCATTTATATATATGGTTTTACTTATGATGTGTTGCCGGAAGGCTCCCAAGATCTTTTAATGAAAGTGTAGGCTGAGAAGACACACTACAACTATGCCTTTACCCATCTAGAAATTGAAATTACGTATTTACTCATATAAAAACATGGTCCTATAAAAGGGGGAGAGCAAATGTAGCTATCACTTAAAATGGGTATCCCCTCCCAGATTTTGGCTTGCATTGCAGCTGAAGTGAGCATGGATGGTTATAATTAGCTAGCATAGGGGTCAAAGTCTGGGCTGCTCACCATCTGAGGTCTTGAAAGCATGCCTGATACTCTCTGCAACTGATTAGGCATCATTATTTTTTTACCCAGTGAAAATCCCTTTGCTGTGGACGAGAAAAAAAAGAGAAAGAAAAGACAAGAATTTTCAGCAGGTTTATGTGCAAGATTGCAGCTAGATTTCCAATTGTTCATCAGAATTGATCAGGTCTGCTCTTGCATTACCATTTCACATGAGCGATAGTTAACAGATACTCCTTACAATATAACTAAAGGAAACACTTTTTGTTAAGCTTTGGATAGAGTGGAGAGTGGAGGGAGTGGAGAGTGTCCCCATTGGGTAGATTGACCCTCTCAGTTTGTCCTGTTTATGGTTATCATCAAAAGTGAAAGTTAAAAAAAAAAAAAAATTTTGGTTTGTCCCCAGAAAAGGAAAAGAGAAGAAATCTTATGGTGACACTTGTTCTGATGACTCTGGTGACAAGCAGAGATCCCCTCACTTTGGTGAGATTTCCTCACTTCCTGTTTTGTCTATGAGCCAGGAAGTTAAAGGCAATCTCACCAATGGGACACATAGGAAAAACAAAACTGACAGGGGTTATAACCCTCCCTTACTCTTTTTAAAATGATAAAAAAAAAACAAAAAACAACAGTTGTGCCTTTAATTCTACTTTCATTATTAATATAACACAGACAAAAGAAATTCTAAAATGTCTAGCACTTCCCTAGAGCCTGATCCAATCCTAGCACTACTAAATTGTAATATCATAGATCTCACCAGAGCTCAAATGCACCTATTACTTCATCTTATGACAGCAGCTAAGAAAACAATTGCACAAGCTTGGAAGACCCCTGCATTATGCACTTTGGAGACTAAAAACAGTTACTCAAGCTATGATACATAGTAAAATTGAAGCGACCATACAGGACAGGATCCCTAAGCATCTTAAAATCTGGCAGCCATGGGTGGATCATTTTCCCTCCCCCAGGATTTGATGAGTCTTTATTGAAACCCTAATTTCTCATCTTGTATCACTCTGAGGCACGGGCTTGTTTGGAGCAGCAGACCTCTTTTACTATTATTCTTTTCCTCCTTTCTTTTTCCTCTTCTTTTTCACCTTTACTTTCTATCCTCAACCACACAAACATGATTTTTGAATTCTATCCACAGATGTTCCACATTCTTACTCAGAATGCAATGTTTCTTGTTTTATCTTTTTTTTTTTACTATTGTGTAATGTTCTTGAGGAGTGGTACCTCTACTTCACATATGTTTCTGTCTTCAGAACCACTGATGGCTTTTGACTGTAACTTTTGTGCAATAACCAATACTTTGTATCACCATTGTTTGGCTATTAATATATATATATATATATATATACATACACACAGTATGGTAATGTGGTTATACACATGTTGTATTCCAACAATAATAAAAAGATTATATGAGAAAAAATAAACCTAAAAACACCATAACAAGTCAAAAGCAACAAAAAACAATGGTAACTTGCAAAATGGCTGAAAGTATATCAAATAGAAGACAATTTACAGTGTCAACAATGAGAAACTAAGCATATATTGTATTAAGGAAACGTTTCCCCTGAAGTACTGTATATCAGCATAAAATAAGAATGATTAGATCAGGCATTTAATACATAGGATATATCTGTGAGTTCAGAATGCTTTTTTGGCGTTTTGATCTTCAGCAGTCAATTACCGATAAAGACGGTGGCTACCCTACCTCTTTCTAATTAGAATCTTTGCTCTGATCCACACAAATTAAATGTGCGAATTTCAAAGGGAATCCTTCTATAACACACAGATGTAATTTCACTTATTTTAAGCATTTGTGATTGGTCTTAAAAAAAAAGACAGATGGCTGCACATTTAAAAAAAAGAGACACCATTCATAAAGAGTCTATATCACAGGTAGAAGTGCTTACACAAGAACATTTAAGTAGTCTCTTAATCAACACCAGCTATTGCAGTACAGGTTTGTTCATGTGCATGCAGAAAAATACTAAATTAAGTAGCTTTATAGACTAAAGTCCTAGATCTAATTTTGAAAAGCATGCAAAACAACATGCTTCATATTTCTACAATTGTAATTGTATAATGTAAAAATCTGTAACTGGAGGAAAAAAAAAAAAAACACATTTATAAAATTTGACTGCCCTTCAAAATTCTCACATGTCCTTTCAAGGAAGGGGGTAAGAATAACCCTAGGGGCAATACAGTAATGAAGAATTCTGACTTATGCAAGCAGCACTTGCCACCTATGTTTATATCCATCATCCTTCTCTGGCAACAATCGATAACACCGCTTGGTAAAAGCTCTCTTTATATAACTATTTAAGTGAAATGTAAGTAAAACAAGTTAATACAATCTGAAAACTGGTGCTGCCATAGGCACTTGCCCATGAGTGCCAATATACTAACTACAGTCCTGATTGCCACACACATTCTACTGTAGATCAAACCAATGAGAACATCACACAGACCTTTGGTAGGCAGGAGATAGGAGAGAGATCATAGCTCTCAGTGACACATCTGACCATCCATGGACAGCTTAAGCTCATTATAGGTGTTACTAGAAGCCTCCTCAGACACATACTATAACAGAGACTGCTGATTAGTATACTTAAAGTGTTACTAAACCCAGGACCCTGCATTCACTATATCTGATCTCCCACAGTACATACAACATGGAAATGCAATTATTTTAGTAAACAGAACTTCTAAATACCTTTTCTCATCAGCATTCTTTATCAAACAGTGTTTTTACACAATGCGGAGGATTAACCGCTTAGGCTTAGTCTTGTGACTTCTAGCAATGTCTGGCAGAGCACTGGTTAACCTTGTAGGAGGAGTTTTCATTCTGCTCTGACTGTCCTATGAAGCTGCATAACCCCTGACCCTGTGTCTGGACAGTGTTGATTGGCCCTGTGCTGACCACATGCACCCTCCTAAAGAAAAAAAAACAAAAAAACCCCTCTAAAACCTCTCTAGCAATACACACTTTTTTTTTTTTCTTTAGGAGGGTTTATGTAATCAGCACAGGGCCAATCAACACTGTCCAGACACAGGGTCAGGAGTTATGCAGCTTCATAGAACAGTCACAAGCAAAATGAAAACTCCTCCTACAAGATTAACCAGTGCTCAGCCAGACACTGCTAGAAGTCATAAGATTAAGCTTAGGAGGTTAATCCTCCGCATTGTGTAAAAATGCTGTTTGATCTGGATTTCTCTGATCATCCCCTTCTTGCAGTGTCCCCGTCTTATTTCCTAATAATACATAACGTGTGGGGTCGCTCTGCACATGTTCAGTTGGGGGTTTATTGCTAGAGAGGTTTTTTTTCTTGGGAGAGTGCATGTGATCAGCACAGGGCCAATCAACACTGACATGACAGAGGTCAGGGGTTCTGTATCCTCCTCGAGCAGGAGCAAAACTCCTCCTACACGCTTTAACCAGTGCTCTGCTGGACACTGATAGAAGTCACAAGACTGCTCTAACAGCTGATGAGAGAAGGTATTTAGCAGTTTATATTTACTAAAATAACTGCATTTCCATGCTGTGTGTACTGTGGGAGACCAGATATAGTGAATGCAGGGTCCTGGGTTTAGTAACACTTTAACTTTGTTGCACAACTAATTTCTATCTTGTTCTCAAACATTTTGGGCTAAAGCTGGCTAGAGACATAAGGGCTAAAAATCTTGAAGTGGTTAATGTCTGCAGGGTAAAAGGTAAAAACGTTTTACAGCTTGCTGTCCTCCCCTATCTCCCAATATACTTACGTAAGTCCTCAAACGATCCAGCACTGTGCACAGCTGGATCTCTTCTCTCATCTTTTCCTCTTCTCACAGGCAGTCATTAAGGTAAAAAAGCCACTGGCTCCTACTGCTGTCAATCAAATGCTGTGAGGAGGAAGCAGGCGGGCAGGGCCAATCCACCATGTGTGTCTACGGAGTGGCTCACACAGGTGAACAGGTGAGTATAACATTTTTTGTTATTTCATTTTTAAAATTGCCTTTAGTAACTCTTTAAGGCCCAGTTTGCATCTGGCATTTTGTAATCTCAGGCAGAATTTCTGAGATTCTGCCCATGATCCCAAATCGTACTGTAAATTTTGCAAACTGCACCAAGCGTGTTCAGGTGCCATTCAATTTCAATTGCACCTAAATGTGGTGCGGTTTTGCAGCTTCTGCTTCTTTTTGGACGACAAGCTTTAAGTGTTGCAGTTTGCAATGCAGGGCAAATCTCTTTAATCACTGAACTTTGAACTTTCCCCATATGACAGCGCCAGTGCTTGGCCATTGGCTCAGTGTTGTCATATGAAGTGAGTCACATGCCTCTTCATACTAGGAAGTACAAAGTATATTCTTCGCTGAGTACCTGCTGCTTGGGAGTGCAGAATTCAAGCAAATATGTTACTTTGCCATGTGTGGGAAACGGCAAGTTAGATAATTTTGTCAGACCATTCAGTGACCATTTTCCTAGAAGATTATGCATAACATTTAATATATTTTAGGTATATTTACTTGTGATAGAGTTAAGAGGCTCACTGCAAGTCAATAAAAGTTCATGAAAAGAAATAACTATATATACTTTCTATTTCTGTGCTTTTACTTCACGTTTGTGATAGTCTCTCTTTAACCGCTTGCCTACTGGGGCAATTTTTTTATTTTTGCACACATTAAAATCTGCATTTTTGGTGCTAGTAAATTATTTAGAACCCCCAAACATCATTTAGTTTCCGAAAGCAGAGGCCCTAGAGAATAAAATGGTGTCTGTTTAAAATTTGTGTTTTGGAAAATTTAAAAATTTAAAAGGACAAATACAATTAAATGAATTTTATTGTACACAAATGCAACATAATACCCATTTTGATAGAATATGATGCTGCATTGTGTAAATAGATACCAGATATGTTAAGATTTAAAATTATGCACACCTGTGAAATGGCAACAAGCTACCGGTACGTTTTAAAGAACTGTAAATGAGCAGCTTTACAGCCACCCAGATCACTTCTACAAGAAAACCAGTCACTGGCTGAAAAAAACCTGATGACTGCAGCTATGATCCTGATATTAAGCACTTTCTGGTAGGGCGTTTATATGCGTACAATGGTCGGCAAGTGGATACATCAGGATTACAAGCAGCAATTAGCAGCAGATAATTACTGAACAGGAAGTCAGCTGTATACAAATATCTACTTCTCCGCGATACCATCCATATTTATATAAAATATATCTTACATTCTAATAAACAAAAACATTTACATATATAAAACTCCACATACTATAAAAAGTGTCTTTACTTATTTAAAACAAACTTCAATATAATAAAATGTGAATTGACAAATGTGTCACAAAATACAAGAAATGCTAAAAAATGAATTGCAACAGATGTCTGGTGTTTCATCATGATAGTGTTTACTCAATGCAGAGTTATCCACCGAGACCACAGGGACAAGCACAAGAAAAGCACTGCCCACAGGGAATTACACAAACACCCTTGAACAATGAATTAGGGTTCACTGCATCAACTTATGGAGACTTGGAATAGAATAAGATTTCAATGTCTAGCTGTGAAAAACAGTTCTGTTTCACTAGAGCAACAAATAAAACTGAATGCTAGGTCACCATGGTCCTTGCAATGTCTCATTAAAGGATTGCAGCAAATAATTAAAACACTTAAAGGATAGATCAAAACTCCAGAGATTCATTATTTTTGAGTTGGAGGGTCATGTAAAACTCAAAATCAATTGCTTTGCCTAACTTCCCCCTTGAAACCTATTTTTTAAACTACGGCTTGCTGAAAAGGATATACTTTTAATTAACCCTGATCAGGCATGATAAATGTAACCATGCTTGTATCAGAAAGTCTTAAGGCCTAAAAGTAGTGTTTATAAATTTTATATTAGTGCCAAGTCAAGCCAACACTTGATATTGAAAAAAATATTATGCAAAGTTCACTGTCAGAATTATCATGGAAAGTGTCATTTATATCCTTTACTTCTTTTAAAATATATTGAACTCAAATTTAATGCAATGGATGACGGGAATGCTATCGGTTTTAAAAACATATCTTTTCCTCACTCCACCCAGAAAAAAAATTAGGCTTTAAGTTCTGCTTATTTAATAAAAGATTAACTTCACCTTAAAAGAAAAAAAAAAAAAAAAAGCTGAACTCTGGACAAATAAAAAATTCCATAAATGTAGTAAAATGCTCATGTTAGATGAACATCCTTCTGTTTTTTGATGTGTCCTCCTCCATTCTTCAGCAATCTTTGTGAATAAGCTGACCCAGAGCTGGGTAATGCCTATACTTCCTGTTCAGTAACCCCTGCCTCTTCTCTGTGCCCAGGGTGATTGATCCCCTTAAGTAGGAGGAAGGATATATGCAGAGTGTATACAGCTCCCCCCATCTTCTCTCTCCTCAGCATAGACAACTATGATATTTTCCCTATTAAAATGGCAACTAGGAGCTGAGGGAGTTGTCATAGTTGTCCAAGGTGCCCAACTCTAATCTGACAATGCTTTCTGGCATATCTGGTGTAAATGTTAAAATATGTTTCTGAGGTTACTGCCCCTGGACTGAATAGGAGAAAATCGATCCATGTACAGAGGCCTATAATTTAGGTCTTTACACAATAAACAACTGCTATAACACTGAGTCAGAACAAGTAACCAGTTGTACAAATGTAATATTCAAGCGGTGCTCTGTTAAAAAAAAAAAAAAAAAAAACCACACACACACACACAGTCGATACACAGATAATCCACTCTGAGTTTAGTGATGTCCTCAATGAACAACTGCTGTAGAACTGTAACCTTGCAGAGCAGGGGTGGCAAACGTAATTTCATTGCAGGCTGGTTGGTCTGTAAGTAGATGTCCAGAGCCCACCCCCTCCCCCCCTTACATGAGATGTCATGAGCCCCCCCCCTCCCCACCATCAAAAGTCAATAGTCCCCCATTCTCCCTTACATCAGAGTGCCCCCCCCCCCAACCTTTTGCCTTTTGCTTGGGGGGGCTGAGCCAGCTGCCAGAATCTGCTGAATGTTTAGACTGGGGAAGGCAGAGACAAGGGGGTGCTGAAGCTGCAGGGGGAGGCGTAGGATATGCAGGAGGAGTTATGTCTTCATCTCTGCTGTAGACTGCTGAGACAAGGTGGCGGTGGAGACAAGGCGAGTACCGCAGCTTCTGGAGAAACGTGAGGGCCAGATGCAATGGCTTGGTCCATGGGACTCGTGTTTGACACGTGTTGTAGTGTGTAACCAGTTGTTCAAATGTAATAAAGTAGAAACGGTGTTCATCTGCCATCTTCTATTGTAGCTTAGTGCTATGCATATCATCTGAATCACAGTTTTTTGCAAACAGAAGTGCAACTGCACATAAAACCTCCAGCACAACTCTACTTTGCTTTTATGTTTCTGGGTACTGTGCACTTCATAAAGATCACAGTCTCTTGAAGTTGCTTAAGCCTCGATCTTACTGAACAATCAGATTCAAAACTAAAAAAAAACTAAATGGTAACGGACATCCAAAACATGAGTGAAACCAGAGTGCTAGTAGTACTGTGGACACCATCACAGGTATAAGAAAACATTAGCAATTGCGAATAGTGGCATGGTTCTGATCAGCTAAGGGAGTCATGTAAGGCTATTAGTGAAATTATCAGAAATTCAGCTCATTGCCACTACAGGGATCTTTTCCACAATTAGACTGTATATGTGAGCTAATGTATCTACAAATCCTGTGTGTCTCTCCAGCATTAATACAGCTGATCAAAGTCCTACATGTTTCACAAATAGGCCAACCTAGCAGTTCCTGCTATAATACGCAAGTCCCAACCTTCATAATTCTGGTTTTGAGTCCCGCATGAAGGTGGGGGATAGAGTCCCGCATGAAGGTGGGGGATAGAGTCCCGCATGAAGGTGGGGGATAGAGTCCCGCATGAAGGTGGGGGATAGAGTCCCGCATGAAGGTGGGGGATAGAGTCCCGCATGAAGGTGGGGGATAGAGTCCCGCATGAAGGTGGGGGATAGAGTCCCGCATGAAGGTGGGGGATAGAGTCCCGCATGAAGGTGGGGGATAGAGTCCCGCATGAAGGTGGGGGATAGAGTCCCGCATGAAGGTGGGGGATAGAGTCCCGCATGAAGGTGGGGGATAGAGTCCCGCATGAAGGTGGGGGATAGAGTCCCGCATGAAGGTGGGGGATAGAGTCCCGCATGAAGGTGGGGGATAGAGTCCCGCATGAAGGTGGGGGATAGAGTCCCGCATGAAGGTGGGGGATAGAGTCCCGCATGAAGGTGGGGGATAGAGTCCCGCATGAAGGTGGGGGATAGAGTCCCGCATGAAGGTGGGGGATAGAGTCCCGCATGAAGGTGGGGGATAGAGTCCCGCATGAAGGTGGGGGATAGAGTCCCGCATGAAGGTGGGGGATAGAGTCCCGCATGAAGGTGGGGGATAGAGTCCCGCATGAAGGTGGGGGATAGAGTCCCGCATGAAGGTGGGGGATAGAGTCCCGCATGAAGGTGGGGGATAGAGTCCCGCATGAAGGTGGGGGATAGAGTCCCGCATGAAGGTTGGGGATAGGTGCTACCATCAACACACTTCTTCCCTATTCGGTACAAACTCATCAGCAGTTACCTACAGTCTCTCTAAAATATCACTTTTGGGTTGACTGACTCTTTAAAGGAATACTAAATTTTTAAAACAAATACAACAAAAAAGGTTCTTAGTGAACAGGGTCCAGTTGAAATAACATACATTTGACCCAAACTCAACATCCAATCAAAATTCATTACCAACATATCAAGACAACAATAACATTTGGCAAAAATCCCAACAAATACTTGTACTAGCTCCATGCCTAAGTGTGCCTACAAAATATGGTGATCAGCTAAATTTCAGGTACTCAAACTGGTACAGGTTTCTAGTACAAACAGTGCACATCTCTACACTCCAATTCTTCCAATTTCAAGTTTAAGCCACATCTAGAGCACAATGGTCTGAAACAACACCTCTGACAATGACATTAAATCTCTAGACAACAAGATGTTGTACGTAATTTCCAAGACCTGGGAATATACAGCTCATCCAAACAAGTCCCTGCATTTAGCACTTGGACGTTTATTCATTTGATTGCCCAAAGTATTTTCCATTGACATGAATAAACGGCCAAGCGCTAAATGCAGCTAGTGTTTCGACGTGCTTACACACGTTTATGTCGCGTTTATCATTTTTTGGCCAAAACGCTCCTCTCCTGAATGCAATTCTTTTGCGTTCAGGAGAGGGACGTTTAACTGCCCCTAAACTCTGGTAAAAGCCTATGTGTACATGGATATGGCTTTTACCGAGTTTAGTTCATGGACTTTGGCAAAAAAAAAAAATATATTAAAAGCTCCTAAACACAGTTTAGGAGCAGCAGTGTTCATGAGGCCTAAAGGTACAGATGTGAGGTTAATTTGCACCCAGTAGCCACCCAACTTCTCTCTTACAAATCGCGGCACATGTATATGTGTATACTCTGACCTAAAAATGTAAACTAAATTTTTACGTACTGATAAGTGTAACACATGCGTAACTGCAACATTAACAAAACGTTTTAAAATGGATGCTGCAAAAAAACCGAGGCTAGTTCCAGGAAAAAAGCACATTACATCATTTTCAATAACGGTTAAGGTGATGGTTGTAAGAGTTCTCCAGAAGTTATGAGATAAATAACTCAAGCAAGAGGAACACAATGTTATTAATCCTTAAAATAAGATTCCAGGCAACAATTTTTATCTCAAAGTGAACAGAAATGAAGGAATGTGCCTTCAATGCCTTCATGTTGCTTTTCATAACAAAAACAGATTTTTTTTCCCAAGCTGCTTTTCTCTAATATGTGTCCTTAACATATTTGTGAGTTCTTTTTTTATTTCTTCTGTTTCTAAAGATTAAAACAGTAATAGGCTATCAAACCACAGGCAGCTTTACAACTGCAACATAATCACGACATCCTTTAGGCTGAATATAGAAATGCCTGAAATAAACAAAAACATCAAAACATAAAAAATGTCATTTTCCTATTATACGTGAGCTTATAGATGTATTCACACATTTATACAATAGATAGATAAACGAGAACAGAAAAGCCTGAAAACTAGTTTTACTTGGTAAAAAAAGTTGCCAATAATTTTTTTTCATGGTATGAAAAGTTAGAGTTACTAAACCCACAACTGTAAAATCAGTCTGTATATGCAGTAAAGCAGGGGTCTCCAATCTCCAAACTATGGCCCCCCAGGTGTAAAAGGAACTGCAAGTCCCATGAGGCCTAGCAAGACTCTGACAGTCACAGGCAAAACTCCCAGAGGCATGATGGGACTTCCAGTACTTCAATAGCTGGAGGGTCATAGTTTGGAGACCCCTGCAATAAAGCACGATTGTTATACTCACTGTTGAACCTAAGGGGTTAATCCTTCACATTGTGTAAAAAGGATGTTTGATCCTATTTTCTCTGATCCTCCCCTTCTTCCTACAAGCTGTAACCAACACTCAGCAGGACTCTGGAAGACTGCTCTAACTGCTGATGAGAAAAGGTATTTAGCAGTTTATATGTACTATAATAATTGCCTTTCCATGTTCTGTGTACAGTGGGAGACCAGATATAGTGAATGCAGGGTCCTGGGTTTAGTAACACTTTAATACATTTATAACAGAACTGCAGATACAGGCTCGGACCATATTCAGTTAACAGCCAAGACACAGATGTGAATATATGCAAGGTTTGCTACAGGAGCTATTCACCACACGTTGCATAAAAATTTTTTTAAAAAAGTGCTTGGAAAAAACACAATGCAGTATGCCTGGAAACATATTAATACAAAACAAAAGCTTGTTACAGGCTAGTAATTGCCCATAGCACAGCCCCACTCAAGTCCACTGTATGACAGCTCGGTGCACAAATGTAACCCACCACAGATTTCTACCCAGAGGAAGAGGCCTTGGCTGCCTTCCCATGTTGAAGCACCTTCACAGCGAAAAGCTACTCCACTACTTTGCAACCCTCTCCCTGTACATCACGGTTGCCAACATTTCAAAAACAATTTTAGGGACACTTTTTTTATTGTATGTCCAGAAAGCTAGTGTAGGTAGAGCGTTAAACTAGGGGTGGGGAATCAAGTGTGGGTGTGGCTTGGAGATAAATATTGCAGTGCACAAAACACTCCTCACCAAAAAATGGGTGTGGCCCCAAAAAACAAAACACAGACTAAGGCTGGCCATACATTATACAATTATCTGCAGATTTTTGGTTTAGATTTACCAAAAACCATATAATAGGAGGACAAACCTAAACAACAATTTCAGTTGTATCCAATTAGGCAGGCCCTTGCACTACATAGTTGAAGGTAAATCTAAAGGAAATTGGGCAGAAAATCTGCAGATAATTGTATAATGTATGGCCAGCCTTATCTATAAAAAAACAAAAAACGAAAAAAAAAAAACTAATATAAAACAAAGAATTGGTCCACACTCAGTGATTGGTTGTTAGAGGTTACAGCAGATTACCGCTCACTGATTGGTTGCTAGAGGTTAGTGCTGTTAGTATACAGGAGGGTCAGAGACTACAGTCGTACAGGAGATATCCGATTGCCTCTTGGGGGATCAGGAAGGAATTTTTTCCCCTGCAGGAGCAAATTGGATCGTGCTTTGCTGGGTTTTTTGCCTTCCTCTGGATAAACTGTGGGTATAGGATAATAACTTTTTTTTTTTTTGTTGTTTATGGTTGAACTGGATGGACTTTTGTCTTTTTTCAACCAGACTAGCTATGCAGCGGTCAACTGTTAGATGGTCAGACTGTAGACATGGCACAAGGGATGGTCAGAGTACAGCATGCTCCACCGTAAATATCACAGCATAGTCCACCATAAATATCGCAGGATGCTCCGCCATAACTAGCGCAGGATGCTCCGCCATAACTAGCGCAGGATGCTCCGCCATAACTAGCGCAGGATGCTCCGCCATAACTAGCGCAGGATGCTCCGCCATAACTAGCGCAGGATGCTCCGCCATAACTAGCGCAGGATGCTCCGCCATAACTAGCGCAGGATGCTCCGCCATAACTAGCGCAGGATGCTCCGCATAATGATAGCAGGTTGCTGCACCATAAATATCGCAGGATGCTCCACCATACCTATCGCAGTATGCGCCACCATAACTATCACAGTATGCGCCACCATACTGAACCCCCCCCTTCCCCCCAGACACACACAACTCACCTCTGTTAAACTATAGAGCGGCATCTGACAGGCTGTCCATCATTGGTGGTCCTGGTGTGTGTCCTGGGCTTGGTCCTCTCTGCAGCAGCTTCCTCTGCCTTACATGTGAGGAGGAGGCAAAGGGGGCTGGTGCGATCACCCCTGGACAGGCCACACCCCCTCACAGTAACAACCAATCAGCATGGGAGAAAAAGCCACGTGACTTCCTGTCTCACACTGATTGGCAGTCCCAGGCAGGGAGAGGACAGGGAGGGCAGAGGATCGAAGGAAGGGGTGAAGAATATACTTAACACATTGCAGTACTAGATGCCCTGACTACCGAGGCCAGTTGTGCGTGGCAAAATAAAATATGTCCTCGACAAAAATCATTTTCCGTGATTCAGCCCGGGACAAAGGTTCTCCGTGACAAATGTCAAAAATCCCTTAGCGGCACAGGCAATCCATGACTGCTGGCAACTATGTGTACATACATGACCTTTTTTTCACCTATTTTGGGTCTTCCATGCTGTGACAAATGCAGCGTCAGACCACTGCTCTCTTCACCATTATGTGACAACTGCCTAGCCATCTCACACTGCACAGTCCCTGATATTCCACAATGACACTGTGAGCCTCACCCTGCACAAAGATTTTTTTTTTAGCTGCTCTGTCTCATGTTCAAACAAGAAAAAAAAAAAAACAAAAAAAACAAACATGTCTTGGCTGCTGAACAACATGGTCGCCTGTTTGGTTTGCTCATTGGTCCTCATTAATATCACACATGTCTCCTAGCTTAATTGTTGACCTAGGATGTCAGCCCTGCTCTATAAGCCTCCTGGGATATCTACATCAGATATCCCAGGAGGCAAAAGCCTCCATACAAAGGCTGGGGGTGAAGGTGGACTCAGCAACATGGCATCATTGGGCCAACTGCAAGAACCCAGAATAGACAGTCAGCCCACTATGATGTGAAGCTGGATACATGCGAATTGAAATTCGGCCAGTTCAGCAAGGAATGGATGAATTTTGATCTGTGTGTAGCCCTCCCTGTGCAACAGAAGCCGATCGAATGGTCAAACAGACCTGCTGTGAAACCTTCTTCGATAAGTGGCTTGAAGCGCTGATCAGTGTATTCTGAAAGCGGAGAGGTCTTCATCGTCAGAACACAAAGTACCAGTGGAGCTGGGAGGGCTGCCTGATCTCCCAATGTGCACTAGTACTAGCAGTAGAAAAATCTAGAATGCCTATTTCCCCTCACAGCTCAGTCATAACCCTGACTGAATGTACCTTGGCTCTCTCTCCACCATTGTTCTAAAGGATGCATCATTTTATCAGTCAAAGAAACCTTAGTGCTCTAGAGTTTGTTTTCTAGCATTATGCATTTGATTGTATGGCAGGTTCTGACTTCACATTTTGCATTGGGGTTCCACTGTCTTTGAGCTCTGATCTTTTTTATGTATGGCAGAAGGCAGCAAAGAGGCGTTCAAGCAACACTAATAAAGCCACAAACATATTTATTTTAGATCATCATACAAGAGAAATGCAAAGTGTAAGACCTCATGCTCACAGGGCGTTTTTGCAGCCGCTTTTAGGGGCGTCAGGCATTTTTTTTTTTACTGCTTCCAAACGGCCCTCCATGTTATCCTAAGTGTCCATGCACTCATAGACTTTTAGAAGCTTTTACTAGCAGTAGTGTTTACCAGCAGAAAAAAACAAAAAAACAAAAAAAACCCAAAACAGTGCCAATGTGTCCAGGAGCAGAAAAAAAAAAAAAAAGTTTGACGCGTGTAAATGCGCCTAAATGTGTGTTAATGCTAGGCGCGTTAAACGCTTGAGCATGAATTCATTTCAATAACCAGAATTTATTCTGACCAATGAAATTAACACCCAAGCACTTGACACCTGTAAACACTCCTAAACACTTGTAAAAGCATTAGACTCTTTGACAAGCATCAGGTACTTATCTCTGCCAAAATGCTGCTAGAGGAGAATTTTTTCAAAAGTCCTGTATGCATGAGGCCTAATATAGAGGCTGAAAAACACATGCAAATTATAGCAACAGTGTCAATAACAACAGAAATAATATTGAAAAAAAAATGTTAAACCCGATTTGCAAAAAAGTCATTGCTTAGAGATGTACGTTTTCAGGTAGGCAGCAGGCTGAATTCTATTAAAAATATTAATAATATGTTGGGATGCTAGCATACATCAATTAACCACTTGCCATCCTGAGGATTTACCCCCCTTAATGACCAGGCCTCTTTTTGCTACTCGGCGCTCCACTAATTCAACTGATAATTGCACGGTCATGCAATGCTGCACCCAAACAAAATTTATGTCCTTTTTTTCACACAAATAGAGCTTTCTTTTGGTGGTATTTGATCACCTGTGCGCTTTTTATTTTTCACGCTATAAACAAAGAAAAGACCAAAAATCTTTTACTTTCGGCTATAAAAAAAAAAAACATATGGTAAACCCAAAGTTAGTCATAAATTTTGGCCAAAATGTATTCTGCTACATGTTTTTGGTAAAAAAAAAAAAAAATCCCAAGAAGTGTATATTGATTGGTTTGTATGAAAATTATAGCGTCTACAAACTACGGTATAGATAAGGGGTGGGCAACTGTGGCCCTCCAGCTGTTGGTGAACTACAAGTCCCATCATGCCTCTGCCTTTGGGAGTCATGCTTGTAACTGTCAGTTTTGCAATGCCTCATGGGACTTGTAGTTTACAACAGCCGGAGGGCCGCAGTTGCCCACCCCTGGTATAGATAATGGAATTTACACAGCTTTTACTTTCTGACTGCCCATCACATTTCTTGAGGTGCTAAAATATCAGGACAGTACAAACACCCCCAAATTACCCCTTTTCAGAAAGTAGACACCTTAAGCTATCTGTTGAGAAGCATATTGCTTCCATGGAACATTTTTTTTTTTCCACAAGTTTTTGGAAAAGGACATTTTTTTTTCTATACACAAAGTTGTCATTTAAATGATATATTTCTCAAACAAGCCACCGGTATATGTGGAATTACACCCCAAAATACATTCTGCTACTCCTACTGAGTATTGGGATACCACAGGTGTGAGACTTCTGGGAGCCTAGCCACATACAGGAGCCTGAAATGCAATGACCACTTTGAAAGCCTGAAGGTGCGCAACTTCCTCATTACACTTCCTCACTACCTATCACAGTTTCAGAGGCCCTGACATGCCAGGATAGCACCAAACCCCCAAAATGACCCCTTTCTGGAAAGTAGACACCCCAAGGAATTTAAAAAGAGGCATGATGACTATTTTGCAAATCTAATTTTTTCTCAAAAAGGTTTTGAAATATAAAAAAGAAAATAAAAAATGTTTTTGTTTTCTTTCATTTTCCAAAAACTTGTGGCAAGAAACAAGATCTGAAAAATACTCACCATGCTTCTTATCAAATTCCTTGGGGTGTCTACTTCTCAAAAAGGAGGGGTTTGGTGCTATCCTGGCATTTCAGGGCCGGTGATAGGTAGTCAGGAAGTGTAATGAGGAAATAAAGCCCTTTAAAAGCCTGAAGGTGCTTATTGGATTTTGGGGTCCTGTACTTGGCTAGACTGCCAAAAAGTTTCTCAAATGTGGTACCCCCATACTCAGAAGTAGTAGAATGTATTTTGGGGAGTAACTCCACATATACGCATGGCATGTGTGAGCAATAAATCATTTAAGTGACAATTTAGTGTAAAAAAAAAAAAACATTTTTTTTGTAATTTTCCAAAAACTTGTGGTAAAAAATAAAATTCTTCTATTGACTCAAGCAAGCCTCTTAGCAAATAGTTTGGGGCGTCTTTCCAAAAAGGGTTCGTTTCGGGGGGTGGGGGCATTTTATGCCTAGCATTAGAAGTTTATGCCACACATCATTCACTCTTCTAACCACCTGAAGACCAAGCCTTTTCTGACACTTTTTGTTCACATGAAAAGAAATCTGTATTTTTAAAGCAGACACCCTAGTGAATAAAATGGTGGTTGCTGTAATTTTTTATGTCACATAGTACTCACGCAGCGATTTTTCAATTGCAAACTCAAAAAAAATTTTTTTCCTTTTAATGCACAAAAATACAATATATTGGCCAATTATTTGGTAAACTATAAAAGATGACGGTATGCCGAGTAAATAGATACCAAATATGACATGCTTTAAAACTGAGCATGCCCCATGCTATGGTGACAAACTGCAAACATTTTTAACATCCAGGCAACGCTTTAAAACCCTTTACAAGTTACCATTTTAGATTTACAGAGGAGGTCTAGAGCTAGAATTACTGCCCTTGATCCGACGTTCACGTCGATACCTCACATGCATGGTGCAACCACTGTTTACATACCAGCACAGGGTCAAGGCTTTTTCTTTTTTTTTTTTTAAAAGTTATTTGGATTTTTCAAATTATTTTTACACTGTCCCTCTCATTTTTTTTTATCACTTTTAATGCTATCACAGGGAATGCAAATATCCCCTATAACTTCAATGAGCATTGTCAGATATTCTTTTTTGAGAATTCTGGGGTCTATCAGACTCTAGATATCTCCTCTGCCCTTACATTATCTAATCTCACCAAGATCGGTGTGATCAGATGCTTTTCCAATTTACAAATGGCGCTGTTTATATCCTGTGAAACTGAAGAGATTTAATGCTCATAGCTTCCGATTTCTTAGACTATACAGGTGAAACTCCAAAAATTTGAATATTGTGCAAAAATGCATTTATTTCAGTAATGCAACTTAAAAGGTGAAATATATGAGAAAGACTCATTACATGCAAAGCAAGATAGTTCAAGCTGTGATTTGTCATAATTGTGATGATTATGGCTTACAGCTCATGAAAACCCCAAATCCACAATCTCAGAAAATGAGAATATTGTGAAAAGGTGCAATATTCTAGGCTCAAAGTGTCCCACTCCAATCAGCTAATTAAGCCATAACACCTGCAAAGGGTTCCTGAGCCTTTAAATGGTCTCTCAGTCTGGTTCAGTAGGAATCACAATCATGGGAAAGACTGCTGACCTGACAGTTGTGCAGAAAACCATCATTGACATCCTCCGTAAGGAGGGAAAGCCTCAAAAGGTAATTGCAAAAGAAGTTGGATATTCCCAAAGTGCTGTATCAAAGCACATTAATAGAAAGTTATGTGGAAGGGAAAAGTGTGGAAGAAAAAGGTGCACAAGCAGCAGGGATGACCGCAGCCTGGAGAGGATTGTCAGGAAAAGGCCATTCAAAAGTGTTGGGTACTTTCACAAGGAGTGGACTGAAGCTGGAGTCAGTGCATCAAGAGCCACCACACACAGACGGATCCTGGACATGGGCTTCAAATGTCGTATTCCTCTTGTCAAGCCGCTCCTGAACAACAAACAATGTCAGAAGCGTCTTACCTGGGCTAAAGAAAAACAGACCTGGTCTATTGCTCAGTGGTCCAAAGTCCTCTTTTCTGATGAGAGCAACTTTTGCATCTCATTTGGAAACCAAGGACCCAGAATATGGAGGAAGAATGGAGAGGCACACACTGCAAGATGCTTGAAGTCCTGTGTGACGTTTCCACAGTCTGTGTTGAATTGGGGAGCCATGTCATCTGCTGGTGTTGGTCCACTGTGCTTCATTAAGTCCAGGGTCAACGCAGCCGTCTACCAGGAGATTTTGGAGCACTTCATGCTTCCTTCCGCAGCTTTATGGGGATGCGGACTTCATTTTCCAGCAGGACTTGGCACCTGCCCACACTGCCAAAAGCACCAAAACCTGGTTCAATGACCGTGGGATTACTGTGCTTGATTGGCCAGCAAACTCGCCTGACCTGAACCCCATAGATAATCTATGGGGCATTGCCAAGAGAAAGATGAGAGACATGAGACCGAACAATGCAGAAGAGCTGAAGGCCGTTATTGAAGCATCCTGGTCTTCCATAACACCTCAGCAGTGCCACAGGCTGATAGCTTCCATGCCACGCCGCATTGAGGCAGTAATTGCTGCAAAAGGGGCCCAAACCAAGTACTGAGTACATATGCATGCTTATATTTTTCAGATGTCCGATATTGTTTTATGTACAATCCTTGTTTTATTGATTGCATGTAATATTCTAATTTTCTGAGATTGTGGATTTGGGGTTTTTATGAGCTGTAAGCCATAATCATCACAATTATGACAGATCACGGCTTGAACTATTTTGCTTTGGATGTAAGGAGTCTCATATCTTAGTTTCACCTTTTAAGTTGCATTACTGAAATAAATGAACTTTTGCACGATATTCTAAATGTTTTGAGTTTCACCTGTACAATCAACAACCCATTATATGCTACACACAGGGAATTGAATTTCAAAACAGTAGCTAAAATATGGTGGTAGCTTATGATCTTAAGTTATCAATCATTTCCACCATGTACTCTCATTACCCGATTGATCAGAATTTGATCATATTCATGAACAAAAGTACTTCAATGCTGTCAACTGATGCAAAAAAAATTGGTATCATTCATCCCTGGCTGACTGATGTAGTTTGATCAAATCCAGCACTGAGTCTAACTTGACGGAAAGGGAGGTTATGGATATTCAGTTGTTTGTGGATTCAAATCATTTTGATCTGATCACACATTGATCAGATAAAAGAAATGAAGTTGCATTACTGAAATAAATGAACTTTTGCACGATATTCTAATTTTTCCAGTTTCACCTGTAGAGATTGGCACCATTCCGGTCTCCAATCAGCTTTATGGTCAACTGGCAGAAACAACGGCTGCATTTTCAGGTTCTCCCGATGGCATCAAAATTTACCAGCAAGTGCTAGCAGAGATGAGGCCTGATTCTGCAAACACTGCGGTTTTGTGTGTAATGTATCAAGTGACAGTGACCTACAGACACTGCACTTGCTGGAGGAAAAGGGGGGGGTAAGCGTAGGGGTTAAATGCAGGTGCTGCCAGGTACCGGGGCTGATCCCGCTAACGCTGTGTTTTTGGGGACACTATACTAATGTGAACGCTGGTGTAGTGCTCATCTGATCAAAGATATTGATCCATTCAGACACTATACTAGCAATGGAGGTTTATTGTGTATGAGCGTGTTCCTGACAATCAAGGGTTTAAATGTGATTACTGGTGTACTGATGGGCAATCTGACGCTATCTGGGAGGGGCGCGAATCACATATAGGAGATTTTGCACACCCGTGCCGCCCTATAGCAGTATTTCTGCTTTATGGTGGTCAGGAAGCAGTTAAAGAAGGTTTGCATTACGGCGCTGCTTTACTTAAACTGACAACTGCAAAGCCATGCAGCGCTGCACCCAAATGAAATATACGTCCTTTTTTCCCACTAATTGAGCTTTCTTTCCGTGGTATTTGATAGTCTTATTTTTGCGCTATAAAAAAAAAAACAGACTGACAATTTTGAGAAAAAAAAAATATATATATTTTGGACTTTTTGCTATTAAAACATGTCCAATAAAAAAAAAAAAAAAAATTTAAAAATCAAATTTCGTCATAAAATTTAGGCCAAAATGTATTCTGCAACATGTCTTTGCTAAAAAGAAAATCCCAATATGTGTATATTAATTGGTTTACATGAAAGTTATAGTGTTTAAAAATGGCTATATAGAAACTGGAATTTTTTTTCTATACTAATAATGGTGGCGACCAGCGACTTATGGCGGCACTGCAGAGGACATTCTGACACTGGGGGGGGGGAACTGACTTGGTGTCACTGACGTCCCCAGTGACACCAATACAGTGATCAGTGCTAAAAAGAAAAAAAAAAAAAAAAAAAAGCACTGACACTGTGCTATTGGCACTGGGCAGGAAGGAGTTAACAATGAGGGGCAATCAAAGGGTTAACTGTGTTTAGGGAGTGTTTTACTAGGGGGCAGGGGGGGTGTGCTTCACTGTAAAACACACTGATTGGGTTGGCTCTGCTCAGCCATCCCGAGCAGTGTGCACACATTGACAGGGAGGGGGGCTGTTGTTAAACAATGCAGCCCTCCTCCCTGTCGGTGATCGCCAGTAATCACCGGCTGGGACCCAGTGATTGACACCCGAGGCCGCGATCGGCAGCACGGGTAGGGTAGGAGCTTGCCTCGCGCACGCCCCCTAACCAGAAATGCAGAATCACGTATATATACACACACGCGATTTTGTGCACATGGGTCGCCCTGCAGCAGTGAATGTACTGTGGGCAGTCCTTATGTGGTTAAAAACCCTTTCAATTAAACATATGACTATACTGTATATGGGGTTTTAAAATTTGTAGTCACAAGAAGGTGGCCCTGGAGGTATGAAATTTAACAGGAAAGTCGAGCCAAAACTGAAGTTTCTGGTTTGGTTTTTTTTTCACATATATTTTATGATTTGGAAATGTCACAAGACATTCCGGACCATACAAATGTGGGTAAAGACACTGAAAACAGATTACCTACATTAAAAAAAACACACACACACACACACACACACACAAAAACACAAACACACACACACACACACCTACACCTTCCAACTTTAGAACTGCAGAAATAGGGATGCAATTGTAAAAAACTTCAGCAGAAGTTGGCATGGCTAGATTGTGCTGAATCTTGGTCTGAGCCCGAGCCTTTTCCCTGTGTACACTGCAGTTCTTGCATTCCCCAAATGTTCAATTTCCATGTCACAAGTAATAGTCTCAAACACACATGTAAACATCACAACACAGAATTGTTTTTGGGGTTGACTTTGCTTCCACTTAAAAAGTTTCTCTTTACTTCTTGTGCTGCCTGACATGCTACCTATTCTATGCAGTGACATCATTGCATTTGTATTTCCTTGGGAATTATAAGTCCCTTTGCCACTGTGGCAGTAGGGACTAGCAGTCTTTCCTATCACAGATCCTGTACGCAGTCATGGCCAAAATGATTGGCACCCCTGCATTTCTGTCAGATAATGCACCACTTTGCCCAGAAAAATGTTGCAAATACAAATAGGCATCCTCATGTTTATTTATTTTGTTTGTATTGGTATGGCACAAAAAAGTGGAGAAACAAAAGGCCAAAACTATAAAAATGGACTGGACAAAACTATTGGCACCTTCAATTTATTATTTGGTAGCACACCACTTGGAAAAATTAACTGAAATCAATCACTTCCTCTAACCATCAATGAGTTTCTCTACTGGAATTCTGGACCACTCTTCTTTCGCCAACTGCTCCAGGTCTCTCAGATTGGAAGGGTTCCTTTTCACAACTGCTGTTTTGAAATCTCCACAGGTGCTCTATGGGATTGATGTATAATCTCTCCAGTACTTTGAGGGAGTCAATGCCAGGGGAAGGCCAGGGAATCAGATGCATAAATAGCCCATGGATAACGTTCCGGAGAAGCAGCCCTCCTCAGATGAAGAGATCAACAAAACTGGAAAAAAGCATACAGGTGGCGCAAACACCTAGTGCACTGGCCAAGGTTCATTAAATGTATAAAAGTATAAAAAAAAACATACTCACAAACGTAGCAAGTGTATAAAGTCTAAAGGGCCATTGTCCTGCTGTAAGACTCATGACATCTGGACGGAGACAACTTTCTGACAATGGGCCCTAAAATGCACACCAGAATTTTTTGGTAGTCTTCAGATTTCATAATGCCATGCAAATGTTCAACACATCCAGTGCCTGAAGCAGCAAAGCAACCCCAAAACATCAGTGAATCTCCACCATGTTTGACTGTAGGGACTGCAATCTTAACAGCCTCATTTCTTTTTCTTAAATCAGGAGAATGATGAGCATTACTAAACAAATGTAACTTTGTTTCATCTGTTCACAACACATTTCCCCAAAATGATTTTGGCTTCCTCAGGTCAGTTTTGGCAAACTCTAATCTGGCTTTTTTATGTTTCTGTGTCAGCAATGAGGTCCTACTGAGTCTCCTACCATAGAGTCCCTTTTCATTCAGATGGCGACGTATAGTGCGAGCTGACACAGTTGTACCCTGCACCTGAAGCTCAGCTTGGATTTGTCTGGAAGTTTATCAAGGTTCTTTATCAACCATTCGAACAATCCTTTGTTGCAATCTTTGATCATTTTTTCTCTTTCATCCATGTCCAGGGAGACATGCTACAGTGCTTTGGGCTGTAAACTTCTTGACAATGTTTCACACAGTCCACACAAAAATATTAAAGTGTTACTAAACCCAGGACCCTGCATTCACTATATCTGGGCTCCCACAGTACACACAACATGGAAATGCAATTATGTTCGTAAATATAAACTGCTAAATACCTTTTCTCATCAGCAGTTTTCTGACTTCTATCAGTGTCCAGCCGAGCACTGGTTAAAGCTTGTAGGAGGGGTTTTCATTTTGCTCTGGGAGGATGCAGAACCCCTGACTGGACAGTGGTAACTGGTCCTTTGCTGATCACATGCACTCTCCCCAAGAAAAAAAAAAACAAAAAACACAACTGTCTAGCAATACACACCAAACTGAGCATGTGCAGAGTGATTCCACACAGGAGATAAGAGGGGGACACTAGAAGAAGGGGAGGATCAGCGAAGTCAGGATCAAACAGCGGTTTTACACAATGCAGAGGATTAACCCCTTAGGTTCCACAGGGAGTATAACAAGCATGCTTTATTGCATCTACAGGTCTTATTTTACTGTTGTGGGTTTAGTAACACTTTAAGATCTCTGGAGATGGACTTGTAACCTGGAGATTGTCCAAGCCTTTTCACAATTTTTGTTCTCAAATCCTCAGACAAGTCTTTGCTGCTCTCTCTCTTCTCCATGCTCCACGTGGCACACAACAGAAAGTTTGAGTCAATTTCTCACCATTTTAACTGGTTGACGGAGTGATTTCTATGTTGTCAGCACCTGTTAAATGATACAGGTGAGTTTGATCACAAACCTGGAATGCAATTATTTCTTACAATTTTGAGAAGGTGCCAATGATTTTGTCCAGTCCATTTTTCGAGTTTTGCTTGGACTGTATTGGACTTGGCTTTTTGTTTCTCCACTCATTTGTATCATACAATACAAACAAAAGAAAGAAAAACATGATAATGCCTAAATATTTGTAACTGCAACAATGTTACGGCAGAAGTGGTGCATTGTCTGATAGAAATGCAGGGGTGCCAATATTTTTGACCATGACTGTACATTGATCTGTGATGAATAATGCATCTGTGCCTGTCCAAGTAAAAAAAAAAAAATCTATAGATTGCTGCGAGGAGAAGAACTCCAAAGATTCAGGTAAAATTCGGGGTGATTTGAGGACAGGGGCTGCAGAATGGCACACTAAATATGGGTGTAACATGACACATGGTAGGAAATGTAGAATTAGCATTCAAGTCAAGAGCCAAAGTACATATATTTATGATGTCTCTGCAAAAGAAAGTATAGGATGTAGTTACTTTATGTGCTTATCACTAAAGACATTGTCAATTCTATTGTCAGTTTATGAAAAGTATATAAACAAATGTAGTGATATGATGAGTGATGTCAGAAAGATGATTCTTGTGTCAAAGTTGCACACAGCTATAGAGCGACAATGGAATGGTATCATAAATCTATAGTATGACAGGAGATCATGTATATGCATAATCCATCTACCAATTTGTGGTAGGAGTCAAAATGCCAGTTAGAATATCACAGTGAGCCTTTTGTATAAAGACTCAGAAAAGGCATATTAGTGCTGTGCTGATCAAGGAAACCAAATCGAATTTCTAACCTGTACTAGAAAAATGATCGCAGGTCTTTTCTTGTTATGGGCAGTTTGGTTTTTTCTTAGCATATTCCTTAGACATCATGTTCAGTGATCCAATGTGTTATGTGTCTGACATAATGTTAAATACCAGTGGCCTTCACTTAATGTGGATCTTCATATATTAAATGGATTTGGCTCCTCTCTATCCTGTCCACCCCTCCACTGCACATATACTGGGTTTTTTTTTTCATGATTAACTTTTGGACTGGCCCCCATCTTCCGTCATTTGCCTAGGCGAATGATGTCAGTGTACCCAGTGCCTCCTGGGATATGTGGTGTTCCTATCCCAGGAGGCACAGAGAGCCCTGCACATCACCCCATTCCCTAACAAAGGAAGGGGTGGACTTAGAGGCAATAAGAGCTGCAAATGAACGGCTATCAACCTAAAATACCATCTTTTTATATTTAAAGATAATTGGTAAGGACTGTTCCTTCAAAATCTAGTGATCTGCAAATCACAGGATTAATGGGTTTGTTCTAACAGGCTTTCCAATCTGAGGACTCAAAGTGGGAGATTTTTTTTAGGTGCTTAGCATTGGGTTAATCTCTTCAAAGTATTATCTTCATTTGCAACACACCGATTTCAATGCAGTGTAAAATGAGCCATTTGTCAACAAGAGGTTAATATACTAGGAGATTTAATCTGTGTAGCTGAGTGAAAGTGCTCACAAGTGATATCCTGATTTATTCCAGATTTTTTAATTTATTTCTGAAATTTTGATTTCACAGAGAACAGTTCTGGGGTAAACAATGAAAAGTTCTATAAAGACCTCAAAGTGCAGGGAATTAAGACAAAAAAGTAGAAAGTAGATTGCAGGTGTTCATTAAAAAATAATTTAGGGCCCATTTAAAGTGAATGTAAAAGTTTAGATTTTTTTTATTAAATAACAAACATGTCATATTTAGCTACTCTGTTCAATGGTTTTGCACAAAGCAGCCCTGATCCTCCTTCTTGGGTCCCCCACCGACGCTCCTGGCCCCTCCCCCCTGCTGAGTGCCCCAAGAGCAAGTTTCTTGTTCTGGGGCACTCATGCATGCTCGTTCCTGAGCCACCTCTATGTGTCTATGAGAAACATGGAGAGTGGCTCAGCCCCGCCCCCTGCTGCCTCCCACTGGCTGTGATTGACATCAGTGGGAGCAGCTGCTGTGTCTAAGCAAATAAGGAGGAAGAGACCCAGGAGATCTTCTGCTCTCGTGCACATCGCTGGATTGGGATCGGCTCAAGGTGAATATAAGGGTGGAGGGTTCAGGGGGGAGCTGCATAATGAAGAGTTTTTTACCTTCATGCATAGAATGCATAAAAGGTAAAAAAAACTTTCAGCCTTTAGAATCACTTTAAACACATGTATTCCGACATGCTAAAATGAATGTGTGGTGGTTCCCTATAATAAAGATGCATTTTTACCTGTTATAAATATATCATGCACTGCATATCATTGCACTTTAGTGCCTTGGGGCACCCCAATAAGTCAATAACAATGTGTCAAAACACATATAACATGCGTATTTGATGTGTTAGCAATAGGTATTAACAAACCTTGGTCAATAGCGGTTAACACTATCCATTCCAAATTTTACATTTGAAAACACGTCAAAATTCAAATCCACATACAAGGATGCATACAACTCACCTGTGTAACACTACAAAAAACTGCACAGACCTAAATGGACCCTCAGTGTAATTTTAAAAGCAACTACTACAAGTACCTGAATCTCTTGCAATCCCCTGTAGAGGAGAGCTCAGACTGAAAGATGGAGGAACAGCACAAAGGGAAACCGAGTTGTACTGCAGTGCTTATTTGCCAAGAAGGAACATGCTGACTGACACAAGAGAGCAGACTGATAGAGAAATGAGCTGTTTAGACAGTTTCTTTATTTTTCTGTCCAATCATAGGCTGGGGACAGGGACAAGATCTAGCTGTATTACTTAACGTCAGGGCACCAGTTTGGTTCTGCGGTCTGGCAGGGTTGTGTAAATGTCAGAAATGAAATGACAAATGTAAAGCTTGTAGCAGACAAAGCAGCTCTCATATGTATTTCAGATGTATATTTTGCGGTTTGCCTGGAGTTCAGCTTTAAAAAGAATGATCCAGTGTAAGTAACTTTTCCACATTGATCAATGCTGTTGTTGTGCCATGCTGTTTTACCGTATGCCATGTTGTTACACCATAGTATGTGATTAACCATACTGCCCAGCATGATGTAGGAAGGAAGAAACACTCGTTATAGTTTTGTTTTCTACATTTTCATAATGATATCACTGTCATACTGACAATGATCAGAATTCACCTTTTCTTTCACCCATTTTTTCTTAAAGAAATTTCCATGCAATACAACCATATACTAATTTCAGATAATACAACTCAGTATAAACTGTGAATCGCTTGTATTTCTGAGACAAAGAACATCTCCTTTACACATAAAACAATGGTTTGTTTTACACATTTAAAAAAAAAAAAAAAAAGGTTCATTTTTCACAAAAACAAATGATGCAAAAAAAAATAAAAAATACTATTTAAAAATGTCCTTTCCTTTTCCAAAATTTAGACGCTAGACTCAGTTTACTAAGCTATAAAAATGGTTTTAGCAACTGTTATTCCCAGCAACGACAGCCAATGAGAGTTGAACATATTAAATGCATGGCTAAACATAAGAATTGCAATGGGAAATAATACATACTTTACAGCTTAGTCCATTAAGTCTATTAGCCATGAAGCTGATGATAGAGCACAGTGGGCCAAAAGGATATGATTTCATGGGACTTTAGTAGGAGAGCACAGAGTAAGAGAAATACCAAAACGATCCTAGCAAACAGCTAAAGAATGTTCATTACATTTTCCAATCATTAGTGGGGTCAAATAAGTTTGTCTGCAGTGATGAGAAAATTTGAGTGCGCAGGATGAAAATTTCTCTCAAACAAATTAATTTCCAACATCCAATGTGGTTTTCGTTTGGGAAATTACATTCAGTCCAAAAACAAAATTTAAAGAAAACATTTTGAAGTGATTTGAAGGACATTCATCAAGTCATTGAATGTACTTAGGATTTTTGTATGAATGTTCGTACAAATGTTCAGATGGACGTTTGTTTGAAAAACTACTGGTGTTAATGGTCAGCTTTAGTCTGCTGCCTAGACTTCCACTTTAATAACAGGGATAGAAAAGCATAACTAACCTATTATCATTAAATGAGGAGAAAACCCTGGATTTGTAAGGAAGTAAATCCATCCTTCAGCTAATGGAACAGTAATTAGACACAAAATTCTCAAGTGAGGACTTTTGCTTATTAGACAAGCAGTACAAATTGTGGAAATGAAAAGGCCACAGATTACTAAAAGAAAAAAAAAATGGGAAAAGTGCTGCTTAAAAAGTGGAACTACACTGTACCTGAGCACCACAAACCAAAAGTGCTATTTAATGCATTGTTAGAATTCAAATCAAACTCCTCCATCCATCCATGTCTACATGCTTTCTTTTGCTGAGAAAACACTTTGAAAAACACCCCCTTAGCATATCTGGCTGTGGCCATCTTGAGTAAGGGCAGATAATTATCTCCTGGAATTCATCTGCCCTTAGTTCAGGCGTTCAGGTAGGAGGCTGTCATCAGCTGAGAAAAACCCCATCCCTTCCTAAATACTTCATGGGATGTATGACATCATTTTCCTAGGCACGGAAACTAGGAAGGGACTGAAGAAATGTAAAAAGTAAGCAAATAAGATACACTTTCCTATCTATTTACTAATGCTGGCAGCATATGCATTCAAAGTAGTCAGTGGTGATTGAGAGAGTGAAGTTTGACTTTAAATTGGGTGAACATTATAAGGCCACAGAGCACGGTGTTGATAATCTCTACACATGGACTCATACTTTGCCATGGTAGAGTTATTTTATTTTTGGACTTTGAAATTTGACTCTACATTACTAAACACTCCACAGAATACATTGCTCTTCATCATCTCAGGAGCAATCATTTATTTTTACTTTAGCAGCACAAACCTTCTTAAGAAATTGGAAAACAAACCTATCCTCCAGTATTGGTAAATAGATTAATGTCTGTGGATGAGACTGAAAAATAGCTAACAGCTCATGTCTAGGATAGGTACACTCAAAATACACATACACAGGAGCCCTAAATTCTCCAGATGAGTCTCTCAACCTTTTCACCCCGGATAAACCCTTTAAATAATGTTCAGGTCTCAGGACCTCTGCTAAAAATGTTGTTGAAACTTTTAAAATAAAAAAAATTTAAAAAAGGAATGAAGAAGTCAGGAAGTGACGAAACGCGTCAAGGGATGTGACGTCAGATGTTGCACGGTAACCGGAAGTGGCCATCTTAATTGAGGTAACATTGATATTGGCGTTCCTGGAAGCTGCTCGTGAGATGGGAATGGGACTATACGCAGTTTTATGCTAATTTTAATGTAAGCACACTTAATAAAGCCTGGACCTTATTTATTGAATATACTGCATTATATGGTTATTTCTCTTTCTATGAGTGAATGCCTATGGATGGCTCTGGGAAATATGACATGATTGGAAGTATGGGATAACTCAGCATAATGTTTGTGGAATAATCGTGATGATTGGTGAGCTCTTAGAAGGCTTTTTATCACGTATTTAGAGTAAGGGTATTTACTCTAGTCACATAGAAGTGTTCATGGAAAAGTGCTTATACAGAAGTGTACACGGAGTGCCTCACTATTTCACGTGTTTTCACGCTGGGTTTGTTTTGTGTTTTCACAATTTTTCACATATGTATGATTTAATCACGGATATATTGAGGGTAATACACTATCCAGTTTTATTTCATTCTTTTTGGAGCTACAAGGCGATTATGGATCATATTTTGGGATTATTACACTGAAGAATACATTTGGAAAAATTCACTGACACTAAAGAGGATTTATGATTTACATGTAGAAGTAACCCTTTACTTTGATGGTCAGTGAAAACTGCAAATGGTAGACACTGTAGGTTGGAGATCAGTTTGCCACAGCTCAAGGAAAATCTAGCAACCTTGGAGGGAAGCCTGGGGTTCTACGAGACCCCGGCTGAGAAAGGCTGCACTATAAGGTCGATCTTTTTAGGCAGTCTTGAATAATGGATTACAAACTTTACAAGCATACTGGGCCACTTCATATAAGCAAGAATCTCCAATTGTGGGCATATTTAAATAACACTAGGACTGAATTACAAAGATATCTACTATGTTATGCAGAAGCCCTTCTATGCATTTTTCCCTTTCATGTATCCCCTCTGATACCCATTTTATACTGTCTGCCAAGTTTCAACTCCACAACATGGAATTCAAAACACAGCAATTTTCTGACCATTTACCATATTGTAATCCAATATGAATTCAAACTGCTGTTAAAATACAATGCATTATCCTGATTGTGCAAAAATATTTTTCACTTAGCAAAAAATTAGACACATTTAGTTACGGCTTGCTTGCATTTGCAGCAGTGCCTAAAAAGGAATCCATGGTGGGTTGCATTTCCGATAGCAATACAGGACAGTCTGACACAGATTCAGGAGGTGATACTGGTTTTTGAATGGGTATACCACAACTCAACTACAAACCCAGCATTTGACTCACAATTGCAGCATGGCCCCATATATATGAATCATCGCATGCAGCAGCATTACTGCTCACTGACTATGACAGGGGATATAATCTTTGCTTTGGTGCATTGCAAAGCAATGCAACTGCTCTTGTGTGTACAGGGCTGTCAGCTCACCATTAAACAATGGTAAAAGTATGGTGGTGGGCAGTAGGAGAGCTTTAAGCACACTTCTCAACCACTTCATTTAAAGTGTTACTAAACCTAGGACCCTGCATTCCCTCTATCTGGTCTCCTACAGTACACAGAAATGCAGTTATTTTAGTCAATACAAACTGCTAAATAACTTTTCTCATCAGCAGTTAGAGAAATCTTGTCACTTCTATCAGTGTCCAGCAGAGCACTGGTTAAAGCTTGTAGGGGGAGTTTTCTTTCTTCTCTAGGAGGATGCAGAACCCCTGACCTGTCTGGACAGTGCTGATTGGCCCTGTGCTGATCACATGCACTCTCCTAAGAAAAAAAAAAACAAATACCTTTCTAGCAATACAAACCAAACTGAGCATATGCAGAGTGTCTCCACACTATATGTCTTATCAGGAGATAAGAGCGGGACACTGGAAGAAGGGGAGGATAAGAGAAGTCAGGATCAAAACAGCATTTTTACGCAATGCAGAGGATTAATCCCAAAGGTTCCATAGGGAGTATATCAAGCATGCTTTACTGCATATACAGACTGATTTTACTGTTGTGGGTTTTTGTAACACTTTAACCACTTGCCAACCGTGCTATAGCCGAATGACAGCTGCAGCACGCTTGTCCAGTTCTGGGAGGGAGTCATATGACGTCCTCCCAGAACGTGCCCTCCCATGCGCACCTGGCTATCTCTGCGATTGCTGTGTCCTATGGACACAGCTGATCACGTGATGAGGTAAAAAGCCAAATCACAACAGCCTTTTACCACATGATCGCTGTGTCCAACGACACAGCAGATCACCGAGTAAATACAGTTGCCAGTTATCGGCTGCACTTTCCTCACGCTGTCACAGAGTGAGGAAAGTACCGCCGATAACCAGAAACTGTCACAAAGCAGATCGGCACTGATCATCAGGGCACTGATGAATTACCTGTTTGAAAATTTTTATAATAAAAATTAAAAAAAGAAATTTTTCTTCAACTTTTTTTGCTCTTTGTTTATAGTGCAACAAAATAAAAACCCAGTGGCAATTAAATACCACCAAGAGAGCTCTATTTGTATGAAAAAAAAAAAAGTTAAAAACTTCATACGGGTGCAATTTTCCATTCAAAGTGTGAGACCACTGAAAGCTGAAAATTGGTCTGGCCACGAAGGGGGTAAAAGTGTCCAGTAGGCAAGTGGTTAAATGTGTAAACTAGGCTTTAAGAAATAGAGGCACTGTGTTTTGCAGGTGCAAGTGCTCACTAGGCTTAGTAAATAAGGTAAAGTTGTGTTTACTTCAATGAATCAATCATTTCTTAATATGTTTTCCCCCTTTAACCTGCTGAGGAATTCAAAGTGAACACTGCTTCACCTCATTAACTAAAAATCGCTTTGCACAGTAATCATACATGTACCAATTTATGTTATTCCTATTCATTATCGTTTTATCTTCAGTCAAAACTTGTTTTTATGGTTTTCTTTTTTCCTTACATTGTGGAAAATGTCAAATTCAACAAAAATAATTGAATTACACCACATGCAAACTACCCCTGCTGAAAATGTTCCAATCTGTCCAGTCAATTCCCCTTTTATTTCATATAAAAATAAAATAATTTCAAAGTGACAGAAAATTACCCACCCTTTTTTCTTGTGAGTAAATATGACCAGAAGATCAAACTTATTGGGTTACTGAATAAACTTTTGAAGATGTAATGAGGATTACCAGCGCATTCCTGCAGAAAAAAAAAGTAATTAATGAAGAAATTGGTGAAATGTTGCATAGGACAGTTC
The DNA here is from genome assembly GCF_062004578.1 of Staurois parvus. Lineage (NCBI taxonomy): Eukaryota > Metazoa > Chordata > Amphibia > Anura > Ranidae > Staurois > Staurois parvus. Next base: position 920,339 of record NW_028318725.1, read on the forward strand.
TTTAGTCCTGGGGGTCCTGAGTTCTCATCTCACAAGGGACACTAACTTCTTAAAGTTCTTTATCTTTCTTCTTACAGCCCAAATTAAATAGCAGTTCTAGGCAACTGCATGTACAGTCATGGCCGAAATTGTTGGCACCCTTGATATTTCTCCAGGAAATCATGTATTTCTCACGAAACGTATTGCATTAACACATGTTTTGCTATACACATGTTTATTCCCTTTGTGTGTATTGGGACAAAACAAAAAAAGGGAGGAAAGAAAGCAAATTCGACATAATGTCACACAAACCTCCAAAAATGGGCTGGACAAAAGTATTGGCACCCTTTCACAACTGCGGATAAATAAGAATGTTACAAGCATGTGATGCTCCTGTAAACTCACCTGGGGCAAGTAACAGGTGTGGGCAATATAGAAATCACACCTGAAAGCAGATAAAAAGGAGAGACGTTCACTTAACCTTTGCATTGTGTGTCTGTCTGTGCCACACTAAGCATGGACAACAGAAAGAGGAGACGAGAACTGTCTGAGGACCTGAGAACCAAAATTGTGGCAAAATATCAACAATCTCAAGGTTACAAGTCCATCTCCAGAGAACTAGATTTGCCTTTGTCCACAGTGCGCAACATTATCAAGAAGTTTGCAACCCATGGCACTGTAGCTAATCTCCCTGGTCGTGGACGGATGAGGAAAATTGATGAAAGATTGCAACGCAGAATAGTCCGGATGGTGGATAAGCAGCCCCAAACATGTTCCAAAGACATTCAAGCTGTCCTGCAGGCTCAGGGAGCATCAGTGTCAGCGCGAACTATCCGTCGACATTTAAATGAAATGAAACGCTATGGCAGGAGACCCAGGAGGACCCCACTGCTGACACAGAGACATAAAAAAGCAAGACTACAGTTTGCCAAAATGTACTTGAGTAAGCCAAAAGCCTTCTGGGAAAACGTCTTGTGGACAGATGAGACCAAGATAGAGCTTTTCGGTAAAGCACATCATTCTACTGTTTACCGAAAACGGAATGAGGCCTACAAAGAACAAAACACAGTACCTACGGTAAAATATGGTGGAGGTTCAATGATGTTTTGGGGTTGTTTTGCTGCCTCTGGCACTGGGTGCCTTGACTGTGTGCAAGGCATCATGAAATCTGAGGATTACCAAAGGATTTTGGGTCGCACTGTAGGGCCCAGTGTCAGAAAGCTGGGTTTGCGTCCAAGATCCTGGGTCTTCCAGCAGGACAATGACCCCAAACATACGTCAAAAAGCACTCAGAAATGGATGGCAAAGAAGCGCTGGAGAGTTCTGAAGTGGCCAGCAATGAGCCCAGATCTAAATCCCATTGAACACCTGTGGAGAGATCTTAAAATTGCTGTTGGGAAAAGGTGTCCTTCCAATAAGAGAGACCTGGAGCTGTTTGCAAAGGAAGAGTGGTCCAAAATTCCGGGTGAGAGGTGTCAGAAGCTTATTGATGGTTATAGGAAGCGACTGATTTCAGTTATGTTTTCCAAAGGGTGTGCAACCAAATATTAAGTTAAGGGTGCCAATACTTTTGTCCAGCCCATTTTTGGGGTTTTGTGTGACATTATGTCATATTTGCTTTTCTGCCTCTGTTTTATATTTGTTCCAATACATACAAAGGGAATAAACATGTGTATAGCAAAACATGTGTTAATGCAATACCTTTTTTGTGTGAAATACTTGATTTTCAGGAAAAATATCAAGGGTGCCAACAATTTCGGCCATGACTGTATATCATAGCTCTCTCTGCATGCAGAATCAGTAACGTCTACCTTGTGAAGTCTGTGCAGTGTAACATTCTCTCTCATTCTTGCTGTACCACCAATTAGATTAACATTTCCAAGACTGATTTTAAAACCGATTGCCCACTGGAAGAAACATCCTAGTTCTGACACTTTGACTTTTTGTATTAAGTGACAAGCAGTAAAGCACCAGAAGTGGGTATGTCTGGGAATGCATCTGGTGCATTGGATAAAAAGGATGCAAAAGGGGTTCCCAAATTATAAACAAAAGGGAGTGAAGTGAACTTGGGAACTACATCTTCAGAAAAAAAACAAAAAACAAAAACAAAAGCCGTTTGGGAAGTGTGTGTTCTGTAGGAATTCATTGGACAATAGGTTTTAAAAGCCTTTCTGTACCTATGGAAAGTTTCTATGTTTTTGAACAGCTCTGCATAGTATGCTAGCACTATAAAATACATTAAATTTACTGTTTTGGGCATGTGCTATTCTTTTTATTAAGGAAAACCTGATATTGGCTCATTACGGATTTAGAAAGATGATCTTAAATCAGTAATTAGTGGAATCCAGACTGATTTAATCAGAAAGTTGGCACTGCATTTTGTAGCAGACAAACATCTAATGAACGGTCAAAAGTCCATCTCTATCCAAAAAAACTGTTGTATATTTGACCAATTTCAGTCTGTGCATATTTTGATAAGCATTTAAAAAAAATAAAAGTCACCCCCCTGCGTTACAACTAGATATGTTATGTTGTTTACATGGCACGAGAAAAGTGCTACTCCCTGAGTTAATCGTTAATGATTAATTTATTCTGAAATCTCTGCTGTTTTTGTAAAGCTCACTCAGCATGGATGGATGAGGCACAAAGTGACAAAAACAATATCATGTTGTTCACAGAACAATAAAAAAATTGCAATTAATTGGCAGGTAGATTTTCTCATCATGCCACCATACTTTTAGTAAATGTGTGTGGTTTTGTACATGGGTAAAATGTTCTAATAAGAACAAAAATATATATATTATTTTGTAATCTATTCTATACATTTGTCAGCTGATACACTGCAATTAACTGAATGTAAAGAAACATTTACGTGTACAGAAAAAAACTAGAGAACACAATAAAATATTGGTGTTTATAGTTATTAAAAAAAAAAAAAAAAAGTAATTTTGAATAGTCACAACAGAAAGAAATCATTTTTATCACTAAAATGATCTACAATACTGGATTATCAGATTTTAGGCCTGTCTTTTTTCCACTTGTTTTCCAAATGAGACACCTGCACTGAAAATAATAAGCGAGGTATAAAAGAGAAAAACAATAACTTAATGTTAAAATGATTAACAATGAATGACGCCTAGGCTACTTCAATCTAATACATGCTTATGGGCTGTTTATTGGCTAAGAAAGGTCATTTACAACTAATGTATCAGCACATGTATGTTTTGCCTCCAAAAAGATCTTTTCTGTGATGGAAGATCACAGTCTGCACTTTTTCCTCTACAGTTATCTATTGCCCTTCATCTAAGGTGCCAAAAGGGCATAGCAGTCAAACCTGACCACTGCAGCATATGACTACATATATTCCAGACCTTTCCATCTGCAGCCAAGAAGGAGAAGTTCTCCCTATTATGGCAGCTTAAAAACATGAACAATCAAAAGCAGAATGCCAAGTGACGTGGACTTTTGCAGAAAGATTATCAATGTGGTCTTCGCTCTATATCAATCATGGAACCTGTGTTTAATCGAGTTTTGGGTTCTTGACTGTTAATATCCATAACATTATAAAAAAAGTTTTAAAAAAAATGTTATACTTTAGTAGGTTTTTTTACTTCTGCCTAAATTGTCCAGCATTCACCTTTATTAGAGTCCACACAGTTAAAAGGAGAAGCAGGGCCGAAGCTCTTTTGCCTCTACTTCTCCTGGGGATCAAAAGACTTAAAAAGTGATGCTGCGCCTGCCTCTTAATCAATGGACTGCTAACAATACAAATCCCATGCATACAGTCAGGTCCATAAATATTGGGACATCTACACAATTCTAACATTTTTGGCTCTATACACCACCACAATGGATTTGAAATGAAACGAACAAGATGTGCTTTAACTGCAGACTGTCAGCTTTAATTTGAGGGTATTTACATCCAAATCAGGTGAACGGTGTAGGAATTACAACAGTATGCATATGTGCCTCCCACTTGTTAAAGGACCAAAAGTAATGGGACAGAATAAGAATCATAAATCAAACTTTTACTTTTTAATACTTGGTTGCAAATCCTTTGCAGTCAATTACAGCCTGATGTCTGGAATGCATAGACATCACCAGACGCTGGGTTTCATCCCTGGTGATGCTCTGCCAGGCCTCTACTGCAACTGTCTTCAGTTCCTGCTTGTTCTTGGGGCATTTTCCCTTCAGTTTTGTCTTCAGCAAGTGAAATGCATGCTCAATCGGATTCAGGGCAGGTGATTGACTTGGCCATTGCATAACATTCCACTTCTTTCCCTTAAAAAACTCTTTGGTTGCTTTTGCAGTATGCTTTGGGTCATTGTCCATCTGCACTGTGAAGCGGCATCCAATGAGTTCTGAAGCATTTGGCTGAATATGAGCAGATAATATTGCCCAAAACACTTCAGAATTCATCCTGCTGCTTTTGTCAGCAATCACATCATCAATAAATACAAAAGAACCAGTTCCATTGGCAGTCATACATGCCCACGCCATGACACTACCACCACCATGCTTCACTGATATGGTTAGGATCATGAGCAGTTCCTTTCCTTCTCCATACTCTTCTCTTCCCATCACTCTGGTACAAGTTGATCTTGGTCTCATCTGTCCATAGCATGTTGTTCCAGAACTGTGAAGGCTTTTTTAGATGTCGTTTGGCAAACTCTAATCTGGCCTTCCTGTTTTTGAGGCTCACCAATGGTTTACATCTTGTGGTGAACCCGCTGTATTCACTCTGATGAAGTCTTCTCTTGATTGTTGACTTTGACACACATACACCTACCTCCTGGAGAGTGTTCTTGATCTGGCCAACTGTTGTGCCACGCCTAATGTTTTTGCCATCTCTCTGATGGGTTTGTTTTGTTTTTTCAGCCTAATGATGGCTTGCTTCACTGATAGTGACAGCTCTTTGGATCTCATCTTGAGACTTGACAGCAACAGATTCCAAATGCAAATAGCACACTTGAAATTAACTTTAATCTGCTCATTCTAATTGGGATAATGAGGGAATAACACACACCTGGCCATGGAACAGCTGAGAAGCCAATTGTCCCATTACTTTTGGTCCCTTAAGAAATGGGAGGCACATATGCAAACTGTTGTAATTCCTACACCGTTCACCTGATTTGGATGTAAATACCCTCAAATTAAAGCCGACAGTCTGCAGTTAAAGCACATCTTGTTCGTTTCATTTCAAATCCATTGTGGTGGTGTATAGAGCCAAAAATGTTAGAATTGTGTCGATGTCCCATTATTTATGAACCTGGCTGTATATGTATATATCACCCCACAGGAGTATAAACCAACATAGATCAAAATAAACATTCAATATCATATAAACATATGAAAAAGTTCCAAAGTGTCCTTGTGCATAATAAAGACACAAGACTGATAAATATCTTATCAGTCTTGTGACAACTGAAAAATTTGTGAGCTACTCCAATTTTTCCTGTGTTGCACCTCCTGTGCTCAATCCAAATAATGCATAGTGATATTCACCCCCATTCATCACTGCGTTCACGTCAACTTTTGCACCTGTCCATTCACAGGTCATAATGCAGTTTATTCCCATTATTTGGGTTCCTTCTGCTGACTCCACTTCAAATGTGACCTCAACGATAGTTAATCTCCTGTTGTTCCTGGGTCTAGGATCTGTTGCTCCGCAAATAAAGTTGCATGGCCCTTTAAGAGTACGATCTGTCTCTCTACAGTAGACTCATACAAATAGGAGGTTTCCATAGTGTAGTATGTATTTACAATGTATCTATTAAAAGTACACTTACATAATAAAAACACAGGCATACAGTTCAGACAGCGGGGCCACGGTTCCCGTGTCACTTCTGGTCTCAGCTCTCTGAAACCCAGCTTCACCTGCATGCATATCGTCACACCATATGACTTCCTCAGTAGTACCTCCTCCAGTTTGATGGATCGCAGGATCTAGTAATATTTACCAGGGTACCGAGTAAAGAGTTTTTGAACTTTTTTTTTTCTTGGTATTGCATTGTGGTAAAGTGGGGAAAAAGGATAGTTCATGAAGTATGTTCTAGTCAAATCTTTGTGCTACTTTCTGTACCACTTTACCTCATACATCTTAACTGTGACTTCATCAGAATAATATCCTGTTTGTATAAGATCCACTATGCACAATACAAACTATGGCATGCTACTGCACACATATATAAGAATAGAACGCCTCAACAGATGAATTGTTCTTTTCATCTCTCTTTCACAACTGGACAGGCAGCTGGACTTTTAAAAATGTTGTACGCTTAGTAATTGAAAATACTTGCACTGATCATATTTGTCTCTGCTGATAAAATTATTATTTTTTTATTGCTGAAAATTCAAGCCAATTAGATGGCAAAGATGTGTATTATGTTTATTATCTTAGGTATTGGTTATCCTTTGAAGCAAAGTTGTGTGCCGAACATGAATCTGAAATTTTAATTTGTTTTAATTTTTTTTTTTAAGGAAAGGTAAAAATATAGAGGACAGGTAGACAGATAATTATGAGACATGTTGTCAGGTTTTGTCTCAATATGCAGATCTATGGGTCACACATGTTCTCTGGTTATAGATAAGTGATAAAGAAGAGTCATTCTTAATGTGAATTACAAAGTGTAGATAAGGCACACCACATTTTCAGCCTGAATGTGTTCCCAGTGCCTGGGAAAATAATTAGCTGCATACAGAGATCTTGATAATGACAAAAGCATAGCATGCCACCTGCTTTGGACAACCCCTTTGTGAGCCTGTGGAAGTCCCAGTACAATGTATTAGAAATGAAAGTGACACCTGTTTAAAGCAGCCATCTGTCCTTACAATGGTCTACTTGCATGTTTGACTATCTCTTACATCTTCCATCATTTCACACTTAAACAACAAGCCCTAGCTTCATCCAATGACAACTAAAAAGGAATACTATGACTACCGACTAGTCATAATCAAAGATAGCAACATACCTATCACTCAATGTTCTAAATGTAAAACTTGTCATCCACCACCAAAATAAACATTAGTGGAATCATTCAATAAAACATGCAAATAAAGCAATAAGAAATTATTTTTCATTTATAAGGCAAAGTTTATTCATAACTAGTCCATACAAAAGGCTCATAAGGCAAGGCATTATCAGTCATTGTCTTTTCCAGTTTTCATTTTCATGATAGAGGTTAGAAAATAAAAGCCAATACCGGACTGGTTTCTTTGGTCTAATGCTTTACTTTGCTACAGTCTATATTTGAGCTCCTATATTAGGACAGCACATGGGACTGCATTCAGCCTGCAATGTGTATTGTCCTGCACACTTTCAAACTCACATATCTTGACAAAAGGGGAAAAAAAATTAAAACAGTTTTCACCCAGACAAACATTATAGACACAGAAATGACCATTCTGGTCGTTTTTACTCTGAAACTTCCTTGGTGGTATGCTATATTTAACTTTCATATATACGGTATCTTTATTTTTGATTACCTAGAGCTGACAAATAAATTCAGACCATAGAGGATTAATGTATAATATAAGTGGGCTGAAGTGCTGCTTATAATATATTCGTTTTTTAGTTTTTCTAATACATGTTTTTGAAGCATGGGAAGCAGTTGATATATAAAAAGTTTACACATCCCTGTTAAAATGTCAGGTTTCTGTGATGTAAAAACATGAGACAAAGATAAATCATTTCAGAACTTTTTCTACCTTTAATGTGACCTATAAACTGTACAACTCATTTGAAAAACAAACTTCTTTTAGGGGAGAAAGTCAACATAAAAAAAGTGCTTCAACAAAGTATTAGTTTAAGTGTGTGTACACTCAGGGGCGGACTGACACTTCATGGGGCCCCTGGGCAATAGGGGATCATGGGGCCCCTATGTCCTTGCCCACACTCAAAAAAAGCCTATAAAAAAAAAAAAAAAAAAAAAAAAAAAAAAAAAAAAAGGTACCAGGGGCATTTCATGGGGCCCCCTACTGACCCTGGGCCCTCGGGCAGTGCCAGTGTGCTCGAATGGTCAGTCCGCCCCTGTGCACACTTATGCAATTATATTATTTTAGTTTTTTATTTTTACTTCCCTTCACCTAAAATACTTCAGTTTGTTGTTCAACTGAGTTGTACAGTTTATAGGTTACATTAAAAGGTGGAAAATATTCTGAAATTTTTTTTTACATCACAGAAATCTGACATTTTAAACAGGAGTGTGTAGACTTTTTCTATCTACTGTACTATCTCTTTTGCCTCAGTTGTGAACATGGGTGGGTTTCCCAGTCCAACTAGGGACTAGAAAGCTACATGGTGAGACAGATTTACACTGTATATATTTGGGAATGGATTAAGGGCTCGTTTACAACAAATGTGACAAGTTGGGGGTTTTGTAGCTCATTTGTAGTGCAAAACAGTGAGTTTACTCCATACCAGAGGTACTTTTCAGGACTTTTTCTGCTCATTTTTATGTAAAATACATAAATTACCTTCAACAGATTCCCACGCAGGGGTTTCCACCATCAATCATATAAAAACAGTAAGCAGCCTCGTGGCGCTCTTTGCAGCTATACTGCTTTAGGCCTCATGCTTTGGTCTTCCAGGCCATCAAACACATCCCAGTACTCGTGCACAAATCGCTGTACCTCAGCTCTGTGTCTATTCTGGACTGTCTTTCTCACTCACAGGCTCACACTTCAATCTGTCCTGCCCTGAACTAGATGGTGCAGACGTACACCTCTCATGGCTCCCTTGCAATGACGGACCCCCATGGGAGGGTGGGGCCCTGAGCTCTAATCCTGGCTCTGCTAAAAAGACAGCACACACCTGTGCAACTAGTGTGCCTGGTTTCTCCAATATCTGGCCAAAATTGCCTAACACCCCGGTCACATCAAGTGCGACTTGGCATGCAATTTGCATGCCCTGCAACTTGCAAATCGTATGTCAAGTCGCCCTATTGTCCGCTATTAGAACGGTGATATCGGTGCGGTTCTGACTTGGTCGGAGCCACACCAATTTCTAAAGTAGTGCATGCACTATTCTTGTGGTTTGCATAGACATCTGTGTCAGATGTCTTGCAAATCACACCTGAAATCGGCAGGTCACCCGACTTTGAAATTGTGCAACTTCACTGTAAGTCGCATGACTTCGAAGTCGGGCTTGATGTGACCGGGGGCTTATAAACACAATTACATGGCCTTGCCCTGCCACACACAGTACAAACACATGTGCAAGAAAAATTCATGTTTCAATAAGTCTTGTTTACACTAATGTAGTGCTTTCACGTGTGCTTAAAGGGTTAGTTCGTCTTTACCAAAAAAACTGCAGATAAGGGGCATCTGTCCATAAAAACAAACTATGCAGCTTTTATTACAATTGAATATTGTGCTTGCTATAGATGTAGGCCATTTATGAACCTCATGAAGATTGACCTGAAAACTCAAATAACGTTGCAAAGTGAGGCCCACCTATTACTGCTCACCTCCACCATCACAGAAGGGAGTTCTTTCTCGGATTTAAATCCCCTCACATGTGCTTTCCCTCAACTGATACAATAGCTCTGTGCTCAGAATTTGAGAGATTGCTCATGTGATAGTGAAGGTAAGCAGTAATGGCAGGGCCTCGCTTAGCAATGTCCTGGAAGGTTTCAGGTCAAGCTTCATGAGGTATGTATATGGCCTACACCAGCAATGGGCAAACTATGGCCCGGCGGACCTTTTAATCCGGCCAGCGGAGCGTGATGTGAGGCTGTCAGGATGTGTGTAGGCGGGGCAGCGTGACGAACGTGAGGGGAGCTAGGCTCCTCTTACAGTCCGCCCTGAAGACCGGAACGGCGCGGGAACACGGCGAGAGGAACGCGCGGAGCAAAGGTAAGTAAATTGACACAGGGGGGACTTACTATAGGGGGGATGAATTACTATATGGGGGATGAATTACTATATGGGGGATGAATTACTATGGGGGGGATGAATTACTATGCTTACTATGGATGACACATACACATCATTCATCTACTCTTGGTCCGGCCCCCGGGTCCAATATATGAACCCATAGCGGCCCTCAAGTCAAAAAGTTTGCCCACCCCTGGCCTACACCTATAGCAAGAGCATTCAACTTTGGTCAAAGCTGCAGTTTGATTTTATCTACAGACACCTCTTATCTGCCGAGGCAATTTTTTTTGTTAAGGTGAACTAACCTTAAAATACAACATGCTGAATTTTCTTCACGCCGAAAACACACACAAACCCACCTCAAGAAAAAAAAATGCACCTTAGTAAATAAATACTACCCCAAAAAAAAAAAAAAAAACACTTCACAAATACAAGTATACAGTATGTAATATGCGGAACCACACACTGAACGTAGGGATTGCAGTGTAATCAAGCCCCACAGAAAACCAAGGACATGGAAAATAGGATCTGCTTTTACTAGCTGCTGATGCTTTTGCTTTTATACTTTATTATGCAATTATCTGGAACCATTATTAGGTTGAGAAAATCAGTTTGATTTGTGGCATGTTCACATCTAAAGCTAGGTTCAAGTCAGTCAGATAGCTTTTTTTTGTATAAAATCCTAGCAAAAGCTGCCCACGTCTTTAATGGCAAGTGTACAGTACTTTAATGGACATTTTGATGGCCAACCTCTTAAAAGTAGACAGAACTTTTCGTCTTCTCATAGTAGAAACATACCCAAATCCACAGCACCGCTCAAGACCTGCTCCTCTTAGGCTGCATGGACAATTTGGGTGCTGACTCCTGTTGCCCATCTCCGCTCACTATCCAGAAATCAAAAAGATAAGAGCCACATCCCAATGTTAGCTTCTCTTGCTGTATTTATTAAACTAGTATGCGGCATACACACTTTCTCCACTAAAAAAAAAACTGATCATTCTTGACGCGTTTCACTGCCCCTGTCTTGTTCACAAGGACAAAGGGTCCTTGTGATGGAGATAGTGTGATCAGCATACCGATTGATCATTTAATAAAAACAGCCAGAGGAGCTAACACTGGAGTGTAGTTTTGGATAGAGAAGGAAAATGTTTTACTTCTCTTCTCAGAAGTGAATACATGTCACCAGGACAAGAGCTGAGGGCATTAAGACAGAAGTAAAAAACTGACAGAGGTTCTAACACTTTCTAACTTGATAAAAACAATTACACAGCACTACAATGTTTAATTATATTTTGCACAATATTAAAAAATGTATAACTATTGTCATACAAGTTAATTGATAATCTGTTACAATGAATTTACTGCAACACATAGTGCTATGCATAGCACTGGAAGAAATGTTCACATTTTGTAAGAACATACCTATTACACAAATGATAATGTATCTTAACCACAAATTTAATTTTATGTGTAAAAACTGAATTTCTATATTCTATGTGAATTTTTTTATGTATCAATCATTGTTCTGAAGCAACCCGTTACATTTGTGACCCTCCATGTATTCATTAGTAAAAACTACATACAGATTGAAGTACAATTTAACTCATTTTCCTTTTATTTACACAAACTGAGTGAACAGATGGTTTCCCTAGGAGAAACTGGGCTGATAGTGTTCAAAATATAGAAAGAGGAATACATGGAGTTGCTAGCAGATTCGATACTAAATCTAGGGCCATTACAGCTGTCTCTGCAAGTATCTGGCACACAGCTTTCAGGGGAGAAAATCATTTTGCCAGAATAAAGTTTCTCCATTTATGGCAGTAACATGCAGTTGTGAACAAATTTTATGATAATTTCTTAGAGGTTTCTTAGAGTGTGCTGTATGCAGAAATTATACGAATCATACACAGATCAATAGGCAGACATACAATCTTATTTAACATGACAAAAAGTAATGTTCTGTTCCCCATAGCAACTGGCATAATCTATTACTGATGTAAATAAGATTATATTTAATCTGATCGGTTGTTTTAGAGCTTTATTAACCCTTTTTTGTGACTGTAATACAACTTGATGAGTCCAAATGTATAAGGCCCCTTGCCGTGAAAATGCTAATTAATCTCACAGCAAAAACTAGGAGCAAGCAACTGTGCATGCTACTTGCTTTAGCAGGCTTTGGGCGCTTAACTCTTCTCTTTGACACGCTGGGTTGTAGGGGGGTACCTCACCATCTTCATGCACAATGCAGAACTATTGGTCCTGCACTGTATGTGATGACATGTATACCACCAGCGAAAGCTCCTTAAAGTGACTGTAAAGGTTCAGTTGTTACTTTAAAAAATAACAAACATATCATACTTACCTGCTCTGTGCAATGGTTTTGGATCCTCCTCTTTTGGAATCTCCCAACAGCTGTCCTGGCTCCCCCACCTCCGCGACTGCCCCCATAGCAAACTGTTTGCTATGGGGGCATTCGTGTGTGCTCACTCCCCAGCCACCTCTGTGTGACCATGGACACAGTGCAGCTTGACCCCACTCCCTCCCTCCTCACTGATTGTATAGGACAGCAGTAGAAGCTAATGGCTCCCGCTGCTTTGTCTGAGCCAATGAGAAGGGAGAGAGAAGCGGGAGAAAGGGGGGGGGGGGGTGTTCAGGGCAATACTGCACACTATAGGTTTTCTACCTTAATGCAGGGAAAATGCTTCAATGTAAAAACATCTTTAACCTTTACAACCACTTTAAAGAAATGGCTTCAGGGCACTGGTTGCACTACGTGGTGGACGCTTAACAGAGTAAGAAAAAAGAGAAGTAATACAGCCTATTCTACTCTACCCTCCTTAAAGTGGAGCTTCCCTCTCTCACTCAACACGGACTATTTCTAATCCTTATGCTGCTCACTTTAGTAAATAGATATTAAAGTATATCAGATTTACTTGTTTTAAACCTTTTTTTTTTTTAACATTTCTTCAGTCACTTCCTGGCATCCAGGCCTAGGCAAATGGTGTCATACATCCCAGGAAGTCTTAAGAGGAGGAGGGCTAATATCAGCTAAGCACACCTTCCTGCCAGCATGCCTGATCTAAGGGCAGATGGATCCCAGGAAGTAATTGCTACATGAATCATCTGCCCTTACTCAAGATGGTTATGGCCAGAAATGCTAGGGGGATGTTTTTCAAAGTGATTTCTCAGCAAAATAAAGCATGGAGACATAGGTAAGTTTGCTTTGAATATAAAAAATTACATAGTTTTTTTTCTTGCTTTGTGGTGCTTGAATGTGGTGTTGTTCAGCTTTAAGAAGAATTGGGGTCTGGGGTCACTGCATGAGTGTTTTATTGTAGAATTCCCATTGTTACTTTTTTTATTTTTGGTCGCAGAATGGTTAAATAAGCCAGCATAAATAGATAGAAAGCCTTGGGAAATCCCAGCTTGTGCTGTTTTTTGAGCCAGCACCCTTAGTAAAAGCTCCCACTGGCTATGCAGAACGCCAAAGAATTCTACACTAATTTGTTTCCTGCAGTCAGTGACTAAACGTCTGGCTGCTTGTTGTGGGTTACTGATCTGTATATTTTTTTTGCATACCTTACTAAAAACGTACCCAACACAACATTCTGAAAACAAAAAGGAAAGGCTGGCATGTTTCCTATTTAAGATTATGTGCTTGCCCCATTCATGCTGCACAGCAATTCAATTGAAAATTAAAATATTATTTCAAAGAGGTTTTCACAAGCTGAGCAGACCAAAGATACTTTTAAAATGCAATATTTTACAAAGAAGCAAAAAAAAAAAAAAAAAATGCATAGAGGGAAATTGAAATGTAAAATATCTAGACTGTAAGATCCAGCCACATGTAAACTAAACAGCTGCCTTCATAGAGCGACACTGATCTATTTCAGAACCATATGTCTGTGGACAGCTCAGTTCTGTGTTTGTTAGTAACAATCCTAACTACAGGCAGCCTACAGTGCCTGGATACTCAGCAGTTTATATTAAGCATGCAAACTTCTGATAGCTATGGACATATAAACAGGTAAACAACATCTAAAATGCTAAACGGTATCAAGGTTCTTAGCACCAAACTAAAAGCCAAATGCATCCAAATAAAAGCAGATTTTATATTAGGGATTACAAAACTGAGCATTCATTTGCATAGAAGTGCAAATAAACAATGGTGACCCATTTTCAGCTGACAGCGAGCTAAGGCTTGGTTCAAACTTATGCATTTTTTGGTGTTTTTTGCAGAAAAGCACTACAGTTCATTTAACATGGTTTCCTATGGGGACACATTCACAATGTTTTTTTTTTTCAGCCGCTGCGTTTTTGGAAAGGGTCAGGTACTTTTTAAAATGCAAATTTGTGTGTTTTCAGTTCAATAGACTTTAATGGAGACACTGCAGAAAAAGAATGTAGTGCGTTTGTAATGCGTTTTTAATCTGCCCTACAACAAACTGGCCAAAAAAAAATAATTGCTTAACCACTCCAGGCGTTACTAGCCTTTGTCAGAAAAATTTCATCCCTGCAGCCACCATTGACTGGGACAAGGGAGATCATGTGACTGGACCAGAGCGACCTGAAAACAGGTAAGTATACACATTTCATTGGTTAGTTAGCATAGGTGTTAGGAGGGGGAAGGGACAGTTTTAAAGCAAGTTACAGTGCCTTGAAAAAGTATTCATACCACTTGAAATTTTCCACATTTTGTCATGTTACAACAAAAAATATAAAATGTATTTTTTTGGGATTTTATGTGATAGACCAACACAAAATGGCACATAATTGTAAAGTGGAAGGAAAATGATAAATGGTTTTCAAAATGTACTACAAATAAATATCTTAAAAGTGTGGCATGCATTTGTATTCAGCCCCCTTTACTCTAATACCCCTAACTAAAATCTAGTGGAACCAATTGCCTTCAGAAGTCACCTAACTAGTAAATAGAGTCCACCTGTGTGCAATATAGTCTCAGTATAAATACAGCTGTTCTGTGAAGCCCTCAGAGGTTTGTTAGAGAACATTAGTGAACACACAGCATCATGAAGGCCAAGGAACATACCAGACAGGTCAGGGATAAATTTGTAGAGAAGTTTAAAGCAGGGTTAGGTTATATAAAAAAAAAACAGCCCAAGCTTTGAACATCTCACGGAGCACTGTTCAATCCATCATCCAAAAATGGAAAGAGTATGGCACAACTGCAAACCTACCAAGACATGGCTGTCCACCTAAACTGACAGGCCGGGCAAGGAGAGCATTAATCAGAGAAGCAGCCTAGAGGCCCATGGTAACTCTGGAGGAGCTGCAGAGATCCACAGCTCAGGTGGGAGAATCTGTCCACAGGAAAAGTATTAGTCATGCACTCCAGAAATCTGGCCTTTATGGAAGAGTGGCAAGAAGAAAGCGATTGTTGAAAGAAAGTCACAAGAAGTCCCATTTGCAGTTTGCGAGAAGTCATGTGGGGGACACAGCAAACATGTGGAAGAAGGTGCTCTGGTCAGATGAGATTAAAATTGAACTTTTTGGCCTTAAAGGAAAACGTTTTGTGTGGCATAAAACTAACACTGCACAACATCCTGAATACACCATCCCCACCGTGAAACATGGTGGTGGCAGCATCATATTGTTGGGATGATTTCTTCAGCAGGGACAGGAAAGCTGGTCAGAGTTGATGGGAAGATGGATGGAGCCAAATACAGGGCAATTTTAGAAGAAAACCTGTTAAGAGTCTGCAAAAGACGAGACTGGGGTGGAGGTTCACCTTCCAGCAGGACAACGACCCTAAACATACAGCCATAGCTACAATGGAATGGTTTAGATCAAAGCATATTCATGTGTTAGAATGACCCAGTCAGGTCCAGACCTAAATCCAATTGAGAATCTGTGGCAAGATTTGAAAATTGCTGTTCACAGACGTTCTCCATCCAATCTGATAGAGCTCGAGCTATTCTGCAAAGAAGAATGGGCAAAAATGTCACTCTAGATGTGCAAAGCTAGGAGAGACATACCCAAAAAAACTTGCAGCTGTAATTGCAGCGAAAGGTGGTTCTACAAAGCATTGACTCAGGGGGGCTGAATACAAATGCACCCCATACTTTTCAGGAATTTAGGTGTAAAAAATGTTGAAAACCATTTATCATTTTCCTTCCACTTCACAATTATGTGCCACTTTGTGTTGGTCTATCAATAAAATACATTTATGTTTTTACTTGTAACATGACAAAATGTGGAAAATTTACTTTTTATTTTTTCAAGGCACTGTAGGTGCAAGCTGGAATTCCACTTTAAGAAGACAGAAACAGAACAACCTTGATGAGCTCAGTAACCTGTGCCAACGGGTCAATTTATTTCACTAGAAGTAAACACGAGCAATGATTTTCTAATTCTTTCTATGGGAAGCTACATGTTGAAAACAAAAAATCATTGCTTTTTGCAATTCCAGTACATAAAAATGTTAAAGCAAAAATAAAAGACACAAATGAAAGAAGCACTGTAATCATTAATTCAACATTACATTTAATTTTTAATAGAAGCACTGTAAGCAAGTGAATCTAACTTTGTATCATTCTCTTGCAATCCTCATACAGAAGGGCATACATGTGTTAGGAATAAGCAGTACAAGACCCCCATCAGTTGATGTGCTGACAAGAAGCACGCTGATAGGAAGAGAAAGCAGAGTGACAGAGAGATGATCTCATCACTGTGTGACTTCTCATTTCACTGTCCAGTTACTGGTTAAGGTGGGTCACGAATGACCTGGACTCAAAGGAAGTTGGTTTAATGATGCTGGCCGCCAGATTAGTAAACTCCCATTGGACACTTGTACCTACAGGTGAGCTTATAATTAAGCTTACCCGTAGGTACAAGGAATATCTCCTAAACATGCACCATTTAGGAGATATTCAGTGTCCCTGCAGCCAGTGACATAACCGGCACATGTGCTCTGAAGGAACAGCATACGAGAGCATTCCTTCAGAGCTCTGCGCTGCGCCCAATACTCCTGCATGCATGCGCGGGAGTGATGTCATCGTCGCTCAGCCAATCAAGCGGCCAGAGCCCGCAAACCCGGAAAGAAGAAGACCAGATGAAGATGAAAGCCCTGTCAGCAGTGACAGCGCACCGCTGGAGAACTTTGTAACTAAGGTAAGTGTTTCGTAATGTGCCAATATGCGATGCATACTAGCACATTATGACATTACCTTGCAGGGTAAATAATTTTTTTTCTATAAAAGTCAAGTTTACTACTACTTTAAGGACACCTAGCAGCAGAAAAAAAAAAAAAAAAAAAAAAGAAGGAGTGTGGGAGAAACATTTCTGGACCTCTGAAAGATGAAAATCTGGTTTTGTTATTTTATCTTTTAACGGGCTATTCATTACAAATGAATTTGTTAGGGAAAAAAGAATTAGAATTAAAACAATTCTGTGGTCTGCAGTTATGAATTAATAAACATTGAGGGGAAGTTATTAAAACTGCAACAGTCAGAATCTGGATTTGAGAGAACTAGATTTAAAATGAATGAATACAGCATATATCTATTGAAAGATACAATAAAATATACAATAAAAGGGATAACAGGTGCTAAAAACGTGGCTCATCATCTTCAGATGTAAACCATGGCATACATGTGCAGTAAGGCTGTGGTAGAATAAATTAGCAGGGTGGCCTGGGCAACTGACTCAACAATAACTCATACTCCCTTTTAAAAAGTAGTTTTCCTGGATTGAATTCAGGTTTCTGATAAAGATCAAATAGTATTCTCAACCCTGGCAACCCTGAAAGTGACATTTAGCAAAAGGCTGACGAGGGGCTCTCCACGGTCACAGATTTACAAAAGCTTTTGTCCCAATGCATCATGCTGGAGTTTTAGGACTGTGTGTGTGTGAAGGTTCATTCGAGTAATAGAACATTTATAGAGGCTTGGTAAAAATATTTAGAGAAATATCCACTTCACCATATAGTAAGCTGAAGATATGGAGGGCTGTAATTCAGTTGTTTTGCAGTCTTTTATTAGAGGATAGTTTTTGTTCAATGGAACTGTCTTTGTATTTATACTTTTCCAAAGAAAACAAAGAGCTTCATTTTTATCTTATTTTTGGCTGGAGGTCTGCTTAAAGAAAACCTTTGAAAAGAGAAAGCCTTGTTGACCTGAAAATGTTAGTTGCCTGGTTCATGTCAATTCAAAGGGAAAAGAAAATAAATTGGTCTTCTGACCCAAGTCAAACATGGTTAGTGCATGTGAATCAGAAATCATTAAAAAAAAAAAAAAAAAAAAAAAAAAAAAAAACCACTGGATCAGAAAAAGCCATGCAACTAGCATTTTCAGAAAGGAAGCTCACAACGGCAGTTCCCATAATTCAAATTCAATTATACTTTCAAATCTTGCCCAGTTCCCAACCTGGCAACATGTTATTAAGAAATTAAGATACAGGCTATCCAAAGGAGAGAAAATACTAATAAAGCTGCTTGTACAAAAAATACTGCTTGCCAAGGAGACAGTAAATGATAAATTATCAAATACAACTAGCCTTACCCTAAGATTACATGGAAGTATCATTTCATACCTCCCCCAGCACAGTTATTGGTATTATTGTCCTCAACTGTCACTGAGCTGATTTGTTCAAATAAACACAGAGTTGCAATGACACACAAGTTCTGATTATTGTGTTATCAGTGGCAATAACCCTGCCCCGGAACTTACAGAAGTCATCAGAGTCTTCCGTTACCTAGGAGATTACAAATAGCTCTCACAAACTCCACCTTTTAAAATGCTTAAGAGTCATGCAATATAACAAGTTCCAGTAGGTAACGAAAATGGCATTTCTTTTATTACGGGGATATATGTACAGTATATGATGCGCCAGCCCCTCTATAACTTTTTACTATGCTGACACATTTAAATATATAATAAAATCTTACATAAGCCCACTGAAGTGACTAGCCTCAGGTGATACACAGATTAATTGCATCCTCTTATATACATTGTACCTTTTGTCTGCAGCCTTCCCTCCTCCACAGCCTTCTAAAGTACACCATTAAGATGGTATTTTTCAGCTCCCTAGAGGCAGGTTCTGGTGTCACACACTGCATAGCACAGACCTGAGTGTAATATGAGACCTGAGTGGAGGAGAAGAACACACCCCTCTCTAAACAGCCTTATAGGAAAACATTCACATCTGAAGCTGTCAACCACATGTGCTGGGGAGGCATCTCCATGGACTGCCTGGTGTCAGGAAAACTATAGAAAGTGACTCATGAAGATAAAGGAGGAAGGAAAGAGCACACAGGATCCATACTAAGCCCTGGTTCACACCAATGCAACTTGTCATGTAACTTTACAGTTCAAAGTCACATGACAAGTCACACCCCATTTGCGACACTGGAACCATTGAAGTGCTGGTCGCAGCTCGTTTTGGGTCAGCCATCCATCTGGCAGCTGAGTGGATCCCAACAATATGGTCAAGATCCTTCCAGAGCAAAAGTAAGTGCACTCCTGTGTCCAACAAGAGAAGTATGGCTTGAAAAGCGATGACTATACTTCTCTTTTAAGTATATTTCTAGGACAAAGCAAAATACAGAGCAATAGCTGTTGATCAGCCAGAAATCCATTATTCTCCTAATTTCTTTATGACTGAAAAAAAAAAAAAAAAAAAAAGCGTTTATAGAATTTCAAGGATAAATACACAATATAAACATTATTTATTATTTGCCATTATAGAAATACAGCCAAAAATCATTTGGCTGTACTTCTCCTGTGGATCACAGGAGTGCAGTTCGTTTTGCACTCCCCCAACCCATTTTCAGCTGACAGTGGGCTAAAGTCTGCCGTCGGCTGACATCACTCAGCCAGTCCTAGCTCTGAAAAGATCCCAGCCATATGATCGGGATCTATCCAGGAGCCTGAACTATCAACTGGTTCAGCCTCTCAGCAAGCTGCTGAGTGCCTGAGCCAGCTGCTCCCATCCCCTCCAGAGCCCAGCGCTCCAGTAAGAGCTGGGGGGGGGGCAGAGCAGACAGTGGGGACTGATGGTCCCAGCCCTCTGCTCAGAGCGACGTGGAGAACTGAATGATCAGTGGTTCTGATCGTTCAGTCTTAGAGATGGCAGGGAACAGATGCAGCATCGGATCAAAGCTGCATCCACCTAAGTAAGTAGGATTTTAAAATAAAAAATAATGTGAAAATGTTATGATCCCATCACAGAAACCATATTGTTAGGGTTTGCCTGATAGTGCGGACTCAGGGTTTGGCCTAATTCAAGTCCAGCCTTTTCTAACAGAAGTTTTTCAAAGATGATAACCATCACTTTGATTAGCAGTCAAGTCAGTGATTTAAAACCTTGCACCAATCTAATTAGTTCCAATAGACTGTGAAAGGAATATATCATGTAGTAGAACCAACAGTTTACTTATAAAATACTGTATATGTGGTGTCAGAAAGCACAGTGATGCTATGGCCTTGTTGTGATGAGACTCAATTTACTCAATCTTGCTGCATGATCAGAGAATCGAATGAGTTTGTTTTTGAAAAACGCTGGCTAAGGAAGTTTCGGGGTTTAATTTGATCAAAACAATGATGAAAATAAATGGAAATGTACATCCATTTTCCATACATTTTAGCGCAAGTCTTTGTGAATTGGGCCTAAATAATTTTTACCATATTGCATTCCTTGTATTAAGGTAAAAAACGTTTAGGCTTCAGTATTTCCCCTCACCCCCCTTTTACTCACCTAAGCCCTTATTTGATCCAGCGCTGTGCACATCTGCAGCTCTTCTCTCTTGAAACTGTTGGCTCCCACTGCTGTCAATCAAAGTCAGTGATGAGGGAGCGGGGTCGAGTCCCACTCTCTGTGTCAACAGTCACAGAAAGCGAGGTTCGAGTACCAGCCAGGAGGGGAGCAGGCAGAAGTGCTGACAGGGGACCCAAGAAGAGGAGGTTCAGGACCAAGCAGGTAAGTATAAAGTTGTTTGTAACTGTTTTTTTTGTGTTTTTTTAACAAAAGAGCATGGGTTTATGTGATAAGATCATAGCATTAGCACATTATATGAAAAAGAATAGAGAGGTAAACAGATCCTCAGGGATAACTGTACATTACAAATCTATTTATTATTTACCATTAAAAATAAAGTGTTTTTTGGTTTAACCCCTTTCAGCCTCCATCTCCCAAATCGAAATGCCGGGGTGGCAGAGGCAGTCATTCCAATCTTGTGAAGTGTAAAAAGGAATAGATAGATATTTAAATATAACAAAAAACACTCGGCCTACATATTATAGGTCTATAATAAAAGGTAAACTTGCTTTAATTACCTAGAACACTTCATGCACATTCTGACATCTGTTTCAGCACAATACATACGCAGTAGAAGCTCATCAGTTAGGTGATATGCTAGGTCTTGCAAATGCCACTCTTTGCACAACAAGTTATACTTGCTTCAGAAGGATATGACAGGCTCCATTCATCAGTTTGTTAATGAATAGACTTGTCATTCATACACAAGGCTTGATGTAAGAGGAGCTAAATTAGGCCCAGGTTGACTATTTCACTCCACCTCTGTTACACATTAGAAAAATCAAGCCCAGAAAGCAGGTAACAGTCCAAGTGAGACATACAAATGTGCATCACAGTACTTCGAATGCTTCAGCCTGGGTTCACACTGATGCAATGCGGGAATTCGCAGCATTTTCTGTGCTAATTCCGCATCGTATCAGAATCGCACCCCATTCATGCCAACCACTGCAGGTGTGTATGTTAAGTTAACAATACCCCAAAATCGGTCCACAAAATGCAGTGCGATGTGCAGATTCGGATCACAGAGGTGTGAATACCCATGCAATCCAATTCTAGTGTGGACCCAAAGAAGGATCCTGCACCTTTTTGGTGTGGATGCGGTGCGATTTGAGCCATACACAATGGCTCATACCACACCGCTCAGAATTCGCATGTGATTTTCACAGGAATGCGGTGCGGTTTCTGTGCGAATCACATGCAATGTACCGCACCGCATTAGTGTAAACCTAGCCTAAAAGATCAGTCCTTTCATAGATGATATTAAAGGTATAGGTGGAACTAGGTGGATGGAGTCATCCCATGGCTTTACTTCCCCTGAATACTTCAGTGAGATCTCCCTGCCATAATCCCTTACTCTCTCCCTTCCCACCTGGACGTTTTGGGTGGTCCCACCACCCTTTGCGTGTTTTAGCATCTCCTGCTGAATCCTCCATAATGTAAAATAAAACAAAACAGCATGGCATCCCTCATAATGACCGCACATGTACACAGGCCAAGAAACTCAAGGGATGTAAGAAACTCTTTGGTGTTTTAGCTCTCCAACATCTTCCACAAACTGAAACTTCAGTTTTTGATGGACCGATCTTTTATCTCCATGGTAAACAATGCAGCCTGCAAAATGGATCTCAGGGATGGATCAACAGCATAACAAATACATGAGGATTTATCACTCTTCATTAACTCTATTCCTGGTACTTTAAAAAATTAGCCAAGATCATCTCACTTCTCAGATACAGTTTACAAGACAGTAGGCACTTTCAGAAGTCCAGGTTGATCAGGAAGATCAAGGTAGATATTTCTGTCTGTATACCAAAACAAGAAAGGTTGAAAGGAGATCTGTCGATTTACACACTACAAAACTACTCTTTATTAACATATTGATTAGGAAACACACAAAAGGTTTCACATATGAAAAACCCCAACCCCCTCCATATATTCAAATGACAGATGTCTTGTAAACACAACCCATGTGTTCCTCTATTCAAAACCTTAACCCCATATTGCTAATATTATATAGTACACATGAACTGGGCATGAATGACCTACAAAAAATGCAACAAAATAGCCTCCTACCACAATTCTGAATCATTAGGGCCACTACCAAGTTCCATTTGGTAGGCTGTGAGTCATATTGATTTGACAAGACCAACGCTGCAAAATTAAGTATATCAATTTCAAATCTTCTTAATACCCTGCACAGAATATAGAGTCAGCTTGTTCACTCAGAGCGAATGCATTTGGTATCGCTGTTTGCAATATTTGCCTAATGACAATAGGGGCATCCAAACACCACAGCAAAGGGAATAAAGTTCAAAAGACTCAACTTTCACTGCAGAGGAGCATATTTACAAAAGTGCTTTCTCCAAACTGTGCCCCAGGGGCCAGATGCGGCCCTTTGCTTGCTTTTATCTGGCCCTTGGAGCACTATTCCTTCCACTGATACCAACAATGGAGCATAATTCCCACCCCACCGACACCAGTGAAGGGGTAAAAATGTGTCCCAATAACACCAACGATGGGGCCCAGTGACACCAACGATGGGGCATAGTTTCTTCTAATGACTCCAACAATGGGGCGCTTTTCCTCCCACTGACGCCAAAGACCTTTTCTACTCCCACAGTCTGGCTCCCTTAAAGTCCGAAGGACAGTAAACTGGCCCTTCGTTTAGAAAGTTTGGAGACCCCTGCCCTAGATGTAAACAAGCATTGAACTCTTGCAGTGCAGGGACAGCCCCACTGCAAGAGCAGAGTTTTACTTTCCTCGGAGTTCAGCTTTAAGAACGATAACAGCGTGATTACTGCAAGCAACCAGATTTCAGTGTACTGAAGACGTCAGGTGAATGAAAGAAATTCTGGTTGGCTGACATGCTATACTGCACCTTGCTCTGTCTGAAAATGCCTACAAAGAAAAGCATTCCTTGTCTATTGGTTTTATTTCTGAAACATGCCCTCTTCTATAAATATGAGCACAGTAATGTTAGATAATGATAAAAGGCCTAAGCAAGAATCATCAAGTAGTGTAGACATTTTTGTAATTATGTGACTTCTAATACTTTAAAATGATGCCTAAACCAGGAGAGCAATTTGTGAAGTAAAGATATCGACTGTCACATTAAGTAAATGTGCTTTAATGCTCAGTACGAAAATAAACAAGAGAAAACACAAATGAAATGGGATATCTAAATAATAAAAAATGTTAAATAAAATCTATCCACATGTGCTGTTATAACTGGAAATTACGACACTAGATTAGAGCGCTGGAAGGAATAATTTATGTGGCTGAGCTTTTCAATAGAAGCTGTAGACATAAGACAGCAGTCAGACATTAGATAATTATCCAACCACAGAAAGATCATTTCCCTCTGACACTCTCATACACATGTAGACTTGCATCTTACAAGCATTCTATTCGCATGTGATCTGTGAAGACCTACAGCACTGCATCTATCAGGTACACTTTTCTTACATGTTCTTTAGACTTTTCCCATAAAGAGATCACCGCTTGCATAATCTTACTTTCAAATCATTTTCAAAAGCGGTCACCTGCTAGTATATAATAAATCAAAATAAAAAAAAGTCTAGAATAAAATTACACACCAAGGGCCAGCCGGTTATTGTTATCTGCAGCCTTTTACCCTGTCCTTTTTTGCCCCACCACTGCAGGATGTGTACACCACAGGAACAGTGAGGTGGCTCGAATATTTATCAGTGGTCTAAGTCAGGTGTCTCCAAGATTTTTAAGCAAAGGGCATGTTTACAGTCCTTCAGACCTTAGGGGAGGTGGTCGGACTGTGACCAGTGGGAGTAGAAAATGCCCCGGCATCAGTGGGCATAAACAATGCCCCATCATTGGTTTGAATGGGAAAAATAGTTCCCCATTTTTTTGTATCAATGGGAAGAACAGTGGTCCATCGATGATGTGATTTGTTGGAATAGTGCCCCAAGGGCCAGATAAAGGCAAGCCAAGGGTCACATCCGGCAAAAGGATGCAATTTGGAGACCAGGATGGAAAAAGGGATGCTACTCCTTTAGGCCTGCCCAATCCCACATGTGAAAAACAAAATCATTAGAAGGATCAGTTACAGGATTCCTTGCCCCATGTCAGAGGTTAACAGCAGTTTGCAGCTAGTAACATAATTGCAGGCAATTTTTTGCTAAGAAGCGATTTTTCACAGCTACAGGTCAGACTTGTGCTACATCAATATATTAGTGTTCACAGATACAAACCACGCTCTTGAACAGCCTACTAACACTTGTGTAGCACAGCAATGTGGGGTATAATGCATGTGTTCCCGCATGAGTGATAGCCTGAAAACGTAAATGCTGCTCCTTTTTCTAACTATCAAGAGGTAAAAAGATGAGAAGGATAAGGGCTCATGTCAATGTGTATGTGGAATACACGTTAAACACAGGTCAGCAAGATCCCATTGACTTTCATTGAGCAGTACACATGGCAGTTCAGGGGCTGCATTTGACTTGTTTTATGTTACGCTGCATTTTTGTAGACACAGCGGGGTTTATTTACTAAAGCTGGAGAGTCCAAAATCAGACTCCCTTCTGCATAGAAAACAATCAGCTTCTAACCTCAGCTTGTTCAATGAAGCTTTGGCAATGAAACCTGGAAGCTGATTGGTTTCTATGCAGAAGGGAGTCTGATTGTGGACTCTCCAGCTTTAGTAAATAAACCCCAGCATGTCCTATTAAGACATATCTTAAATGCAGGCAAGAAGAAAATATGCAGCCCTTTCATGTGAAAAGCTGCCTGTGTTTAAATGGAAAATGTGGTGTTTGAACAGAAGTCCCATCAACATGAACCCTAAATCTACAGTTCAAAAAATACCCTACACATACAAAGGAAATGTGTGTGCTTCCATACATTTAGTAGGAGTAATCTTATGACAAATATTTTTTTTTTTTTTTTTTTTTAAAGCCTTCCCAGGATTCTTCTTCTGAAAAAATACTAGAAGAAATGTCAATTTTTTTGCCTTTGGTATAAGAGTCTGGCTCTATGATCAAAGAAGGCTTTATGTATTGGGGGGTGTGGGGTGTCAGCCTTGAAAACAAAAACTGTTGGCTATATTGACACTTTCATCTCATGGCCAAACAGAATATAGAAATTCAATGTAACTGAGCTGTGATCATTTTCAGCAACTGACAAAGGCCAGGCCTAAATAAGACTGCTGACATCATGGGATGGTCCCCAGTGATTCCCATAATTAACAAACAATTGCATCATCAACCTTACTGCCTGTAATGGGAATTCATCATTTTCCCATGAAACCACAAGCAAGTGGCTACAGGCTGCTTACATCTGTGACTGCTGAATAAGGGGGTAGACAAAAACATGGAAGTAACTAAGCAAATGAAAGGCAACACTATTATATAAAAATAACTAGATTTTCTATTTAAAGTCGAACTTCAGATAAACCACAAACACATTGCTGAAATACATACAGTATATGAGGTCTGTCTTACGTGCAAAGTATTTAAAATTCTGTTAAAACACTCTTTTGATCCAGATAGTCCTACCACACAGCAAAGCTAGGTCGGTGTCTTCATTTTCTGTGCATTGTAGCTTGGTCACCAGCCCTATCCTGCCTATTGATTGCTGACAAAGAAGCAGCACACTGATGAGGTCACCTCTTTTCTTTCCTCTCCAGTAAGCATGGTCAGGACGTTAGACTGACAGCACTGTCTAATCTTGATAACCCTTATTTTATCAGTGCAGTCCATCTCCTAGAGCAGAGATTCTTAACATGGGGTCCATGGACCACTAAGTAGGCCATGGAAGGGTTACAGGGGGTCCATGAGGGTCATATAAAAAAACAAAAAAATTTACATTTACTATACAGCCCTCCCTCTTGTCCCAATCAATGGTTTGCCATTGATAAAAATGTAAGAAAACACACCTTGCCACTGATTATAGCACTATTGGCTAAGCATATCTTCACTCATTGTTGGCCCAAGCTTACCATTTAAATTTGTATCATCGTTCTCTGCACAACCGGCATCTTGTGCCACTCCATAACAGAAAGTGCCAATTCTCATTTTCTAGTACTAGTAGATTACAGCAGAATTAAGATGCTTTTGTTTAATTTGCACATGATGATTGTATTTTATATTTGTAATGAGCGGCAATTACTTTTTGCATGGAAAGAAGAGTTTTTTTGCTAAGATTGTTTACTTTATTCACAATTTCTGTACATCATATCTGTAGAAGGCAATCAAATTTCAATAAAATACCATATATTCTTTGAATGCAAAGTTGTGCTTATATAAAAATTTTGAAGAGGGGGTCCATAGCTTTCATCAGATTCTCAAGGGGGTCAGTGACCCAGAAAAGGTTAAAGGATAAGTTCTCCTTTTAACGAAAAATAATAAATGCACATTTTTTATTTTCTTTTAGGCACCTGGAAAGCATTGCACCAGTGATGAGTAGATCATGGGTGCCATGCAGGACTCCTACAGACTTGTCAGTGCATCTGTGTTCTTGTATATCGTATGTGCAGGCAGTTTTACACTGACAGGAAGAAATCAATGAACTACCACAGTGCTCAACAGTGCCATGGTAGTTATTTGAGAACTACAAGCCGACAGCCACAAAGTCGAATATAGTTCATTAGTTCACAGGGATCTGTGAATCAATAATACTGCCATGTAAGCGGAGCCCAACACGGCCGTGCTCCCTTTATATTGTGCCAGTGAGTATGGGGAGAAGATCCTCAGCTCACTGCTATAAGGAGGGGGGAAATTAGGGGAGGGAAGAATTTGGGGGGGGGGTTAGTTTTCTGATGCTGAACATGTTATGTTCCATGTTACACCATAAATGTGGGTGTAACATGTTCAAAGAGGTGAACTTATCCTTTAAGAACCGCTGTCCTAGAGTCCTACTACACAGAGGATTAAAGTGGACCACTGGCTAAATGGTTAGCACTTCTGCCTGGCAGTACTAGGGTTGTTGGTTCGAATCCCAGCAACGGCACCTCCTGCCTGGAGTTTGCATGTTCTCCCTGTGCCTGTGTGGGTTTCCTCCGGTTACTCCGGTTTACTCCCACACTCCAAAGACATGCTGCTAGGTTAATTGGATCCTGTCTAAATGGGCCCTTGTATATGAATGTGAGTTAGGGACCTTAGATTGTACACCCCTTGAGGGTTAGGGACTGATGTGAATGTACAATATATATGTAAACCGCTGTGTAAATTGACAGCGCTATATAAGTACCTGAAATAAATATCAAAACAGATTCAGGTAATTATATGTAAAAACACTTTTAATGATGATTCAATAGATAGGACTGAACTACTGGGCATTTTTTGAAATTTCTATTAGTAATCATTTTATTAACATTGCAAATGAAAGCCTAACACCATCTATTTTTAGATAGGGTTATGAAGAATTAAAATTCCTGATATTTCTTTAGTTTTGTTTATTTCCCTAATTAGTACGTCATTCTCTCACTTTCTATCCCTGTGAAAGATATGAATGAAATGGGGGGTGCGGTTTTGACTTGGGGGGCAGACAGCAATAATAACGCTCATCCTCACTGTACTAAAACTTTTTTTTTTTCTCATCACTTCCTGCCCAGACAGGAAGTGAGTGTAGAGCCACCTAAATGGGTCAGAAACACCAATTAAAACCTTTTTTCCTGATATCCAAAATACTAATGTACTACAGTACTCATTCCCCTGGAAGGGACAAATATCTGGGGAACCTCTAATTATAAAGAGGGCTTTAAGAATCCTATAGGCCCCACCTTGATATACCCCCATATGTTTTGGGGGCATTGAATTTAGGGAACGGGCCCTTGTCTGTCAACATTGTGACAGGGGTGCAAAGCTTGTGACCTGGTCTTTTCATGGTCAGATTTGGTCAAAGGCGATGCTCTAGAACTCTGGAATTGTTTACATTACCGCAGCACCTGGGACTCAGGCGAATGAAAGGCCGTATTAGTTCATTGGAACTGCCAACCATAAACAGGCAGAGTTATCCTTGCTGGGTTTGCCCATCTCATCCCTAATTATAATTTTGGAAAACCCATCACCCCACTTGTGAAGCAAGAGTGGCCATGTGTCCAGAGGGAACACAAAGTATATAGTTCCCGTGATGTAATGGCAGCTTTCTCAGCTGCTCTCCTACATGAGATTTATTGTGGGGAGCAAGCAGAGACAGATAGTTAAGGTATCGGGGTGTTGTGTGTATACTTACATCAGCCATCCTCCCACTGCAAAGAACGGTAACTCATTTTACTTTCAGAACCAATATCCTGCTTTTTAATTGGAGTTGTGTAAATCACAGTACAGCAATAGTGTGACATTGGATTAATACCTTATAACAGCCAACACCTATACACAAGTATGTCAGCACATTAACTGTAAATGTCTATTTCCTATGGACTAGCTGTGCTTCCAAAGTGTTATTCTGTCTCATCTTATCTAACCCTTGCATTTAAAGGAAACCTATACTGAGATAAATATATAGGTTGCCATTACCAAACTCCACCTGGCTGTCTCTGACCTCAGATCTTACTAGGAAAAACCTGGATCAGATATGCAGCCAGTGAAGACAGAATGCACACCAGCCTGGTCCACCACAGTGCGTTAAAGAGGCACACATGTGCATTGTGTCAGGGCAGCCAATTCACATGGACAGTCTGCCCAAGGCACCGCAGTGAACCAAGAATTGCACATGGAGCAATTCGGTTGCACATTAGTGTGTTGTACTGCACTGTAATGGAAGTGTGCTGGGAAGCGGTGTTACGGTATCATTTAGAATGAATAGCACCGCATCACTCCGACAGACAGGGCCCTTAGTCAGAACTCCGATCTGCCTACCAGAGCCCAGTCAGCCACTGAGAAAAGTATTGAAACCAGTGGATTAGTATGACAGCCATGCAGCTGGCAGTTTGGGAAGCAGGTCAGCAATAGTAATCTATAGGTGCAAAAGTACATAAGAAAGAAAATCTGTAAAACCAAACAGGCAAATCAACTAATTGTATAAAGGAAAAAGTGCAGGGATGCTGGGAGACTGTATTTATCATCTTTTCTAAACCAACAGACACTTGATATCTATGGGATCATAGACCCAGGTGATAACATAAAGTGCTAGGCACACATTTCTGCTGCATGCTGGCCTCACCACAGCACCTGGAATACCAGAAGCGTATTCAGCCACATATATCAAGGGATTAGCCAGTCACTGGCTTAATTTCAAAGCCGAACTCACTAAAATGAAGGCGGACGTCAGCAATAACCCTCTTTAATGCTGTTCATTTTCATTAGCCTGATTTTCACCCTGCCTGGGTGGGCTGTAAATCAACAGGCCAGCACATTTTAAAAAGGAACTGAAGTCTGTGCCCCAAAAATGACAAAGGACTAGCCACCTGTATTGTCTGTGCTCTCCTTGTCACTGATCTTTCCCTATTGCTGACTTATTACACCGTTTTACACTGTCTTAGTGTGAAGGTGGCCATCTTGGTAGAGGCAAGACATTGGTTCCTCATGTCAGAGCCTCCAGCAAGGAGACCAGTGAGCAGCACAATAGTGACATCACCTAAGGTATACAGCTATGGGAGTTTTGGCACAATGGTACCCTCACACAACAGGGAGTCGAGACGAAGACCTCAATTCAGATAGGCAAAAGCGGGCCGCTATACTGCAGCATTCAGAGGCAGCTAAACTCTACATCTGGATACAGTGGGCATACCAACTGGACGATACGCGGTGCCCAGTTTGTGTGTTGCCAAAGCCCCATACCTTGGATGGAAATGGCCTGTGTCCACATCCTCTAATCACATGTAACCACTCGAGCTGTACAGGGTAAAAAGTGCCACTGCTGGCAATAGCTGTTTACACACAGAGTGAGTAATGGATGGTGATAGTGTCTGTACACATTTTCACCGGAGGTTACTTGTCTGAATCAGCCCTAAAAGATACATTTTTAGGTTACTGCTTAGACACAATTAACAAACTTTCACTTTTTTTTTTTAATTCAGGTCCTTAATGTCCTAGCCTTGTATGTAATGTAGTGATGCCAAATGAATTTGCTGCTGCTGAGAGTTTATGAATCACAACTGCCAGGTTTCCTGAGTTTAATGGTGTTCCACAAAACAGGGAGATCTGCAGAATCAACCAAATAAAAAATCCCTAACACCTCCTTCTTCGATTATCAATAGGTACAAGCCTTATCTCATATACTCTTGTGGAGTCTATACTGGGGCCTATTTATAGAGGAATGTACAGGGAATATTGGGGCCCATTTATGGAGGAATGTACAGGTGAACATTGGAGCCCAGTTATGGAGGAATATACAGGTGAATATTGGGGAGCCCATTTATGGAGGTATGTACAGGGGAATAATGGGGCCCATTTATAGGGGAATGTACAGGTGAATATCAGGGCCCAGTTATGGAGGAATGGTCAGGTAAATATTGAGGCCCATTTATAAAAGAATGTACAAGTGAATATTGGGGCCCATTTATGGAGGAATGTACAGGTGAACATTGGAGCCCAGTTATGGAGGAATGTACAGGTGAACATTGGAGCCCAGTTATGGAGGAATGTACAGGTGAACATTGGAGCCCAGTTATGGAAGAATATACAGGTGAATATCGGGGAGCCCATTTATGGAGGTATGTACAGGGGAATAATGGGGCCCATTTATGGAGGAATGTACAGATTAGTATTTGGGCCCGCTTATGGAGAAATGTACAGGGGAATATCGGGGCCCATTTATGGAGGAATGTCCTGGTAATGTCCACAGCAACCAATCATATCAGCGGTTAGTTTTGTAGCATACATTATTCAAACAAATGATCTTTGCAATAAACTGCACCATTATCTTTCATGTATCCAGGTTTTGTCAACATGACTTATTCTTATCGAGTTAGTGAAAGAATTCTTAGTTCATAATATAGCAAAAGAAACAACCAGCAATGGGCTCAATACCCAAAACTAAAAACCAGTCTACGGTCTCATTCACATATACAGGAAAGTTCTGCGTCCAGGAACGGTTTAGCCGGTTTTCCGCAGCTAAACTTATGTCAAAACAAGTATATTTAAATGCAAGAAAAATGTATCTGGGAAATATAAGTTTTCTTATACTTTCCAGATCAACTTCTTATGTGTTAAAAAGCAGGGGGTTCATGTAAATAAATCTCCCACCACTGGCTGTCAGTACACCCAAACAGTGGCTACATTTGATTGCATACGGGTGCTGTTTATGCGACAATTTTCCATGTACCCCAACAGAGCAACTAACGGAGCAAATATCAGCTGATTCAGCAAAATTCGACCAAAGACATGTATGGCCAGCTTAAGATACGGTCAGACTAGCGTCCTGCATTTGGTTTACTTAAATGCAGGAGAAATTATCTGGGAAAAATAAACAAACTGTACGCTTCCTAGATCAATGTCTCCTGTGTTTAAGCGTACTTGCATTTAGGTGCATTCAGTATCTAATCTGTCCCTGGAAGAACAGAATTCAATTTTTTCTAAACGCATCTAAACACAGGTAAATGCACAGTATAAATTATAACATTTTAAATATCATTCGATGTATTTATAGGAGTTCTTATAAATGCATGGATGTCATTTCCAGTATGAACAAGGCCTAAGGATAATTATTTTCAAAAAGAGTGACAGATATTTTTAGCCAAGTAGAGTAAGATTTAAAAAGTACAGCCTCATGGGTAATGGTGGCTTCGATTTAATTATCCAATTGATGTGTGATTCCAACAAAACAATCAAATTGGGAAATAAACAAATAGCCATAAATACTCAGTTCTGATCAACCATTGAGGAAAATGATCAATCATTTTGCAGTAATCGTCAGCACCAAGATGCTTTGGTCATGAATTTGATCAATAAGATTATGAATTTGCATGGTGAAAAAGGAGATGCAATGGATAACTTATTATCGCATCTTCCAACTACCAGCTGGAGCCCACTTCCCTATGTGTGACATATTGATTGATTAGGTTGGTGACTATAGATCGATTATTCCGATCATGAACGATAGATTGATCTTCTTTTCCAAATCATTTATTAAAGCGTGTATGACCACCCTAAAACAAAACTTTTCTAATTCTTTGTCAATTGACTTGTGAGTAAAGTTCATAACACATATCAAAATATGTATTTCACCAACCAATCTAAGAATAACGGACACTAAAAAGTAACGCACTTTTGCTGACTTTTCCTTATTTTTACTGGCCTGTACAAAGACATTAATAATGATTAATAATAATTATTATTGATATTTTATCTTTCAGCAAAAAAAACAAAAAAACAAAACGGCTAAATGTTTACAGTGGAAGCAGCGTAGCTATTTCAGTACTTGTCTGTGAATTCACCGGATTTAGTATATATATATATATATATATATATATATATATATATATATATATATATTTTTTTTTTTTTTTTTTTTAATTTAAATCTATAACACACATACATATATACATAAATTTGGTGAATTAACAGACAAGTACCGATATTTCTTTTAAATAAATGTACCTCTATGTTATAGATATCAGAGTAGTATTATTTATTATTGGCAGACAGCATAGTATATAGACAAATCGATACAACTCATCAAACAGATGTAATAAGTAAAATTAGTTGACGACCAATAGAAGACCTTGCGCGGCAAAAGATAAAACCAGCCAGACGTTTCAAGTTCACATAGTTCATGCATTCTTAATGATCGACCTGTCTTCCATTTCAGCCTTGGGTAAAGAAAACAACATCTACCCCAGTGCGCCAATCCACGGGCCAGAAGTAAAACCAACGTGCGGCTGGCGAGTGCCCAGACCCCCAACAGCCCTCGGAGGATGCCGAACTCCCCGGCTGCCTCTTGTTGCATCCAACCTTCACCAGTCACATGGTGCTGACAAAGCCTCCATCAGCCAGTCATTGTTATCCCTAACCGAGGCGCAGGGGTTAACAAGGGACCAGAAGACCTCTAGTGTGCACCTGTAACGCTCGCTAGGGATCCCTTGCCCTCCCCCCTCCTTTGTAAATAATGTCCTGGGGGGGGGGGGGGGGGGAGAGAGAAGGAACCTTGCAGCACAAAGGAGGATGCGTTTAACCCCTTTGATCCTGGGGGGCCCGGTGACATCCATGACACAGGCAAGGGATACCGGCCATGGGGGAAGGAAAACAACGGTGGGATGAATCAACACGGTGATCAATAAGCTCCACACTGTATAATGAGCCATCATTTGCAGGGAAAAAAAATACAAGACAATGATGGCCTTTCTAGCATCCACAAGCGATCACCATCCCCCTTCTTCTGCAGGAAGACATAGGGAGCAGTGGGCACACAAGGAGGATAACCCCATCTCTGTTCCAGCCTCTCTCCTTCCCAGCTCCCCCCACCCCTTCCTCCATGCCAGGAAAACACACACAGCCAGGGAGCAGACAGCCACAAAAAGAGGGGGCATTTCCTGCAGGGGACACCTGTGCCAGGGATCAGAGCATGCATGGATCAGCACCATCATCTTGTAGCATGGAGACAGGACAGGGCTGGCTGGCTGGGGAGGAGGGAGGGAGGAGAGCAGCTACAGCAGGGACACACACCACACACACACACACAGATCACCACACTACTACTACAAGAGGAGAAGAAGCCGAATGAGAAGAAGAATATAGTCACCTTGGCTGTGGAGGATTGTGTTGTTGGTGGTGGTGCTTGTTGTTGTGGGTGATGGGGAGGATGATGAGGAGGAGGTTGGAGAGGTGGTGGTGGAGGAGGAGGAGGATGAGGAGGAGAGGAGTAGTTGTTGTTGATGGGTAACAGTCGCCAGGACTACGGTGGCTATGGCGCTGGATTCACAAGGCAACAGTTGCTATAACTCACAAAAGAGGGAGGCAGCCTAACCTGAGAGGAGGAAGAGGAGGAGCCGCCTGACACTGACATACACACAGCCTGAGAAGCGCACAGCCAGCATCCGCGGCCTCCCTATGGCTGTGCAGCCTCATCTCCACAGGCGCTGCACGCTGCTACGCATGCGCGCACACTGCCTTCATACATTGTATCAGCCGATGCTGGACTGTATCTACTCAGTAGGTTGTCACCATGCTCTTCTCAGGACACCGTACACTTGTTACTCTGCCGTGTACCTTATTATTACACTGCATTATATAGTTCACCTAGGGGCTGCATTCACATTACATCATGAGAGGTGCAGTAATAAAAATGTGCAATGCACTTGCTGTGGCATTCAAGCAGGCGCAGTTTTTTTTCTTCCAAATATTAAAAGCCCACCTTAAGGTTACAAAAATGCACAAAGCGCAACGTTCAAAAAGGCACATTTGTCGCCATTGAAATAGGCTGCCTCATAGCATAGCATGACAACACAAAGTGCATATGCGCAAAGACGAAGCCTAGGTTCACACTTGCTGAAAATGACACACAAATACTCTCACAGTAGGAATCCTGGACCTCAACAACCTGGTTGGCTCCAAGGAAGAGGCAAGTCCTCGAAATGCATCAACCTGTTGGAGGTCCAGGATTCCTACTGTGAGATGTGATGTAATGGGGGCTGGACAGGGCTGTTCTTTTTATGACCAGATACTGACTTACTCATCCTTTGCGAGTATATTATTTATCATCTTTGTGTCAATAAAAATGTGTTAACACTTGCCCACATGGGTGATTGGGCTGCGGGCGCGGGAACAGGTGCGATTCCTGCATCTGCAACCACCTTCGCACATGGAGTGAAGTGTGAACCTAGGCTTAGCACAAAAAAGTGCATATGTGCAATGACTAAGCCTAGGTTTACACTTGCCCACATGGGCGATTTGGCTGCAGGTGGGTGCAGGAATGTGCGATTTCTGCACTCGCAACCACCTTCTCACATGCAGTGAAGTGTGAACCTAGGCTTAGCACAAAAAAAGAGCATATGCGCAATGACTAAGCCTAGGTTTACACTTGCCCAATGGGCAATTTGGATGCAGGAACGTGCGATTTCTGCACTCGCAACCACCTTCTCACATGCGGGGAAGTGTGAACCTAGGCTTAGCACAAAAAAGTGCATATGCGCAATGACTAAGCCTAGGTTTACACTTGCCCAATGGGCAATTTGGATGCAGGAACGTGCGATTTCTGCACTCGCAACCACCTTCTCACATGCGGGGAAGTGTGAACCTAGGCTTAGCACAAAAAAACTGCATATGTGCAACAACTAAGCCTAGGTTTACACTTGCCCACATGGGCGATTTGGCTGCAGGTGGGTGCAGGAACGTGCAATTTCTGCACCCGCAACCACCTTCTTACATGTAGTGAAGTGTGAACCTAGACTTAGTCGTTGCGCATATGCACTTTTTTTGTGCTAAGCCTAGGCTCAAACTTCACCACATGTGAGAAGGTGGCTGCAGGTATCGCACATGATCTCACAGCCAAATCGCCCATGTGGGCAAGTGTGAACTTAGACGTAGTCTTTGCGCATATGCACTTTTTTGGTGTGTTGTCATGCTATGCATATGAGGCAGCTAGTCTGTTTCAATGGGATGCCCTATGTACAACAAATGCGCCAAGGTGGTTCATGCACCTTTTTGAACTTCGAGCCTTGTGCATTTTTTTTTTTTTTTTTTTTTTAACCATGAGGTGGGTTTTTATTAGTTGCAAAAAAAATTTGCACCTGCTGAACGACAGCAGCAAGTGTATTGCAAAGGTTTGTGCCTTTTATTACTGCACTTCATGTACAGTGTGAATGCAGGGAGGGAGGTTGTGGGTGCAGGAATCACACCTGTTCCCACAACCAAATCACTCTGCTCTTTAGAGATGCACATGGCTGCCATTCATTCCTACTGTCCCCCACACACATCTCAGCCCACAGTGTGCTTGAGGGTGTGGGAACCACAGGGAAATCGCGGGGTCAAAAACACCATGTCAATTCCCTTTGGCTGCATTTTTAAAAAGACGCAGGCATATTTTTTTCTTTGGGAACTGCAGCCCTTTCAAATGAATGGGCTGCTATGCCCACCCAAACATGGGCCGCACACCCTTCAGAAGTGTGAACCTAGGCTTAACTCACAGGTCAGAGTGTACATGGCCCTTACCACAGTCTGCACGTACATGTATTTGCAATGCTTTTGCAGTGCATTTTTAGGCATCATATACACAGGAATTTTTGCAAACTCTTAGAAGCCTTTCCTCCTGGCAGCAGCATTTTGGCAGAAAAAATGCCTGACGCTTGTAAAAATGTGTAATGATTTTAGACGCATTTAGGTGTGTTTACAGGGCATTCATTCATTTCATTGGCCAGTATAATAATTTATTCTGGTCATTGAAGTGAATTAACGCTTAAGCGCTAAACGCACCTAGCGTTAACATGCATTTAGACATGTTTCCAAGCATCAAGTATTTTGCCGCACTGCCAGTGGGGTTTTTCCCTGCTTCTGAGGCCTCATGCACACTGGACATTGAAAAAACGCCAGTAGCGTTAGCTGTAGAATGCTGCATTAAAAAAGTGAGTTTTGTCACTTTTTTAAGGTTTTTGCATTAACTTTTTTCAGCTTTGTGTTTTTCAGCATTTTCATAATTTTGTAGCAAAATTAAACTTCCACAAAATCTTGAGGCTCAAAAATGCTCATAAACACTATTTTTACAGCTAAAAAACTCCCCTTTAAACCCTTTTTTTTCCAGCCACAAAACGCTCCTGCCAAAAAAAGCTAATTAAAACCTATGTGTGCATGGACACATAAGATAACATGCTTGAGAGTTTACTGACTAGAAAATAATGCCAGAAGCCAAAAACAGCAGCTGCAAAAACATCCCGTGTGCATGAGGACATCCCGTGTGCATGAGACTTAAGTTTGGAAAACACTTTTGAATGATGGAAACTGACTGCTGGAAAACAGATTAAAAAACATCTGTTTAGCCGCGTTTGCATACCGCGTTTATGTGCATTTGTGTTTAGAAGCGTTTTTTAAAGATAACCTCAGGAGACCTTCCAAAATGCCCAGAATGCACTGAATAGTAAAAAAAATTAACCATTTCAGACATTTTTAGAGAAATAGAGAACAGAAGCAGAGAGATCAGTATGTGTTGAGATTACCTATCTTTTCTGGTTGCATTCACTATGGATCCCATCATGAGCATAATGCGGCACGTTCTACCATTTTTTCTTTCAAGCAAAACCTGCATCTGACTGCACTGATGTACCAGGTCCATTTGAATACATGGAAAATGCTTTGCATGCATTTCTGATGAAAAAAGGCTCTGGACAGCATCTGGATATGGAACAGTTAAAAAAGGCTTCTAAACGCAGCAGTTAGCCGTGTTTACAAGCGTTTGGTGTTTGAAATGCTGATAAAATCTACTCCTGAATGCAAGTTTGGTGTGTTCAAAAAAAACAACTGTAAACTCAACTGCCTGTAAACGACAGTGTACATGAATGAACACATAGGAAAACATTAGGGAGCTGCTAAAAAAAAATCTCCTGAACGTCAGTTTATCAGCTGCAGTGTACATGAACCCCAATCCATTTAGCAGTGCTTTTTGCAGTTCATTTTGCATTTTTCTACATGTGTTTTAACCGCATTTTGCTAAGCTTTTTTTTAAGTGGAATGTTTTTTGTTGCTGGGCAGAATAAAAAAGCAAAATGCAAAACACAGCAAACACACACACTACCATGCATTTCAGCAGATTCTCCTTTGAAATCTATTGTAGCAAAAACACTGCTAACGCAAAGTCTGTGTGTGTGTATGGACAGGATAACATGCAGGGGAGTTTAGAGGTAGGAAAAACACATAAAAACTGTGGTCCCGGCACAAACTGATAGATCTCTGTGAATTGTAGCCTTTGTGGGTACAGTGGTGTGCTAGGTGTATCCAAGAGAAATGTCACTGTGGCAAGCAGACACTACTTCATGGCAAGCCTTCTTGTAGAGAACAGAAGCGATCTCCAAATACATGCAAAGGACGAAAAGAGAAGGTGCCTCGGAGTGTAGACCATCATATATATGACAGTCTACAGTCAGAGGCACCTTCTCTTTTCTTCCTTTGTAGGAAAAAAAAATGTCAGACGCAGCTGAAATCCTGTGTGCATGAAGCCTTAGCCATTATTTATGATTGACACCTTGTTCACACAGGTGTACTACAGTGAAGACCAGCCGTTGCCAACTTGTGAGCTAAATCAACGGTTACGCCACTGCGATTTAAAATCACGCGATTTGCATGTAATTTAAGTGAGATTTCAGGTGCGATTTCTGAAGACTTTATAGCTACTTGTGTAGATTTTCAACAATTTCTTGCAATTTGCAGTGTGATTTTCATTATATTCTATGTATGTGAAATTGCAACAAAACTGTAGAAAAAGTAATGTAAGAACTACTTTAGAAATCACGCTGCAGCAAATCACAAATGTTAAAGACACGGACATTCATTAATTGCAATTTCAATTCCCAAATCACAGCAGTATTACCGGGCACTAAATGGGATCTCACATGCAGCCCCTGACATCAAATGGCCACACATAATATTTAACATATGTAATGCTTAAGGACCAGTTCACACCACATGCACTACGGATACATTTTTACTTACAGTTCAAACCACACTCCATTCTTGTGCAGTTTTGATGCAGTTTGCTATGTTCCAGTGCAGTTCTGTGCAGAAAAAAAATGCAGCATGTTCTACTTGTTTTCTGCACCTGAAACTGAATGCACTGGTGTGAACTAGGGCCATTGGAATACTTGGAAAACACTGTGCATGCATTTTTGATGCAGAAAGAAAAACACACTGGACTGCATCTAATGTGAACTAGCCCTGAGAGGACTGTTGAGGGTCAGAGAGTGTGGACATGCTATATTTTTGGCTGGGCATATGCTGCAGAAGATAACATGAAACTGGGAACATGTTCAATGAGGCTAGTAGAGATCAACATTATTACCATACTCAATGTTCCCACTACAACCTGCGGCGGTCCAAAGGCCGTACATCATATACCAAAGGGCTGCATGTGACCCTTGTAGGGTGTTCACCTCATCCCTTTAAAACTGAACACATTAATTACACAGGTACTGGGGAAAATTGAATGCAGATAAAGTAAGTGAGTTTAATTACCAGCCTAATCAGCCCCAGAACCTGTGTAATTAATATGTGTTCGGTTTTAAAGGGATGAGGTGGCAACCCTAGACCCTTGGGCCACAGATTCATGTGAAGGCTGTGTTTATCTGTACAGGGGTGCAGGCAGTCCTATTGATATCAGTTGGGACATAGAGGTTGCACAGACACAGGTGCTGCATCCAATTTGACATCTTGGTGGGTGCGGGTTTGTGCAGGTGTATGTTCTTAACCACTTGCCCTCCAGAGGATTAACCCCCCTTCCTGACCAGGCCATTTTTTGCGAACTTAACTGATAATTGCACGGTCACGTAACGCTGTACACAAATAACATTTATGTCTTTTTTTCCCACAAATGGAGCTTTCTTTCGGTGGTATTTGATCACCTCTGCTGTCTTTGTCAAAAAAAGACCAACAATTTTGAGAAAAAAAACTATATTTTTGACTTTTTGCTATAAAACCTATCCAGTAAAAAAAATTTAAAAAATTAAATTTTGTCATAAATTTAGGCCAAAATGTATTCTGCTACATGTCTTTGCTAAATAAAAAATCCCAATACATGTAAATTAATTGGTTTACGTGAAAGTTATAGCATCTACATATGAATGTATAGATACTGGAATTTTTTTATACTAGTAATGGCGGCAATCAGCAACTTATAGCGGGACTGTAGGACTGCGTCGGGCATTCTGACACTGGGGGGGAACTAACTGCCACTGACATCCCAATGGCACTAATACAGTGATCAGTGCTAATAAAAAGCACTGACACTGGGCAGGAAGGGGTTAACATCTGGCTCAATCAAAGGGTTAACTGTGTGCTGTTTTACTGTTTTGTCTGTGTGTGTTTTAGTCCTCATGCACACTTGATGTTTTTACAGCTACTGTTCTTCACTTTTGATGTTTTGTTCTACAGCCAGTAAACCCCCCAGCATGTTATCCTATGTGTCCATGCACACATACCCTGTAATCAACGTTTTTTGGCTGGGAAAAAAAACAGTGCTAGTGGGGTTTTTTTAGCTGTAAAAACGCTCTAACGCTGCAAAATGCAGTAAAACGCCAACGTTTTTGGACATTTTTTTGAGCAAAAAAACATTTTTCTTTTGGTGAAAAAAATACTAAAACCCGCAAACGTGGAAAAACGCAGGAAACGCGGCTAAACGCTAATGCAAAAAAGCTGAAAAACTCAAGTTTTTAACATGACTTTACACAGCTAACGTTACCAGCGTTATCACAATGTCCAGTGTGCATGAGGACTTACTGTGTAAGCATGCTGCTTTGTATTGCTCTGCTAGGACAGACAGACACCTTCTTTAGTGATACAGCAACTTTTCTCTAGCA